>NC_134400.1:141811447-142141365 GCF_050003625.1 Haematobia irritans
TGTCAAAATTTTATTTCTAAAGAAAATTTTGTCAAAATGTTATTTTTAAAGAAAATTTTCTCAAAATTTTATTTCTATAGAAAATGTTGCCAAAATTTTATTTCTAAAGAAAATTTGTCAAAATTTTATTTCTACGGAAAATTTTTTAAAAATTTTATTTCTATAGAAAATATTGTCAAAATTTCATTTCTATAGAAAATTTTGTCAAAATTTTATTTCTATAGAAAATTTTGTCAAAATTTTATTTCTACAGAAAATTTTATTTCTGTTTGTTTCTTTAGAAAATTTTGTTTCTAAAAAAATTTTTTGTCAAAATTTTATTTCTAAAGAAAATTTGGTCAAAATTTTATTTCTAAAGAAAATTTGGTCAAATTTTATTTCTAAAGAAAAATTTTGTCAAAATTTTACATCTAAAGAAAATTTGACAAAATTTTATTTCTATAGAAAAGTTTGTCAAAATTTTATTTCCATAGAAATTTTTGTAAAAATTTTATTTCTATAGAAAATTTTAAAAAATTTTATTTCTATAGAAAATTTTGTTAAAAGTTTATTTCTATAGGAAATTTTATTAAAAAAAATATAGTCACAATTTTATTTCTATAGAAAATATTGTCACAATTTTATTTCTATAGAAAATATTGTCAAAATTTCATTTCTATAGAAAATTTTGTCCAAATTTTATTTCTATAGAAAATTTTGTCAAAATTTTATTTCTACAGAAAATTTTGTCAAAATTTTATTTCTTTTTGTTTCTTTAGAAAATTTTGTTTCTAAAGAAAAATTTTGTCAAAATTTTATTTCTAAAGAAAATTTGGTCAAAATTTTATTTCTAAAGAAAAATTTTGTCAAAATATTATTTCTAAAGAAAATTTTGGCAAAATTTTATTTCTAAAGAAAAAATTTTGTCAAAATTTTATTTCTAAAGAAAATTTTGTCAAAATTTTATTTCTATAGAAAATTTTGTCAAAATTTTATTTCTATAGAAAATTTCTTAAAAATTTTATTTCTATAGAAAATTTTGTTAAAAGTTTATTTCTATAGAAAATTTTATTAAAACAAAAAATATCGTCACAATTTTATTTCTATAGAAAATTTTGTCAAAATTTTATTTCTAAAGAAAATTTTGTCAAAATTTTATTTCTACAGAAAATTTTGTCAAAATTTTCTTTCTATAGAAAATTTTGTCAAAACTTTATTTCCATATCAAAATTTTCTCAAAATTTTATTTCTATAGAAAATTTTGTCAAAATTTTATTTCCATATCAAAATTTTGTCAAAATTATATTGCTATACAAAATTTTGTCAAAATTTTATTTCAATAGAACATTTTTTTAAAATTTTGTTTCCATAGACGTTTTTGTCAAATTTTTATTTCTATAGTAAATTTTGTCAAAGTTTTATTTCCATATAAAATTCATGTAATGCTTCTGGCTGATTTGAACACAAGAAGTGTGCGATAAACTTTCATAGCTAAAAAAAAATTTAAACTTTTATTTCTACAGAAAAGTTTGTCAAAATTTTATTACTATATTTTGTTTCTTTAGAAAATTTTATTTCTAAAGAAAAATTTTGTCAACATTTTATTTCTAAAGAAACAAAAATATCGTTACAATTTTATTTTTATAGAAAATTTTGTCAAAATTTTATTTCTAAAGAAAATGTTGTGAAAATTTCGTTTCTAAAGAAAATTTGTCAAAATTGTATGTCTACAGCAAATTTTGTCAAACTTTTATTTCTATAGAAAATTTTGTCAAAATTTTATTTCTATAGAAAATTTTTTAAAAATTTTATTTCTATAGAAAATTTTTTTAAAAGTTTATTTCTATAGAAAATTTTATTAAAACAAAAAATATCGTCACAATTTTATTTCTATAGAAAATTTTGTCAAAATTTTATTTCTAAAGAAAATTTTGTCAAAATTTTATTCTACAGAAAATTTTGTCAAAATTTTCTTTCTATAGAAAATTTTGTCAAAATTTTCTTTCTATAGAAAATTTTGTCAAAACTTTATTTCCATATCAAAATTTTCTCAAAATTTTATTTCTATAGAAAATTTTGTCAAAATTTTATTTCCATATCAAAATTTTGTCAAAATTATATTGCTATACAAAATTTTGTCAAAATTTTATTTCAATAGAACATTTTTTCAAAATTTTGTTTCCATAGACGTTTTTGTCAAATTTTTATTTCTATAGTAAATTTTGTCAAAGTTTTATTTCCATATAAAATTCATGTAATGCTTCTGGCTGATTTGAACACAAGAAGTGTGCGATAAACTTTCATAGCTAAAAAAAATTTCAAAATTTTATTTCTACAGAAAAGTTTGTCAAAATTTTATTTCTATATTTTGTTTCTTTAGAAAATTTTATTACTAAAGAAAAATTTTGTCAAAATTTTATTTCTAAAGAAACAAAAATATCGTTACAATTTTATTTCTATAGAAAATTTTGTCAAAATTTTATTTCTAAAGAAAATGTTGTCAAAATTTCGTTTCTAAAGAAAATTTGTCAAAATTGTATGTCTACAGCAAATTTTGTCAAAATTTTATTTGTGTAGAAAATTTTGTCAAAATTTTATTTCTATAGAAAATGTTGTCAAAATTTTGTTTCTTTAGAAAATAATAATAAATTCTATAGAAAATTTAGTCAAAATTGTATTTCTAAAAAAAAATTTTGTCAAAATTTTATTTCTAAAGAAAATTTTGGCAAAATTTTATTTATTTATTTCTGTAGAAAATTATGTTAAAAGTTTATTTCTATAGAAAATTTTATTTAAAAAAAATATCGTCACAATTTTATTTCTATAGAAAATTTTGTCAAAATTTTATTTCTAAAGAAAATTTTGTCAAAATTTTATTGTCTTCACATAAATCGGATTTAAAAACAACAGACAAGCCAATGGAACAAAAAACAGCACTTGCGGCCCACTGTACTTTGACTGGTGACAAACCTAACTTAAACGACGTAGAAATCCTAAGCAAGGAAAACAACTACAGACGAAGATTTACTCTGGAGATGTTACACATCATTAACACTCCAATTAATGAGAGAATAAATTATAAGAAAGATATTGAGAACTGCGCGAGAATATATCGGCATACGATACAAAAACACAAGAGAAAGTAATCACCAGTAGAAAAACAGACAGCGAAGTAACAAGACAGCGGAGAAAATGTAAAGTACAATAGATAGTTTCATTTTATTTTGTGAATTTTGTAATTAATTTTTGTACAATTTTGTAATTTGTAGCCTTGAAAACGGTTCTGACGAAGTCAACCGAAATATCGGAAAATAAAAAAAAAAAAACAAGAAACCAACAATTTCAAGTTTAATTTGTAGACCTATAGCCGAGATTATGAGATAAAAAATCATAAAAATTTTATTTCTACAGAAAATTGTGTCAAAATTTTATTTTTATAGAAAATTTTGTCAACATTTTATTTCTATAGAAAATGTTGTCAAAATTGTATTTCTATAGAAAATTTTATTAAAAAAAATATCCTCAAAATTTTATTTCAAAAGAAAATTTTGTCCAAATTTTATTTCTATAGAAAATTTTTTCAAAAATTTATTTCTACTGAAAATTTTGTCAAAACTTTATTTCCATATCAAAATTTTGTCAAAATTTTATTTCTATAGAAAATTTTGTCAAAACTTTATTTCCATATCAAAATTTTGTCAAAATTATATTGCTGTACAAAATTTTGTCAAAATTTTATTTCAATAGAAAATTTTTTCAAAATTTTGTTTCCATAGAAGTTTTTGTCAAATTTTTATTTCTATAGAAAATTTTGTCAAAGTTTTATTTCTATATAAAATTCAAGTACTGCTGCTGGCTGATTTGAACACAAGAAGTGTGCGATAAACGTTCATAGCTAAATAATTTTTTTTTTAAATACACGCAGAGAAGGAATATGGTCACCCAGCACAAAAAGTTTTGATAGTGTCCATTTTGGACCCGAAAAATTTGCGGTAATCGTGCAAAATTGGCGCAGAAGCGATGAATTTAACATGGGCTTGTCATGGGATGGATGTCCACAATTTCGACAGCCATTGCTCTGCATTGGCATCACTTCTTAAAGTATGATCCAAATGCAGTAATTTGGATGTGAATTAAAAAAAGTTTCGATATTTTGCCAAATAAATAATTTTTGTAATTACCCACATTTTCCTTATAAAATCGCCACTGCTAAGTCGAAAACTTGTAAAATTGACTCAAATTTTCCTTTATTTCATAAATCATAAATACACTTTTGCGAAGTTGCCTCAAAATTGGTTCAGATTAAAATGTTTCCCTTTTTTTTAACATAGTGTACCATCCCAGGGCATTAGCCGACTCAACTTTTAAGTCTATATATTATAAATTTTTTTCAGATGGAGTCAGATGTAAATGTATGTATTTGGGACTAAAACCTTTATATATAGAACCCAACACAATTGACGGATTTGATATAGTATCGAAAATGTGCAGGGTATTATATAGTCGGCCCCGCCCGACTTTAGACTATCCTTACTTGTTTTTTTTTTATATGGTTTCTTTAATGCATTCTAACGCTTGGATCTTAAAAGTTGGATCTTAAATATTTTCTAAACTTCGCAATTTTTTGAAAATGAATTTAGCATTTTTTCAATGCAATACCGTACATCAATAACAAATATATCACAATGTTTCGTTCAGAAGTTAGCATGATTTCAACCGACGGACGGACATCGCCAGATCGAAACAGAATTTCTCCACAATCCAGATAATATATACTTTATGGGATCTGAAACCAATTTTTTCGATGTGTTATAAATAGAAAGTAATTTTGAACACTTTTCATAATTTTTATTTAAAGCTCCATTGTCGAAAGGAACATTTTTTGTTTCATTTGTAATATAAAATATTTCATAAATGTTATGTATGCATTCGTAGCCATCCACACCTAACATATTTATATATATATATATATATATATATATATATATATATATATATATATATATATATATATATATATATATATATATATATATATATATATATATATATATATATATATATATATATATATATTATATATATATATATATATATATATATATATATATATATATATATATATATATATATATATATATATATATATATATATAATATATATATATATATATATATATATATATTTTTTTTTTTTTTGAATTATGCAATTTGTTCATTCATTTTATTGGAAAACTTTTGTGAATACTATTCAAAACATAAGTGAATTAATTTTCTTTTTTGGGTGTATGTCTTTGAGTAATAGTAAAATGTGCCAAGAAAAACAATTTTTGAAAAAAAAAAACGCGCGTAAGATCCCTTCTTCTCTCTTCTCCCACTATGCCCGAAATATTTATACGAAAAGCAAATCTGTGCAATTTCATTTTCAATTGAATTGAAATTCAATTAGACTTCCATCAATGTTTGACCCAATTGTTATTCATTAGACGATGCCACCAACAATCGACCCAAATGAACTAAATTCGTAATTCTAAATCAAATAAGTGTAAATTGTTAGGTTTGTGGTATCACGATCATCATGGTACTGTGAAATGAATTTTAAATTTATTCGATATATTTATATTTCTTAATAATTTAACACTGGCTGATGTCATTCTTAGATGCGGGAAACAAATGACAATACAAGAACTTTTGAAGCGAATTAGGGCTTTGTTCACTGACCTTGAAGCGAAAAGCGACAAAACACTCCCATTCTACGACTACCTCTCACCCGCCGTTGTTAATTTATGTAAGCCAAGGTCAATCAATATAAGACATACGATGGCATATTTGGTGTCAATTAGTTTAGCCCCTTTAAACTTTTTGTGTTTGGAAGATTTATTACAAACCACGACTTCCCGTCTTTTGCCGTTGTACTGTGCTGAGTAGTTACATTTTACTACGCCTGGTTGAATAACAAGCTTTATTACACTAATTAATCAATCATTAACACAATGCAACAAAAATTTGCCTACAATAATAGACCAAAAATTACGTTCCATAATCGTGGGACACAAAAAAATCGCACATATACTCCAAAACACAATCTGCTTCAAGCATATACATAAATTTTCAGGATTTGTCCAAACAAACTATTGTTTGTATTGTTTAAAAAAATAGTATGTTTCACCTTTTTTACTTGCAGCAAAATGCAATAGACCTACTTGCGTTTGATTACAAATAAAACAATATTTTATAATTTATTTGAGTATAATTAATTTAATTGAGTGTAATTAATTATTAAAAAAAAAAAACTCTAGAATTAATAGAATTGTGTTTCCGATTCAAATTGTGGGCTAACTCCCACACGGAAACACAATGTTAATACAAAAAAAAAAACAAGTAAGGAAAGTCTAAAGTCGGGCGAGGCCGACTATATTATACCCTGCACCACTTTGTAGATCTAAATTTTCGATACCATATCACATCCGTCAAATGTGTTGGGGGCTATATATAAAGGTTTGTCCCAAATACATACATTTAAATATCACTCGATCTGGACAGAATTCGATAGACTTCTACAAATCTATAGACTCAAAATTTTAGTTGGCTAATGCACTAGGGTGGAACACAATTTTAGTAAAAACAAGTATATACAGCAGTAAGTCCGGCCGGGCCGAATCTTAAATACCCACCACCATGAACCAAATATTAGGGTTTCCTTTGAAATTTCAGGAGGGCTTGAGGACTTGAGGACACTTCCCGAAGATAAATTTAAAGATTTCATCCATGAGGTTTCTGGATTCTGGATTTATGAGAACCATTTTTGTTTGAGTTTTAGAGGAATCATTAACATCTCTTGTAAGTGTGCAAGAAAATTATAAAATAACGTCTTGATTTGAAATCTTAAATCTGTAGAAGTAAAATCTGGAAATTTTACATTGAGTTTCAAGCAATTTTCATCATCAGTGCGCCTTCTACACCCTCAAGAAGTGAAGTCGGTCTATATGGAGGCATTACCAAATGGACCTATAACAAGTATATACAGCAGTAAGTTCGGCCGGGCCGAATCTTAAATACCCACCACCATGAACCAAATATTAGGGTTTCCTTTGAAATTTCAGGAGGGCTTGAGGACACTTCCCGAAGATAAATTTAAAGATTTCATCCATGAGGACTATATCAGATTCTGGATTTATAAGAACCATTTTTGTTTGAGTTTTAGAGGAATCATTAACATCTCTTTAAGTGTGCAAGAAAATTATAAAATAATTTTCATCATCAGTGCGCCTTCTACACCCTCAAGAAGTGAAGTCGGTCTATATGGAGGCATTACCAAATGGACCTATAAAAACCTAATACCAGAATATTTACAATTTCAGGCAAATCAGATAAAAACTACGGTTTCTAGAAACCCAAGGAGTTAAATCGGGAGATCGTTCTTATGGGGGCTATACTGAAATATGGACCGATACTCACCGTTTTCGGCACACCTCTTTATGACCCGAAAATACCTCTAGATTTCCAATTTCAGGCAAATAGGATAAAAACTTCGGATTCTAGAAGCCCAAGAAGTAAAATCGGGAAATCGGTCTATATGGGGGCTATACCAAAATATGGACCGATCCTCACCATTTTCGGCACACTTCTTTATGGTCCTAAAATACCTCTAGATTTCCAATTTCAGACAAATTGGATAAAAAATAAGGTTTCTATAAGCCCAAGACCCCAAATCGGGAGGTCGTTTTATATGGGGAACATACCAAAACATGGACCGATACTCACAATTTTTGGCACACGTATTTGTGGTCCTACAATACCTCTAGATTTCCAATTTCCGGTAAATTGAATAAAAACTGCGATTTCTATAAGCCAAAGAAGTAAAATCGGGAGATGGGTCTTTATGGGGGCTATACCAAAATATGGACCGATACTCACAATTTTTGGCACACGTATTTGTGGTCCTACAATACCTATAGATTTCCATTTTTAGGTAAATTGAATAAATACTGCGGTTTCTATAAGCCCAAGAAGTAAAATCGGGAGATCGGTCTATATGGGGGCTATACCAAAATATGGACCGATACTCACAATTTTTGGCACACGTATTTGTGGTCCTACAATACCTCTAGATTTCCAATTTCCGGTAAATTGAATAAAAACTGCGATTTCTATAAGCCAAAGAAGTAAAATCGGGAGATCGGTCTATATGGGGGCTATACCAAAACGTGGACCGATACTCACCATTTTTGGCACACCTCTTTATGGTCATCAAATACCTCCAGATTTCAAATTTCAGGCAAATTGGATAAAAACTACGATTTCTATAAGCCCAAGACCCCAAATCGGGAGGTCGGTTTATATGGGGACTATATCAAAACCTGGACCGATATAGCCCATCTTCGAACTTGACCTGCCTGCAGACAAAAGACGAGCTTGTGCAAAATTTCAGCACGATTGCTTCATTATTGAAGACTGTAGCGTGATTACAACAGACAGACAGACAGACAGACAGACGGACAGACGGACATCGTTATATCGTCTTAGAGTTTCTCCCTGATCAAGAATATATATACTTTATATAGTCGGAAATCGATATTTCGATGCGTTACAAACGGAATGACAAACTTATTATACCCCTGTCACCATTCTATGGTGGTGGGTATAAAAAAAAAAACAAGTAAGGAAAGTCTAAAGTCGGGCGAGGCCGACTATATTATACCCTGCACCACTTTGTAGATCTAAATTTTCGATACCATATCGCATCCGTCAAATGTGTTGGGGGCTATATATAAAGGTTTGTCCCAAATACATACATTTAAATATCACTCGATCTGGACAGAATTCGATAGACTTCTACAAATCTATAGACTCAAAATTTTAGTTGGCTAATGCACTAGGGTGGAACACAATTTTAGTAAAAAAAAAATATGGGAAACATTTAAATCTGAATCAATTTTAAAAGTTTATTTATGATTTATCGCTCGATATATATGTATTAGAAGTTTAGGAAAATTAGAGTAATTTTTACAACTTTGCGACTAAGCAATGGTTAAATCGCCACAAGGAAAATGTTGGTATTTTGACCATTTTTGTCGAAATCAGAAAAGCATATATATGGGAGCTATATCTAAATCTGAACCGATTTCAACCAAATTTGGCACGCATGACTATATTACTAATTGTACTCCTAATGCAAAATTTCAACCAAATTGGGCCAAAACTCTGGCTTCTGGGGCCATATAAGTCCATATCGGGCGAAAAATATATATGGAAGCTATATCTAAATCTGAACCGATTTCAATCAAATTTGGCACGCATAGCTATAATGCTAAATCTACTCCCCGTGCAAAATTTCAACCAAATTGGGCCAAAACTCTGGCTTTGAGGACCATATTAGTCCATATCGGGCGAAAGATATATATGGGAGCTATATCTACATCTGAACCGATTTCAATCAAATTTTGCACACTTGACTATACGACTAAGAGTTATGTTTGTACAAAATTTCAAGCAAATCGGTATAAAACTCTGGCTGCTGGGTCCATATTAGTGCATATCGGGCGAAAGATATATATGGGAGCTATATCTAAATCTGAACCGATTTCTTCCAAAATCAATAGGGTTCTATTCTGACCCAAATTAGGAACATGTGCCAAATTTAAAGGCGATTGGATTTAAATTGCGACCTAGACTTTGATCACAAAAATGTGTTCACAGACAGACGGACGGACGGACGGACAGACGGACGAACGGACGGACGGACGGACGGACGGACAGACGGACATGGTTATATCGACTCAGGGACCCACCCTGAGCATTATTGCCAAAGACACCATGTGTCTATCTCGTCTCCTTCTGGGTGTTACAAACATATGCACTAACTTATAATACCCTGTTCCACAGTGTGGCGCAGGGTATAACAAGTATATACGGCCGTAAGTTCGGCCAGGCCGAAGCTTATGTACCCTCCACCATGAATTGCGTAGAAACTTCTACTGAAGACTGTCATCCACAATCGAATTCCTTGGGTTGCGGTATCACTTGCCAATGGCAAGGTATCTTAAAACTTCCTAACACCGTCTTCTAAATTTCAAGGTAGTCCATATGTGGTATATACTAAACTAAAAAAGGCCGATTAAATACGTATATAATTAAGTTTCTATAGAAAATTTTGTCAAAATTTTCTATAGAAATAAAATTTTGACAAAATTTTCTACAGAAATAAAATTTCGACAAAATTTTCTATAGAAATAAAATTTTGACAAAATTTTCTATAGAAATAAAATTTTGACAAAATTTTCTATAGAAATAAAATTTTGAAAAAAATTTTCTATGGAAATGAAATTTTGACAAAATTTTCAATAGAATTAAAATTTTGACAACATTCTCTATAGAATTAAAATTTTGACAACATTTTCTATAGACATAAAATTTTGCCAACATTTTCTATAGAAATAAAAGTTGACAAAATTTTCTAAAGGAGTAAAATTTTGACAAAATTTTCTAAAGGAGTAAAATTCTGACAAAATCTTCTATCGAAATAAAATTTTGGTAGATTATTTTTGGCTCATAATCAAAGACCAACCATGATTATGAACTGATATGGACCAATTTTTCTGTGATTGGGGATCGGCTATATATAACTATAGACCTATATGGACCAATTTGGGCATGGTTATTAGCGGCCATATACTAAAGGGTGATACGGTCAAAATTTGGTCAATATAAACTTGACGTATTTCTTTCAATTTTGCATTTAAAAAACATGAACACCCCTCATTTTGAAGGTGTGTATGTGTGGAATGTTGCTCCTATTTTGATTTTGGAATTCACTCTTCAGTTGTCAAAATGCCGTCCAAGCAAGAAGAGCAGCGTATCAAAATTTAACTCGCGCATCGCGAAAATCCGAGCTACTCGCACGCAAAGCTGGCAAAATCGCTAAAAGTTGCCAAATCAACCGTTACAAATGTAATTAAAGTGTTTGGGGAACGTTTGTCGACAGCCAGGAAGTCTGGATCGGGGGGAAATCGAAAACCGGAAGCCGCTGAGACGACAAAGAGTGTTGCCGGTAGTTTCAAGGGAAACCCTAACCTCTCTCTCCGAGATGCCGCAAATAAGCTGGGTGTATCGTCTACAACCGTGCATCGAGCCAAAAAACGAGCCGGACTATCGACTTACAAGAAGGTAGTGACTCCAAATCGCGATGATAAACAAAATACGACGGCCAAAGCGCGATCCCGGAGGCTGTACACGACGATGCTGACGAAGTTTGAAACCTACGTCAAAGCTGACTACAAGCAGCTTCCGGGACAGGAGTTTTACACGGCAAAAGGAAGGGGAAAGATAGCAGATATTTTTAAGCACATAAAACTGTCAAAGTTCGCAAAGAAATATCTGGTTTGGCAAGCCATCTGTACCTGTGGCTTGAAAAGCAGCATTTTCATAGCTTCCGGGACTGTCAATCAAGAAATTTACGTGAAAGAGTGTTTGAATAAACGTCTGCTGCCTTTCCTGACGGAACATGGTTGTTCCGTACTGTTTTGGCCGGATTTGGCATTTTGCCATTACGGTAAAAAGGCCATGGAGTGGTACGTCGCCAACAACGTACAGGTGGTTCCCAAGGACAAGAACCCTCCCAACACGCCAGAGCTCCGCCCAATTGAGAAATACTAAAGAAGACCAAAAAACTGCTAAGGACGAGCAGCAGTTCACGGCAAACTGGCTTTCTGCGGCGAAGAAAGTGGACAAGGTGCCTGTACAAAATCTGATGGCTGGTGTCAAGCGTGAGGCCCGGCAATTCGGATTTGGAAAAGCGAAAGCCTAACTGAATATTTTTCCTGAATTTTATACTAATTGAACTTGAAAAAGAAATTTAATTTGATTTCTTAAATAAACGATTTCACCGATTTACACACGTTTTCCCTTGACCAAATTTTGACCGTATCACCCTTTAACACCACATACCAAATTTCAACCGGATCGGATGAATTTTGCTCCTCCAAGATGCTGCGGAGAAACAATGTGGGGATCGGTTTATATGGGGGCTATATATAATTATGGACCGATATGGAACAATTCTTGCATGATTGTTAGATACCATATAGTAACAACACGTACCAACCGGATAGGATAAATTTTGCTCCTGCAGGAGGCTCCGGAGGTCAAATCTGGGGATCGGTTTATATGGGGGCTATATATAATTATGGACCGATTTCGACCAATTTTTGCATGGGTGTTTGAGGCCATATATTAACACCACGTACCAAATATCAACTGAATCAGATGAGTTTTGGTCTTCCAAGAGGCTCCGGAGGTCAAATCTGGTGATCGGTTTGTATGGAGGCTATATATAATTATTTACCGATATGAACCAATTTTTGCATGGTTGTTAGAGACCATATACTAACACCACGTACCAAATTTCAACCGGATCGGATGAATTTTGCTCCTCTTAGAGGCTCCGGAGGTCAAATCTGGGGATCGATTTATATGGGGGCTATATATAATTATGGACCGCTATGGACCAATTTTTGCATGGTTGTTAAAGACCATATACTTACACCATGTACCAAATTTCAGCCAGATCGGATGAAATATATGCTACTCTTATAGGCTCCGCAAGCCAAATCTGGGGGTCCGATTATATAGGGACTATACGTAAAAGTGGACCGATATGGCCCATTTGCAATACCATCCGACCTATATCAATAACAACTACTTGTGCCAAGTTTCAAGTCGATAGCTTGTTTCGTTCGGAAGTTAGTGTGATTTCAACAGACGGACGGATGGATGGACGGACGGGCATACTCGGATCGACTCAGAATTTCACCACGACCCAGAATATATATACTTTATGGGGTCTTGGAGCAATTGATTTGAAATCTAAAATCTGTAGATTTTCATCCCAATTATTTTAATGATTACGAGAAGTAAAATCTGGCAATTTTGCATTCAGTTTCTAGCAATTTTCATGATCAGTGCGCCTTCTATATCCCCAATAAGTGAAGTCGGTCTATATGGCCAAATGGACCGATAAAACTAAATCATATACACTTTGTAATGGGTCTAAATGCCAGTATATTTTCAATTTGTGACAAATCGGATAAAAACTAAAATTTTTAGAAACCCTAGGAGTTAAATCGGGAGTTCGGTGTAATGGGGGGCGATATACCAAAACATGGAAGGATACACACAGTATTCAGCACATTTAATTGTAGTTCTAGAATCTAGACCCCAAATCGGTGGGCCGGTTTATAAGGGGTCTAAATCAAAAACTGTACCGATACTCAATATATTCGGCACACCTCTTTATGGTCCTAGAATACCTCTAGATTTCCATTTCCAATTTTAGGCAAATCGGATAGAAAATACACTTTCCAGACGCCCAAGAAGCAAACTCAGGAAATCGATCTATATGGGGGCTATACCAAAACATGGACCGATAGGCACCATTTTCGGTACACTTTTTGATGGTTTTAAAATACCTATAGATTTCCAATTTCACGCAAATTGGATAAAAACTACAGTACAGGACTAATCAAAACTTGGACCGATATAGCTCATCTTCGAACTTGACCGATTTCAAGCAAATTCAGCACACATAACTACACCATTAAACGTACCTCTCGTGCAAAATTTGAAGCAAGTCAAGGCAAAACTCTGGATTTTGAGGCCATATAAGTGCAAATCGGACAAAAAATATATATGGGAGCTATATCTATATCTGAACCGATTTCAACCAAATTCAGCACACATACCTACAACATTAAACGTACCTCTCGTGCAAAATTTGAAGCAAGTCAAGGCAAAATTCTGGATTTTGAGGCCATATAAGTGCAAATCGGACAAAAAATATATATGGGAGCTATATCTAAATCTGAACCGATTTCAATCAAATTTACCAAGCATTGGTAGAATGTCAATTCTACTCTCTGTGCAAAATTTCACGAAAATCGTTAGTAAACTTTGGCCTCTGTTGCCATATGAGTCCAAATCGGACGAAAGATATATATGGGAGCTATATCTAAATCTGAACCGATTTGGCTGATATTTTGCAAGTTTTTCGAGACTCATAAAATATTCAGATGTACGGAATTTGAAGAACATCGGTTGATAAACATGGAAGTTATGACCAGATCGGGGATAAATATATATGTCAGCTATATCTAAATCTGAGCCGATTTTTTCAAAAATGAATAGCGATTGTATTTGTTCCAAGAAACGACCCTACACGCAGAGAAGGAATATGATCGCCGCAACCACGTTCCAAGAGCAAAATGTTACTTTTTCACGGAAAACAGGTAGCATGTTTATCGAAACCATGTTATTTTCTCGGAAATTATGTATCTTATTTCGGAAAGCATGTTATGTTTGACGAGAAAGGAATATTTTTGCGACAAAAATGCTACATGGTCGCCGCGAAAAACTAACATGGTGCTCTTGAAACATGTTTGAGGTGATCATATTCCTTCTCTGGGTGTATGCCAAATTTGAGGACGATCGGACTTAAACTGCGACCTATACTTTGCGCACAAAAATACATGAACAGGCAGACGGACAGACAGACAGACACACAGACGGACATCGTTAAATCGGCCCAGAATTTAATTCTAAAACGATCGGTATACTAAACGATTGGTCTCAGACTTTTCTTTCTTGGCGTTACATACAAATGCACAAACTTATTATACCCTGTACCACAGTAGTGGTGAAGGGTATAAACACATAGAAATGAGGGTACATGTAATTTGGTCTATCCAATTAACTGAATCCATCTCTTCAAAAGCTTCAATTAAAGTGAAAATATAATATCCGGATAAACGCTGCCATTTAAATGACTCCCGTATTGACGATAAGCGGCATTTATGTTTAGTTGTCACTAAAACAGGTTCAATCGTAAACTGAATGATCGTATTTAATGGTATAGACAATTGCAATGTCTCATCTATGATTTCCATACGATAATGACTTTGGACGACAATGTCATTGTCAGGTTTCCATTGCATTTTGTTAATTTACTTTGTGTGAGAAAAAAAAAGTGAGAACTCTAAGTCGACCGCAAAACATAAAGTGAATAGAAAATTGAAATGAAAGAAGCATGGCTATTGCAAACTATGTTGCGTACAAAAGTGGTATAAGTCGACAAGTCAAACAATTTTCTAATAAGACCCGGTATAAACGATCTCCAGAACAGGCTTATCGAAAAACCTAGAATCTAGAAGGAACTACACTGTGGCCAAGAATTAGAAAGATTTTGTTCAAAGCTTTAAAATACCAACCACACAGAAAAACAGCCTGTTGTAAAACTGATGCTAAAATGAACTTATATTTTTTGCAAAAATTTCATTTTGTTTTAGTTCATTTTTAAAATTTTGTAAGATATTTTGCCCAGCCCAACGATTTTTTCTTTATTCCAAAAATGCCTCAAAAATTTTATGAACTAACCCCAATTTTCATGAAGCTCCGTTAGCTAACAAACTTTTAAACCGCACTATGGACATATCTGTCACCTTCCTATATATCCATTATGTCAGTTAAGAACTTAACTGCTGAAATATTTCAGTTATAGTTAACCGGAGAGATGATATTGGCAATTTATTTTCTGTTAACTGGCAGTTAAAGCCTAACGCAGCTACATGAAAATGGCCGCAAATGGCAGTGAAATTTCAATGACATACAAATTAAATAGTTCAATTCTAACTAAAACAGAAGAAGTTTTTCGTAAACTTCTACAAAATAGTAAGAATGAACTATAACTTGGTAGAAATGGGAATGAGCTGGTTGCTAAGATTTTTATACCCTCCGCCATAGGATGGGGGGTATATTAACTTTGTTATTCCGTTTGTAACACATCGAAATATTGCTCTAACACCCCTTAAAGGTCGTGGTGAAATTCTAAGTCGATCTAAGCATGCCCGTCCGTCCGTCTGTTGAAATCACGCTAACTTTCGAACGAAACAAGCTATCGACTTGAAACTTGGCACAAGTAGTTGTTATTGATGTAGGTCGGATGGTATTGCAACTGGGCCATATCGGTCCACTTTTACGTATAGTCCCCATATAAACGGACCCTCAGATTTGGCTTGCGGTGCCTCTAAGAGAAGCATATTTCATACGATCCGGCTGAAATTTGGTACATGGTGTTGGTATATGGTCTCTAACATCCATGCTAAAATTGGTCCACATCGGTCCATAATTATATATAGCCCTCATATAAACCGATCCCCAGATTTGGTTTGTGGAGGCTCAAAGAGAAACAAATTTCATCCGATCCTGTTGAAATTTGGTACATGATGTTGGTATATGGTCTCTAACAACCATACAAAAATTGGTCCACATCGGTTCATACTTATATATAGCCCCCATATAAACCGATCCCCAGATTTGGCTTGCGGAGCCTCTAAGAGAAGCAAATTTCATCCGATCCAGCTGAAATTTGGTACATGGTGTTGGTATATGATCTCTATGTTAGGTTCGATTAGATATAGTGGCAGCCCGATGTATCAGGCTCTCTTATCACTAAGTGCTGGCTGCCCGATTCCATGTTAAGCTCAACGACAAGGGACCTCCTCTTTATAGCCGAGTCCGAACGGGGTTCCACATTGCAGTGAAACCACTTAGAGAAACTTTGAAACCCTCAGAAATGTCACCAGCATTACTGAGGTGGGATAATCCACCGCTGAAAAACTTTTTGGTGTTCGGTCGAAGCAGGAATCGAACCCACGACCTTGTGTATGCCAGGCGGGCATGCTAACCATTGCACCACGGTGGCTCCGTGGTCCATGGTCTCTAACAACCATGCTAAAATTGGTCCACATCGGTCCATATATGTTAAACGATCCCCAGATTTGGTTTGCGGAGGCTCAATGAGAAATAAATTTCATCCGATCCTGCTGAAATTTGGTACATGATGTTGGTATATGGTCTCTAACAACCATGCATTATATATAGCCCCCAAATCCGCAAGCCAAATCTGGGGATCGGTTTATGATCCCCAGATTTGACTTGCGGAGCCTCAAAGAGAAACAAATTTCATCCGATCCTGCTGAAATTTGTTACATGAAGTTGGTATATGGTCTCTAACAACCATACAAAAATTGGTCCACATCGGTCCATAATTATATATAGCCCCCATATACACCGATCCCCAGATTTGGGTTGCGGAGCCTCAAAGAGAAACAAATTTCATCCGATCCGGCTGAAATTTGGTACATGGTGTTGGTATGTGGTCTCTAACAACCATGCTAAAATTGGTCCACATCGGTCCATAATTATATATAGCCCCTTTTTTAAACCGATCCCCAGATCGGGGTTGCGGAGTCTCAAAGAGAAACAAATTTCATCCGATCCGGCTGAAATTTGGTATATGGTGATATACCAACACTCTAACACTTTAACAACCATGCTAAAATTGGTCCACATCGGTCCATAATTATATATAGCCCCCATATAAACCGATCCCCAGATTTGGTTTGTGGAGACTCAAAGAAAAACAAATTTCATCCGATCCTGCTGAAATTTACATGAAGTTGGTATATGGTCTCTAACAACCATACAAAAATTGGTCCACATCGGTCCATAATTATATATAGCCCCCATATACACCGATCCCCAGATTTGGGTTGCGGAGCCTCAAAGAGGAACAAATTTCGTCCGATCCGGCTGAAATTTGGTACATGGTGTTGGTATATGGTCTCTAACAACCATGCTAAAATTTGTCCACATCGGTCCATAATTATATATAGCCCCAAAATATACCGATCCCCAGATCTGGGTTGCGGAGCCTCAAAGAGAAACAAATTTCATCCGATCCGGCTGAAATTTGGTACTTAGTTTTGGTATATGGTCTCTAACAACCATACAAAAATTGGTCCACTTCGGTTCATAATTATATATAGCCCCCATATAAAGAGATCCCCAGATTTGGCTTGCGGAGCCTCTAAGAGAAGCAAATTTCATCCGATCCGCTTGAAATTTGGAACATGGTGTTAGTATATGGTCTCTAACAACCGTGCCAGAATTGTTCCATAATTATATACAGCCCCCATATAAACCGTTCTCCAGATTTGACCTCCGGAGCTTCTTACAGGAGCAAAATTCATCCGATCCGGTTCAAATTTGGTACATGGTGTTAGTATATGGCCGCTAACAACCATACCAAAATTGGTCCATATCGGTATATAGTTATATATAGCCGATCCCCAATCACACAAAAATTGGTCAATATCGGTTCATAATCATGGTTGCTACTCGAGCCACAAATAATCTACCAAAATTTTACTTCTATAGAAAATTTTGTCAAAACTTTATTTCTATAGAAAATATTTTCAAAATTTTTTTGTATAGAAAATTTTGTCAAAATTTCATTTCTATGGAAAAATTGGTCAAAATTTTTTACTTTTACTTTACTTTTTTTCTGTGCATGTAATGGAATCTCCAATCCAATGAAATTTTCTTGCTAAAGCATTGATGTAGGATATGTTTCGTTGTTACTACAGATTTTTGTATTAAGTCGACTTGTATTCCTTGCATTAGCAATGCCCTGTCTTGGGTGTACAATAAAAAAAAAACGTTTTGTTGCCATTCATAGAGGTTTACTTGCCACAACTACCAATTTTGGATTCGGTCACCGGTATAATGTGATAATTAAAATTTATGACTATTAGCAATTTATGTTTTTGTCCAAGGCACATTTAATGGAACTAACGGAGGTTCGTAGAGCATAGATCTAAATCGAACAAAATTTCATATGACATCACTACTTTTAATGGGGTGATGGGGTATTGAGCTCGTTTATCACAAAAACAAAACTTACTACAGAACGTGTATAGCAAATCAAAATATGCTCATATATATATATAATGACGTTGAACATTTCGACACTAAGTAAATGTATAAGTCAGTCATACCATATTGAGAATATTAATAAAAAAATATTATTATGAATAATTTAATGGAAGGTAGAAAAAAAAACAGAAACAAAAAGTGGATTCTAATACTATCACTATTTAAATATATGCATAAAGAATTATTAAAATTATTTTTATAGTTACATTATCGTTACTTTTAAATATGGTTATGATGTAACCGTTATTACTGTCAGCCAATAATACTCAATGGATATTTAAGGTAACATTTTTATATACACAGAAAGAACATTTCGCCAAAAAATTAAACCGATGAATTTCTTTTCATTGACATTAAGACCAATATTCATTAGGATAATCAAAGTGTTCCTATATAGTTTTTTTTATATAATATAATATTTTTATACCCTCCACCATAGGATGAGCGGTATATTCACTTTGTCATTCCGTTTGTAACACATCGACATATTGTTCTACGAACCCATAAGGTATGTATATTCTGGGTCGATCTAAGCATGTCCGTCCGTCTGTTGAAATTACGCTAACTTCCGAGCGAAACAAGCTATCGACTTGAAGCTTGGCATAAGAAGTTGTTATTGATATTGGGCGGATGGTATTGCCAATGCGCTATATTGGACCACTTTTACGTATAGCCACCATATAAACCGACACCAGATTTATCTTGCGGAGCCTCTTAGAGAAGCAAATTTCAACCGATCCGGTTGAAATTTGGTACGTGGTGTTTGTATATGGTTTCTAAAAACCATGTCAAAATTGGTCCATTTCAGTCCATAATTATATATAGCCCCCATATGAAATGATCCCCAGATTTGCCCTCCGGAGCATCTTGGAGGAGAACAATTCACCCGATCTGCTTGAAATTTGGTACATTGTGCTAGCAACCATGCCAAAATTGGTCCATATTGGTATATAGTTATATATAGCCGATCCCCAATCACAAACAAATTGGTCCATATCGGTTCATAATCATCGTTGCCACTCGAGCCAAAAATAATCTACCAAAATTTTATGTCTATAGAAAATCTTGTCAAAATTTTATGTCTATAGAAAATTTTATCAAAATTTTATGTCTATAGCAAATTTTGTCAAAATTTTATTTCTATGGAAAATTTTGTCAAAATTTTATTTCTATGGAAAATTTTGTCAAAATTTTATTTCTATAGAAAATTTTGTCAAAATTTTATTTCTATAGAAAATTTTGTCAAAATTTTATTTCTATAGAAAGTTTTGTCAACATTTTTCTTTCTATAGAAAATTTTGTCAAAATTTTATTTCTATAGGAAATTTTGTCAACATTTTTCTTTCTATAGAAAATTTTGTCAACATTTTTTTCTATAGAAAATTTTGTCAAAATTTTATTTCTGTGTAAAATTTTGTCAATGTTTTTTTTTTCTACAAAAAATTTTGACAAAATTTTATTTCTATAGAAAATTTTGTCAAAATTTTATTTCTATAGAAAATTTTGTCAAAATTTTATTTCTATAGAAAATTTTGTCAAAATTTTATTTCTATAGAAAAATTTGTCAAAATTTTATTTCAATTGAAAATTTTGTCAAAATTTTATTTCTTTGTAAAATTTTGTCAAAATTTTATTTCAATTGAAAATTTTGTCAAAATTTTATTTCTATACGAAATTTTGTCAAAATTTTATTTCTTTAGGAAATTTTGTCAAAATTTTTTTTTTCTATAGAAAATTTTGTCAAAATTTTATTTCTATACGAAAATTTGTCAAAATTTTATTTCTATACGAAAATTTGTCAAAATTTTTTTTCTATTAAAATTTTGTCAAAATTTTTTTGCTATAGAAAATTTTGTCAAAATTTTTTTTTCTATAGATTTTTTTTTTCAAAATTTTATTTCTATGTAAAATTTTGCCAAAATTTTATTTCTATAGAAAATTTTGTCAAAATTTTATTTCTATAGAAAATTTGTCAAAATTTTATTTCTATAGAAAATTGTGTCAAAATTTTATTTCTATAGAAAATTTTGCCAAAATTTTATTTCTATAGAAAATTTTGTCAAAATTTTATTTCTATAGAAAATTTTGTCAAAATTTTATTTCTATAGAAAATTTTGTCAAAATTTTGTTTCTCTAAAAAATTTTGTCAAACTGAATTATATACGTATTTAGTCGGTCTTTTTAGTTTAATATATACCACGTATGGACTTACTTACAATTTAGAAAAATGTGTTAGAAAGTTTTAAGATACCTTGCCATCGGCAAGTGTTACCACAATCCAAGTAATTCGATTGTGGATGGCAGTCTTTAGTAGAAGTTTCTACGCAATCCATGGTAGAGGGTACATAAGATTCGGCCTGGCCGAGCTTGCGGCCGTATATACTTGTTTATATTAAATAGAAAAATCATAACAATAATGAAAAGTGTCATTGTATTTATGACATTGTTTCGTTGGACAATTTTAATGGCCAATTTCGTTAATAGTACCAATTTTTCCCTCCTCTTCTGGAAGGTTTCACATTTTTTCGTATCAAAGATTTTTGCTTTTGAAATAATACAAATGCAACCTTTTGGTTTTTAATACGATTCGAATAACCATAGATTTTCTAAGTACTTGACAAATGATTTGCATCCACACATTAGCTGGGGATTTGGCAGAAATGCTTAATGTTCTTAGTCTATCTGACACCTATGTGCTAAAACTCGGGATGAGTTTATTTTATTTTGCCCATTGTGAAGTGATTTTAATTAAAATACGCCTTCTTACGCGGCTCATCCACCTTTACGGAAACACTTTTGAAAGATGACATTATGCGATATTTGAATGACTTCATTCCACATCCATATGGCTATCAGTAGTTTCCCATGCAAAGATCATTTAAACATTTTTTTATGGCATCCATAGAAAATCTCTCAAAGACCGTGTTAATGATGAATGATGTCTGTCTTGTTGTCCGTCCGTCCGTCCGTATGTCCGTATGTCTGTGCACCAAATTGACAGTAACGAGAAACAGCAAACGGCATGTAGATAATGAAGATTTCGACATGTTTGTCAATAATGAATAATTACATTTAATTTTATATTTGCTTACTTAATATTTTTTTTGTTTTTTTTTTTTCAAACAAAAAATATTTCTGTTAAATTGATGGCAACTCCTTAGTTGCGTTTTTTTCTGTTGTTGTAATTCGAGTTTACTTTGTGTGGGCGATGTCGATCAATGTCATGGGGAGTTAGAGAAAAGAAACTTGGACAGGTGATCAGTTGAAGATAACAGAAATTATTTCGGTCACCATTGATGACATCATTGACATTTGAAAAAAAATGTGTTCTTTGATATTCCTTAAAGGTGTTCGAAGGATGAGACTTTACTACGTTGAGTGTGGAAGCCGCAAATTTCCAACCGTTTGTTTTGAAATCAAAAATCTAGAGGTATTTTAAGGCCTTAAAGAGCTATGCCAAATTTGGTATATATCGGGTAATGTTTTGAAATAGTCCCCATATAGACAGATCTATTGATTTGACTTATTGAGAGCATGGAAGCTCCCATATATATCTTTCGTCCGATTTAGATTGGTGTGACCACGTATACAAAAGTTTCGTTCCGAAAATTTTGGAATTGTGCACAGAGTGTATAATTAACATTTTAGCAATGTGTGTCAATTTTTGTCAAACAATGGTCAGATTAAAACAAAGTCCTCTGCTAAAGGGTGATACGGTCAAAATTTGGTCAATACAAACTTGACGTATTTCTTTCAATTTTGCATTTAAAAAACCTGAACACCCCTCATTTTGAAGGTGTATGTGTGTAGAATGTTGCTCCTATTTTGATTTTGGAATTCACTCTTCAGTTGTCAAAATGCCGTCCAAGCAAGAAGAGCAGCGTATCAAAATTTTGCTCGCGCATCGCGAAAATCCGAGCTACCCGCACAAATCTGGCAAAATTGCTAAAAGTTGCCAAATCAACCGTTACAAATGTAATTAAAGTGTTTGGGGAACGTTTGTCGACAGCCAGGAAGTTTGGATCGGGGGGAAATCGAAAACCGGAAGCCGCTGAGACGACAAAGAGAGTTGCCGGTAGTTTCAAGCGAAACCCTAACCTCTCTCTCCGAAATGCCGCAAATAAGCTGGGTGTATCGTCTACAACCGTGCATCGAGCCAAAAAACGAGCCGGACTATCGACTTACAAGAAGGTAGTGACTCCAAATCGCGATGATAAACAAAATACGACGGCCAAAGCGCGATCCCGGAGGCTGTACACGACGATGCTGACGGAGTTTGACTGCGTGGTAATGGACGACGAAAACTACGTCAAAGCCGACTACAAGCAGCTTCCGGGACAGGAGTTTTATACGGTAAAAGGAAGGGGAAAGATAGCAGATATTTTCAAGCACATAAAACTGTCAAAGTTCGCAAAGAAATATCTGGTTTGGCAAGCCATCTGTACCTGTGGCTTGAAAAGCAGCATTTTCATAGCTTACGGGACTGTCAACCAAGAAATTTACGTGAAAGAGTGTTTGAATAAACGTCTGCTGCCTTTCCTGAAGAAACACGGTTGTTCCGTACTGTTTTGGCCGGATTTGGCATCTTGCCATTACGGTAAAAAGGCCATGGAGTGGTACGCCGCCAACAACGTGCAAGTGGTTCCCAAGGACAAGAACCCTCCCAACACGCCAGAGCTCCGCCCAATTGAGAAATAATGGGCTATTGTCAAGCGGAACCTAAAGAAGACCAAAAAACTGCTAAGGACGAGCAGTAGTTCAAGGCAAACTGGCTTTCTGCGGCGAAGAAGGTGGACAAGGTAGCTGTACAAAATCTGATGGCAGGTGTCAAGCGTGAGGCCCGGCAATTCGGATTTGAAAAAGCGAAAGCCTAACTGAATATTTTTCCTGAATTTTATACTAATTGAACTTGAAAAAGAAATTTAATTTGCTTTTTTAAATAAACGATTTCACCGATTTACACGAGTTTTCCCTTGACCAAATTTTGACCGTATCACCCTTATATGTTCTTCCGAGATGGACATATATGGCCAAAATACCCACATTTTCCTTGTAAAATTGCCACTGCTAAGTAGAAAACTTGTAGAAATAGACTAAAACTTTCCTACATCTCTACACTTTGGGGAAATTGCATAAAAAAGGCTTTAGATTTAAATATTTACCATATTTTGCTCCGCAACAGGGCATTAGCCGATTTAAATGTTAAGTTTAGATATTTTGTAGAAGTCTAAAAAAATTACCTTTGCTTGAAATCAACTCAGGTGAATGTGATTGTTCCATGTGTACAGCGTTACCGTTGGGAAATTTTCAAAAAGTTGCAAATGTCAAAAAAGTTTCATAATTATTTTGGAAATGTGGCACATTCTTTTTATTAACTTATACCAAAACAAGTAAGGAACGTCTAAAGTCGGGCGGGGCCGACTATATTATCCCCTGCGCCACTTTGCAGATCTAAATTTTCGATACCATATCACATCCGTCAAATGTGTTGGGTGCTATATATAAAGGTTTGTCCCAAATACATACATTTAAATATCACTCGATTTGGACAGAATTTGATAGACTTTTACAAAGTCTATAGACTCAAAATTTAAGTTGGCTAATGCACTAGGGTGGAACACAATTTTAGTGACAAAATATGGGAAACTTTTAAATCTGAAGCAATTTTAAGGAAACTTCGCAAAAGTTTATTTATGATTTATCGCTCGATATATATGTACTAGAAGTTTAGGAAAATTCATTTTTACAACTTTTCGACTAAGCAGTGGCGATTTAACAACTAAAATGTTGGTATTTTGACCATTTTTGTCGAAATCAGAAAAACATATATATGGGAGCTATATCTAAATCTGAACCGATTTCAACCAAATTTGGCACACATGACTATATTACTAATTTTACTCCTAAAACTAAAACTTCAACCAAATTGGGCCAAAACTCTGGTTTCTGGGGCCATATAAGTCCATATCGGGCGAAAAATATATATGGAAGCTATATCTATATCTACTACCAATTGTACTCCTTGTGCAAAATTTCAAGCTAATCGGGATAAAACTCTGGTTTCTGGGTCCATATAAGTGCATATCGGGCGAAAGATATATATGGGAGCCATTAGCGTAGCTAGACAATTTTCCTAGGGGGGGCTATAGCCCCCCTAGCTAAAAATTCATAGACTGAACTTATAGGTTCAATTATTGTTTTATTTCATAAAAAAGAATACAAAAATAGACATCAAAATAATATATAATAAAGCAACTAGAAGTAGTTCCACACTTTTCCCAGCAAAAAAAAAAATTGGGATTTGTTTTAAAGGCACAACTTTAAAAGCACTTCCAAAAATGTCCTCACAAAGAAGTTAATTATATTAACTACACATGAAGTTTTTTACTTCAGTTTTTTCATATTTTAATGCGTAATTTTTGTTTTCTTTTTTCAAATAGTTTAAAAAAAGAGTAAGAATAAATAAAGTGGTAAAAATTATTCAAATTTTGCCACAAAAATGCTAAATCCATTATAGAAAAATCAATAATTTTTGAAAATATTCAAACAAGCGTTAGAATGCATTAAAAATCATAAAAAAATATAAAAATTATTATAAATTAATGTTTCTTGAAGCTCGAGGTCTTTATAAATATTTATATAATTCTAACAAAAGGTCGACCAAAAATCAAATAAAAAACGAATAAATAAAAATTATTTATTTGGGAAAATATCACACAAGTTTTTAATTCACATTCAAAACTCGGAATTCGAATCACACCGTAAGAAGTGATGCAAATTTATTGCAACGGCTGTTGAAACGGTGGACATTCGTTCTATGACGAGTTCCTATTACATGCATCGCTTCTCCGCCCATTTTGCACCACTTCCGGACCCAAAAAGAACATTTTCACTTCTTTTTTGGCGACGCTTTTGTGCAGCATTATTAAGATATTAATTTATGGAAGAATAGTTTTAATACCAATTACTATTTTTTAATTAAGATGACTAAACCAGACTAAACAATATAATAAAGGAGCTTTACAACCTGTTTCTCTATGTCGACTAAAATGGAAACAAACAGCAGAATTTGTAACCAAAAACAGCTGTTTCTATGCATTTCAGTCGATCGATTGAACTCGTTCGACATACAGAAACATGCTGTTAGTTAGTCAACTAAACCATAAGTTCAATCACAGCTCTATTTCATAAATATCAGACTTCAAACATTGCCATCGGCAACTGCTACCACAACCCAAGTAATTCGATTGTGCATGAAAGTCTTTAGCGGAACTTTGTGCGGTTGTATATACTTGTTTCATTTATATAAAAATGTAAAATCGTAAATAGGTTTTCAAATTCTGGGGGGGGGGGGGCTAAATTTTTTCTGGGGGGGGTCTAAGCCCCTCACCAGAGGCCTTCCTACGCTTATGATGGGAGCTATATCTAAATCTGAATCGATTTCAACCAAATTTGGCACGCATAGCTACAATGCTAAATCTACTTCCTGTGCAAAATTTCAACCAAATTGGGCCAAAACTCTGGCTTTTAGGACCATATTAGTCCATATCGGGCGAAAGATATATATGGGAGCTATATCTAAATCAGAACCGATTTCAATCAAATTTTGCACACTTGACTATACTACTAATTGTACTCCTAGTGCAAAAATTCAACCTAATTCGGCAAAAATCTGGATTCTGGGGCCATATAAGTCAATATCGGGCGAAAGATATATATGGGAGCTATATCTAAATCTGATTCGATTTCAATTAAATTTTGAACACTCGACTATACGACTAAGTGTTATGTTTGTACAAAATTTCAAGCAAATCGGTATAAAACTCTGGCTGCTGGGTCCATATTAGTGCATATCGGGCGAAAGACATATATGGGAGCTATATCTAAATCTGAACCGATTTCTTCCAAAATCAATAGGGTTCTATTCTGACCCAAATTAGGAACATGTGCCAAATTTGAACGCGATTGGACTTAAATTGCGACGTAGACTTTGATCACAAAAATGTGTTCACAGACAGACGGACGGACAGACGGACGGACAGACGGACATGGTTATATCGACTCAGGGACCCAGCCTGAGCATTATTGCCAATGACACCATGTGTCTAACTCGACTCCTTCTGGGTGTTACAAACATATGCACTAACTTATAATACCCTGTTCCACAGTGTGGCGCAGGGTATAAAAACTTAAACAATAAATACTGATATAAGGTAAAGTTAAAATATATTTTGTGTACACAGAAAACCAAAATATTTCCAATTAAAAAGTTGATTGAAGTTGAAACAAGTAAAGGGTGATTTGTTAAGAGCTTGATAACTTTTTTTTAAAAAAAAACGCATAAAATTTGCAAAATCTCATCGGTTCTTTATTTGAAACGTTAGATTGGTCCATGACATTTACTTTTTGAAGATAATTTCATTTAAATGTTGACCGCGGCTGCGTCTTAGGTGGTCCATTCGGAAAGTCCAATTTTGGGCAACTTTTTCGAGCATTTCGGCCGGAATAGCCCGAATTTCTTCGGAAATGTTGTCTTCCAAAGCTGGAATAGTTGCTGGCTTATTTCTGTAGACTTTAGACTTGACGTAGCCCCACAAAAAATAGTCTAAAGGCGTCAAATCGCATGATCTTGGTGGCCAACTTACCGGTCCATTTCTTGAGATGAATTGTTCTCCGAAGTTTTCCCTCAAAATGGCCATAGAATCGCGAGCTGTGTGGCATGTAGCGCCATCTTGTTGAAACCACATGTCAACCAAGTTCAGTTCTTCCATTTTTGGCAACAAAAAGTTTGTTAGCATCGAACGATAGCGATCGCCATTCACCGTAACGTTGCGTCCAACAGCATCTTTGAAAAAATACGGTCCAACCACACCAAACCAAACCAAACAGTACAAACCACACCAAACAGTGCATTTTTCGGGATGCATGGGCAGTTCTTGAACGGCTTCTGGTTGCTCTTCACTCCAAATGCGGCAATTTTGCTTATTTACGTAGCCATTCAACCAGAAATGAGCCTCATCGCTGAACAAAATTTGTCGATGAAAAAGCGGATTTTCTGCCAACTTTTCTAGGGCCCATTCACTGAAAATTCGACGTTGTGGCAGATCGTAAGTCTATTCATGATGAAATGTCAAAGCATACTGAGCATCTTTCTCTTTGACACCATGTCTGAAATCCCACGTGATCTGTCAAATACTAATGCATGAAAATCCTAACCTCAAAAGAATCACCCTTTATATACGGCCGTAAGTTCGGCCAGGCCGAAGCTTATGTACCCTCCACCATGGATTGCGTAGAAACTTCTTCTAAAATTTGACAAAATTTTCTATAGAAATAAAATTTTGACAAAATTTTCTATAGAAACAAAATTTTGGTAGATTATATTTGGCTCGAGTGGCAACCATGATTATGGAGTTTTGTGTGATTTGGGATCGGCTATATATAACTATAGATCGATATGGACCAATTTTGGTATGGTTGGTAGCGGCCATATACTAACACCACGTTCCAAATTTGAACCGGATCGGATGTTAGAGACCATATACTTACACCATGTTACAAATTTCAGCCGGATCGGATGAAATTTCCTTCTCTTTGAGGCTCCGCAAGCCAAATCTGGGGATCGGTTTATATGGGGGCTATATTATGCACCGATGTAGACCAATTTTTGCATGGTTGTTAAAGACCACATACCAACACCATGTACCAAATTTCAGCCGGATCGGATGAAATATGTTTCTCGTAGAGGCTCCGCAAGCCAAATCTGAGGGTCCGTTTATGTGGGGGCTATACCTAAAAGTGGACCGATATGGTCCATTTGCAATACCATCCGACCTACATCAATAACAACTACTTTTGCCAAGTTTCAAGTCGATAGCTTGTTTCGTTCGGAAGTTAGCGTGATTTCAACAGACGGACGGACGGACGGAAGGACATGCTTAGATCGACTCAGAATTTTACCACGACCCAGAATATATATACTTTATGGGGTCTTAGAGTAATATTTCCATGTGTTATAAACAGAATGACAAAGTGAAAATACCCCCCACCCTATGGTGGAGGGTATAAAAATTTTCAATTGCTAAATTAATCGATACAATAAACTTTTTAATCAAAATGGAAGCGTTAAGTTTATATATATATATATATATATATATATATATATATATATATATATATATATATATATATATATATATATATATATATATATATATATATATATATATATATATATATATATATATATATATATATATATATATATATATATATATATATATATATATATATATATATATATATATATATATATATATATATATATATATATATATATATATGGGTCGCGGTGAAATTCTGAGTCTATATAAGCATGTCTGTCTGTTGAAATAACGATACTTCCGAACGAATTCATCCGATCCGCTAGAAATTTGGTATGTGGTGTTAGTATATGGTCTCTTACAACCATGCAAAAATTGGTCCAACTAGGTCTATAATTATATATAGCCCCCATATAAATCGATCCCCAGATTTTACCTCCGGAACCTCTTGGAGGAGCAAATTTCATCCGATCCGGTTGAATTTTGGTACGTGGTGTTAGTATATGGTCTCTTACAACCATGCAAAAATTGGTCCAACTAGGTCTATAATTATATATAGCCCCCATATAAATCGATCCCCAGATTTGACCTCCGGAGCCCCTTGGAAGAGTAAAATTCATCCGATTCGGATGAAATTTGGTACATTGCGCTAGTTTATGACCGCCAACACCTATGCAAAAATTTGTCTATATCGGTCTATAGTTATATATAGTTATATATTTGTATAGAAAATTTTGTCAATATTTTATTACTATACCAAATTTTGTCAAAATTGTATTTCTATAGAACATTTTGTCAAAAGTTTTATTTTTGTAGAAAATTGTGTCAAACTGAATTATGTACGTATTTAATCGGCCTTTTTTTGTTTAACATATATACCCCGTATGGACTAGCTTACAATTTAGAAGACGGTGTTAAGAAGTTTTAAAAGACCTTGCCATCGCCAAGTGTTACCGCAACCCAAGTAATTCGATTGTGGTTGACAGTCTTTAGTAGAATTTTCTATGGAATCGATGGTGGAGGGTACATAAGATTCGGCCTGGCCGAACTTACGGCCTTATATACTCGTTTAACTGACTTAGTCTTCCGAGTTTGACAAAAAATTAATTCTATTAATTCATTTTTTAATCAAATATCTTTTTATGTCCAATTAAAACTGTGATTGATACTATCATTTTCGTGATTGAAGACATTTCAATTAAAAAATTAATTGGTTCAATTAATTTCGTGATTGAAGCAGTTTTTTTTGTGTATTCATACATATTGGTAAACGAAAAATCTCTTAAAAATTATTTTTAAGCGTTTTAAAACTCATCGGGCCTTTAATTATCAAATCAAATTCATTTACGATAAATATCAAAATAAATTATATCGTCATTGGTATTTACGTAATGCGGATCTAAGAGTTTTGTATTATTCAATTTTTTGTCATTTATGTCAATTCATGATAAAATTTGAACAAAATTTTAGGGTAAAATTTTATAATATAGTTTTTATAATTTTATAATATATAAGAAAATCAGTTTCAGGTATGTTTTCTTAAATTTCTGATTTGGCTTTGTGGCCTATGTAAATTTTCCTAACTGCATTAAATTACAAAGAATTGCCATAGACCATATCTGCTATATCAATAATTGCAATGTAACTATTTTTTTTTTAATGTGGTTGCAAACTTTTTTTAACTGAGGTCTCACGGGATCAATTATTCATTACGGTCGCACTACAAACCTGAAGAATTTTCTTAACTATCATAGAAACGATATCTAATGCCACAATAAATTTGATATATTCAGACGCTTTACCAACCTAAATTGAATTATAACCGTTCACATATAATAAGAATGAATGGACAATAGCTTTTTATCGTTGGTGCACAATATTCAGTTTTTTGAATAACACATCTCTTTATGGTGTTAATTTCCCATAAAATTAAAAGTTTTGAAAAAGTGGCTCACATTATTGGAAAAGTGGCACAAAATCGTAAAAAGTATCACATAAAGTGGCACAAGCCAAAGTGGCAAATTTGCCAATAAAGTAGCACAACGGTAACGCTGCATGTGCATATTTCCCCCCAAAATTCCTTATTTAATTCCAGGCGACAACATTTTTTCTACGCTGTTCTAATCACCAAATTTGAATAATTTCAAAATCACCAAATTTGAATAATTTCAAATGGTATCGAAAATGTTAGTCTACAAAATGGTACAGGGTATATAAAAGCGGCTCTACCAGACTTTTGACTTTCCTTGCTTGTTTAAAGTAATTTATTGTATGAATTGCCATTTAAGAATATTTTCAATCCATTATTTGTGCCACCCTAAGAGTCACTTTGGTGGGATGTTAATTTTAGCACGAAGCACACCACAAACATGTACTACGTTAATTGGAGAACTGCGTCACCTGGCATGCTCAATCCTTATTTATTTATTTTTTTTTTCACCGTCGAGTAAAGGAAACAAATATTGCTCCAATGCTCTTTTGGAGTTTTAACTGCAATTTGTTCTAATAAAAAAGAAATCCTAATTTTAGATAACTACCGAAAACAGCATGGTCTCCGAATCTTACGAGGTAAAGACAATTTTAACCCATTAAGGATCACATGCACACATATATGTACACTCTGAATAGTCCACGGAAGCTATTGTATTTTTTGTGTGGAATCACAAATCTACCTATCGTAAGAGCTAATTATAGGATATTCTCATGATTACCAAATTCTGGGCTCGTTGTCAAAAAGTTTCAGAAAAATTTTAAGGCTTTTTTACAAAAATCATTTACGACTTTAAGCTTTTGAAATCCACAAGTGGTCCATAGATGGTTAAAAAAAATACATTGGTTTTTTTTCATTAAAACAGATTCGTTAAGGTAATTGTGAGTAGAACTGAATAGCACGAAGATACCAATCAGATAATAGCATTTTTCTTACACTTGGCACTAGAAGCCAGAACAAATTATTATTGGAATACTCATTAATTGGGAAGCAGAGTTTATTCGCAAACAATTATATGATTTGAGATGATATTCCCCATACCATATACTGGCGAAAAACATTGTTTTTCATAAGTGTCGGTGTAAAAATTATGTGTTATGGAAGTTAAATTTTAGCACATTATTTTTTAGTGCAAATCTTGCTATCACTTTACTTATGCCGCTGTTACCATTCCTCTGTTTGGTCGCGGTCCAACCAAGGTTGCCACAGTTGGTACAATTCTACCAAAAAATGGTAGATTTCTTACTGTTTAGCAGATTTTGAATAGAGGGACTTCATAAATTTAGAATAGAAATAAAATTTTGACAAAATTTTCTAAATTTTCTATAGAAATAAAATTTTTACAAAATTTTCTATAAAAATAAAATTTTGACAAAACTTTCTATATAAATAAAATTTTGACAAAATTTTCTATAAAAATAAAATTTTAACAAAATTTTCTATATTTTCTATAGAAATAAATTTTTGAGAAAATTTTCTATAGAAACAAAATTTTGACAAAATTTTCTATAGAAATAAAGTTTTGAGAAAATTTTCCACAGAAATAAAATTTTGAAAAAAATTTCTATAGAAATAAAATTGTGACAAAATTTTCTATAGAAATAAACTTTTGACAAAATTTTCTATAGGAATAAAATTTTGACAAAAGTTTCTATAAAGATAAAATTTTCTATAGAAATAAAATTTTAACAAAATTTTTTATAGAAATAAAATTTTAACAAAATTTTCTATAAAAATAAAATTTTAAAAAAATTTTCTATAGAAATAAAATTTTGACAAAATTTTCTATAGAAATAAAATTTTAACAAACTTTTCTATATTTTCTATAGAAATAAAGTTTTGAGAAAATTTTCTATAGAAATAAAATTTTGAAAAAAAAAAATTTCTATAGAAATAAAGTTTTGAAAATTTTTTCTATAGAAATAAAATTGAGACAAAATTTTCTATATAAATAAAATTTTAATAAAATTTTCTATACAAATAAAATTTTGACAAAAGTTTCTATACAAATAAAATTTTGACAAAATTTTCTATAGAAAAAAAAAAATTTAACAAAAGTTTCTATAGAAATAAAATTTTCACAAAATTTTCTATAGAAATAAAATTGGGACAAAAGTTTCTTTAAAGATAAAATTTTGACAAAATTTTCTATAGAAATAAAATGTTGACAAAATTTTCTATAGAAATAAGATTTTGACAAAATTTTCTATAGAAATAAAATTTTGATAAAATTTTCTATAAAATTTTGACAAAATTTTCTATAGAAATAAAATTTTGACAAAATTTTCTATAGAAATAAGATTTTGACAAAATTTTCTATAGAAATAAAATCTTCACAAAATTTTCTATAGAAATAAAATTTTGACAAAATTTTCTATAGAAATAAAATTTTAACAAAATTTTCAATAGAAATAAAATTTTGACAAAATTTTCTATAGAAATAAAATTTTGACAAAATTTTCAATAGAAATAAAATTTTGACAAAATTTTCTATAGAAATAAAATTTTGACAAAATTTTCTATACACACAAAAATTTTTTTTTCTGATTCAATCACGAAATTAATTGATCCAATTAATTTTTTAATTGAAATGTCTTCAATCACGAAAATGATAGTATCAATCACAGTTTTAATTGGGCATAGACAAATTCTTGATTAAAAAATTAATTGATTTCATTACCAAATATTAATTAATTTTTGAATTGATTCAATTAAAAATTTAATTGATGTTGATTGCAAAACTACATTAATTTATTAATTAAAAAAAGGTAACTATTTTCAATTACATTCTGAATTGGCTTAGAATTTTTATTTGGATTAACAATTGATTGTTTGAAAAAAAAAATAATTAAAAATTTAAAAAAAATGTTCATCGTTTTTTTAACTGACTTAGTCTTCCGAATTTGATTAAAAGTTAATTGTATCAATTAACTTTTTAATTAAAAATTTTAAAATTTTCAATCATTGACTTAATTAACTTAATGTTTCTATCTTGATTAAAAAGTTAATTGTACCAATTAATTTATTAATTGCAAACAATTTCAACTTCAATTAACTTTTTAATTGGAAATATTTTGGTGATATTTTTTTCTGTGTAGAAATAAAATTTTAACAAAATTTTCTATAAAAATAAAATTTTGAAAAAATTTTCTATAGAAATGAAATTTTGGCAAAATTTTCTATAGAAATAAAATTTTAACAAACTTTTCTATATTTTCTATAGAAATAAAGTTTTGAGAAAATTTTCTATAGATATAAAGTTTTGAGAAAATTTTCTATAGAAATAAAATTTGAACAACATTTTCAATAGAAATAAAATTACAAAAAAAAAAAAAATCTATAGAAATAAAGTTTTGAAAATTTTTTTCTATAGAAATAAAATTTTGACAAAACTTTCTATAGAAATAAAATTTTAACAAAATTTTCTATACAAATAAAATTTTAACAAAAGTTTCTATACAAATAAAATTTTGACAAAAGTTTCTACAAATATAAAATTTTGACAAAATTTTCTATAGAAATAAAATTTTGACAAAATTTGCTATACAAATAAAATGTTGACAAAAGTTTCTATAAAGATCAAATTTTGATAAAATTTTCTATAGAAATAAAATTTTGAGAAAATTTTCTATAGAAATAAAATTTTTACAAAATTTTCTATAGAAATAAAAGTTGGACAAAATTTTCTATAGAAATAAAATTTTGAAAAAATTTTCTATTGAAATAAAATATTAACAAAATTTTCTATAGAAATAAAATTTTAACAAAATTTTTTAAAGAAACAAAATTCGGACAAAAGTTTCTATAAAAATAAAATTTTGACAACATTTTCTATAGAAATAAAATTTTGACAAAATTTTCTATAGAAATAAAATTTTGATAAAATTTTCTATAGAAATAAAATTTTGTTAAAATTTTCTATAGAAATAAAATTTTGTTAAAATTTTCTATAGAAATACAATTATGAAAAAATTTTCTATGGAAATATAATTTTGACAAAATTTTCTATAGAAATAAGATTTTGACAAAATTTTCTATAGAAATAAGATTTTGACAAAATTTTCTATAGAAATAAAATTTTCACAAAATTTTCTATAAAAATAAAATTTTGACAAATTTTTCTATAGAAATAAAATTTTGACAAAATTTGCTATAGAAATAAAGTTTTGAGAAAATTTTCTATAGAAAAAAAATTTTGACAAATTTTTCTATAGAAATTTTGACAAAATTTTCTATAGAAATAAAATTTTGACAAAGTTTTCTATAGAAATAAAATTTTCACAAAATTTTCTATAGAAACAAAATTTTTACAAAATTTTCTATAGAAATAAAATTGGGACAAAAGTTTCTATAAAGATAAAATTTTGACAAAATTTTCTATAGAAATAAAATTTTGACAAAATTTTCTATAGAAATAAGATTTTGACAAAATTTTCTATAAAAATAAAATTTTGACAAAATTTTCTATAGAAATAAGATTTTGAGAAAATTTTCTATAGAAATAAATTTTTGACAAAATTTTCTATAGAAATAAAATTTTGACAAAATTTTCTATAGAAATAAAATTTTGACAAAATTTTCTATGGAAATAAAATTTTCACAAAATTTTCTATAGAAATAAAATTTTGATAAAATTGTCTATAGAAATAAAATTTTGACAAAATTTGCTCTACAAATAAAATTTTGACAAAATTTTCTATAGAAATAAAATTTTGACAAAATTTTCTATAGAAATAAAATTGGCACAAAAGTTTCTATAAAGATAAAATTTTGACAAACTTTTCTATAGAAATAAAATTTTGACAAAATTTTCTATAGAAATAAAATTTTGATAAAATTTTCTATAGAAATACTATTTTGAAAAAAATTCTATAGAAATAAAATTTTGACAAAATTTTCGGTAGAAATAAAATTTTGACAAAATTTTCTATAGAAATAAAATTTTTACAAAATTTTCTATAGAAATAAGATTTTGACAAAATTTTCTATAGAAATAAGATTTTGACAAAATTTTCTATAGAAATAAAATTGGCACAAAAGTTTCTATAAAGATAAAATTTTGACAAACTTTTCTATAAAAATAAAATTTTGACAAAATTTTCTATAGAAATAAAATTTTCACAAAATTTTCTATAGAAATACAATTTTCACAAAATTTTCTATAGAAATTAAATTTTGAGAAAATTGTCTACAGAAATAAAATTTTGACAAAATTTGCTATACAAATAAAATTTTGACAAAATTTTCTATAGAAATAAAATTTTGACAAAATTTTCTATAGAAATAAAATTTTAACAAAATTTTCTATAGAAATAAAATTTTGACAAAATTTTCTATAGAAATAAAATTTTCACAAAATTTCTATAGAAATAAAATTTTGATAAAATTGTCTATAGAAATAAAATTTTGACAAAATTTGCTATACAAATAAAATTTTGACAAAATTTTCTATACAAATAAAATTTTGACAAAATTTTCTATACAAATAAAATTTAGACAAAATTTTCTATAGAAATAAAATTTTGATAAAAGTTTCTATAGAAATAAAATTTTTACAAAATTATCTATACAAATAAAATTTTGACAAAATTTTCTATAGAAATAAAATTTTGACAAAATTTTCTATAGAAATAAAATTTTGACAAAATTTTTTATAGAAATAAAATTTTAACAAAATTTTCTATAGAAATAAAATTTTGACAAAATTTTCTATAGAAATAAAATTTTGAGAAAATTGTCTACAGAAATAAAATTTTGACAAAATTTGCTATACAAATAAAATTTTGACAAAATTTTCTATACAAATAAAATTTTGACAAAATTTTCTATAGAAATAAAATTTTAACAAAATTTTCTATAGAAATACAATTTTCACAAAATTTTCTATAGAAATTAAATTTTGAGAAAATTGTCTACAGAAATAAAATTTTGACAAAATTTGCTATACAAATAAAATTTTGACAAAATTTTCTATACAAATAAAATTTTGACAAAATTTTCTATAGTAATAAAATTTTAACAAAATTTTCTATAGAAACAAAATTTTGACAAAATTTTCTATAGAAATAAGATTTTGACAAAATTTTCTATAGAAATAAGATTTTGACAAAATTTTCTATAGAAATAAAATTTTTACAAAATTTTCTATAGAAATAAAATGTTGACAAAATTTTCTATAGAAATAAGATTTTGACAAAATTTTTTACAGAAATAAGATTTTGACAAAATTTTCTATAGAAATAAGATTTTGGCAAAATTTTCTATAGAAATAAAATTTTGCGAAAATATTCTATAGAAATAAAATTTTGACAAAATTTTCTATAGAAATAAAATTTTGACAAAATTTTCTATAGAAATTAAATCTTGAAAAAATTTTCTATTGAAATTAAATTTTAACAAAATTTTCTATAGAAATAAAATTTTAACAATTTTTTTATAGAAATAAAATTCGGACAAAAGTTTCTATAAAAATAAAATTTTGACAACATTTTCTATAGAAATAAAATTTTGACAAAATTTTCTATAGAAATAAAATTTTGATAAAATTTTCTATAGAAATAAAATTTTGTTAAAATTTTCTATAAAATACAATTTTGAAAAAATTTTCTATAGAAATAAAATTTTGACAAAATTTTCTATAGAAATAAAATTTTGATAAAATTTTCTATAAAATTTTATTAAAATTTTCTATAGAAATACAATTTTGAAAAAATTTTCAATAGAAATAAAATTTTGACAAAATTTTCTATAGAAATAAAATTTTAACAAAATTTTCTATAGAAATAAGATTTTGACAAAATTTTCTATAGAAATAAAATTCCTGGGAATTTCAAAGCTTCTCTGGCTGGCATATCGTATCAACCATATGATATGCCATCCAGAGAAGCTTTGAAGCTTACAAATTGAAATGATTCTAAAGAGGATTCAATTCCTCGCAATCTGTTGCTTTCCCAATTAAGCTGTGTACCGTCCAGATCCTCATCCAAAAAAAAGAGGTTTTAGTTGAACCTGAGATGAGCCCTCAGGTTTTTGTTTTATTTTATTGTTATTTAGTTTTACAAAATTCTAAAACCTTATTAATTTTCCTCTGGGTGGATGTGATGTCAAAAGATCATTGTGAATGCCGCAAAGTATCGATAACTGGTGAATCATGCAAACATTCCCCTCCACCCATTTCTTTTGTAAGCCATTGAAGCAGAAGCTGATTGAATATCAGAGACTGGATATCTAAGACTGCCCACATTTGAATATTGCTGCCTGCCGTTAAGCGGCATTTGTGTTTATCTATCGCGTGCTGTTGCGTATAATCATGGTCAATTCCATTACAACTTTCCATCCTAGACTCCACTATCTGCTCTTAAGCATTTCAACAAAATGTAAAATGATATCAGGCCAAATGTATGTATGGATGGAGATGGAAAACATGACTTCAACTACTAAGTAACACCAGCTAGGCCTGGCTTAGGAAGGCAAACAAAGAATTTCTTGTGTTGCAGTTATTTTGTAGGCCATATAACAATGATTTTAATCTTTCAAACAGCAAAACGTTAACAACTTGAACATTTCTTGGCCCAGAATGGTCAACAGCAATGTCAGCTTGAAATGAAATTGTCCCAGAGGAAATTTTCAATTGCAAAATTTAAATTGATGTTTAAATAATCAATCAAAGCGTATATAAATTCAACTATTTCTGTTATTCAAAATTAATCAAATTGAATGGGTGTTTACACGGAGAAAAAAAATTCGTTGCAAACACAAAGCTTTTTTGTCCTTAAAGTATGAATGAGATTTTTTTTCTGTAGGATAGAAGGGGCATTTCTCCGATAGAGGTTATAGACTAACAGCACGTACTACATTTCAACAGAACCGCATGAAATTTGCACCTCCAGGGAGCTCTGGAAATCAAACCTGGCGATCGGTTTATATGGTTCGGATCAGCGTTGCCATAATCAATTTTTATTTTGGACCAACATTTTTCCAAAATTGGACCAAAATTCGTACCAGCGGACCATTTTTCCAAATTAAATTATTATAATTTAAAAGTTAACATTTTTTCAAAATTTTACTTCGATAGAATATTTCTCTATAGAAAATTTTGTCAAAATGAAATTTGCTCCTCCAGGGAGCTCTGGAAATCAAATCTGGCGATCGGTTTATATGGTTCGGATCAGCGTTGCCATAATCAATTTTTATTTTGGACCAACATTTTTCCAAAATTGGACCAAAATTCGTACCAGCGGACCATTTTTCCTAATTATAATTTAAAAGTTAACATTTTTTCAAAATTTTACTTCGATAGAATATTTCTCTATAGAAAATTTGGTTTCTATAGAAAATTTTTATTTCTATAAAAAATTTTGTTAAAATTTTATTTCTATAGAAAATTTTTTCAAAATTTTATTTCTATAGAAAATTTTGTCAAAATTTTATTTCTATAGAAAATTTTGTCAAAATTTTATTTCTACAGTATTTTTTTGTCAAAATTCCATTTCTATAGAAAATTTTGTCAAAAATTTATTTCTATAGAAAATTTTGTCAAAATTCCATTTCTATAGAAAATTTTGTCTAACTTTTATTTCTATAGAAAGTTATCGCAAAATTTTATTTCTATATAAAATTTTTAGAAAATTTTCTTCCTATACAAAATTTTTGCATAATTTTGTATCTATACATTTTTTTAAATTTTATTTCTACAGAAAATGTTGTCAAAATTTTAAAAATTTGGAAACTACCGATTTGACGAAAATGGATCAAAATCAACCAAATTCCATTTGGTCCGACCATCGGAACAAATTTAAAATTTAATAAATGTTTGGACCAGTTTTGGTCCGATCGGACCAAAATGGCAACCCTGGTTCGGATTCTTCCTATTTCAACTGTCAACTGGGAGCCACCGTGGTGCAATGGCTAGCATGCCCGCCTTGCATACACAAGGTCGTGGGTTCGATTCCTGCCTCGACCGAACACCAAAAAGTTTTTCAGCGGTGGATTATCCCACCTCAGTAATGCTGGTGACATTTCTGAGAGTTTCAAAGCTTCTCTAAGTGGTTTCACTACAATGTGGAACGCCGTTCGGACTCGACTTTAAAAAAAGCAGGTCCCTTGTCATTGAGCTTAACATGGAATCGGGCAGCACTCAGTGATAAGAGAGAACTTCACCAATGTGGTATCACAATGGACTGAATAGTCTAAGTGAGTCTGATACATCGGGCTGCCACCTAACTTAAACCTAATTGTCGAACTGAATGGACGTGTCTTTCTTAATGATAATTTAACATCATCGCTGGCATTTTCAGAGCCAAGTTTCGACTGAAGTTATCAATTTGGACAATGACCAAGAGTTAGGCTCTATTAGTCGACCTGTAAGCGACACTTCATTGGCAAGTCAACCCTTTCCAAAGGTAACGACATCAAAAGGTGGTAATTTCTCAAGAAAGATTTTCAAGAAATCAAATCAGGAGGTCGGTGTATATGGATCGGAGTCTTTCTATTCAATTGCCGAACTGAACGAACGTGTCTTTCTAAGTCTCATTATTTTTATTTTGCGTAATAAGTACGTATTATGAATTTCAAGAGGTGGTAGATCATACAGCCTCTAGGCTGCCAACTTCAGGGCCCACTCGACGGGTTTCATTCATCAATTTAAGCAATGGCCAGGAGTTAGACCCTATTAGTCGACCTATAGACGGGCCGCCAGATTGCGACACTTCTTTGGCAAGTCGAATCTTTGCACAGGTGGCAACTTCAAAATGTGATAATCCCTCAAGAATAAAGTTCAAGAAGAGCTGAAGCGCTTTTGGTTATCCTAAAGAAATAAGGAGTAGTCGACTCAAGCACGTTGTCGGCTAAGCAAAGCAATTCCTTAAAATGGGCGCAAAGAATTCTTGAAGTTGGCAAATGGAAAAGATCACCGGATGAGCTGCCACCTTCCAAAAGGGATAAAAGGTCGTTTGCCTAGTCTTGTGATGGCTATCATAAAAGGGACGGTATGGTTCCAAAGTATAAAAGGGGGAAAATTACGAATGCTTTATCTGGCGTTTACTCACATCTTTTGGAAATGTTTTCGGGTCCAAATCCTCGACACCAAGAGACTCGTTGGTACCAGGGACGATTTAAGCTAATTGCGTGGATCGTTTTAAAAGTGCGTTGATGCTAAAGAGTGAAGTTTTGGGAAGGTGCCGCTCTGGAGTTAGTCGAGATGAATGCCGAAAGCTAAACCTAGAGCACATGCATGGATACCTGCTGATCCTTCAGAATCCTGAATCTATATTAAATAGACTAAAGAAATGTAAACAAGATCTTCCAAGCACTGATTGGAAGGTGGGCCGTTTGGATGAGGCAGATGTTTATATTGAACACTCAGTCTTTGCAACATCTAGCCAATTACATTATATCCAAATGAAGGTTTACAAAAGCGATCAACCGAAGGATATCAAAGCGGACAAGCCTCCATTTGAATCAGATGTGAACAGATCTTCTTCTTAGATCGAGGAAAAAATCAAAATTTTATGATTTTAGTGTTTCTCTAGATAAATATTCGCCTGATGAAACGTGACAAATAACATATGTGTTTTCTATTCAAGAATCATATGTATGTTAGAGCAAGATCTGCGAATTAAGAAATCTGGGTTTCAATCTGTTGCCCTATACCGGTAAAGATATAAATCGAGCCTGCATCAACAATGCAGGCGCTGTTGTAGCCAGATATAACCACAATATTGAGTAACTTCAGTCTACCGGGGATATGATAGGGAGATGCCTTCATGTGCCGTTAAGACCTTGGTTGAGGAGTCATTGAGTCACTTCCAGACTACGGAAGGTATTAGTCTCCACTAACTCCGCTTCGGGATTTCATTAAAACATCAGAGGGCCATGTGACAACGTCCAGTAAGGAGATGTTGTAGGTACTACTTGACAAATATTTTCCTGAAAAATTAGACGGCTGAACCCTCTTCTGACAGTATTATAGTGGTGCAACGCTTTCCTATCGGGGGAAATTGTATCGGTATCTAGAACAAAGTGGGGTTTAAATTGTTTTGTACCTTTGAAATTCCCAGACCAGATGGAATTACTCTGGCAGAATTACAAATATGAATGACACAATTATCCCGTGGTTGACGGCTATGGGTAAAGGTTGTATCACGGATCAGATGAAATTTGCTCCTCAATGGGGCTCCGAAGCCAAATCTGGGGTTAAACAAAAATGGATCGATGGGGTCCATTTGCAATACCAGCCGACACTATTTGTGCCAATAGCTTGTTTCGTTCGGATTTTAGCATGATTTCAAAAGACGGATGGATGTAAAGTCAGACATCGCTAGATCGACTCAAAATATACAGTGAAACAGTTGAGAAGTGGTGGGTGTCTACTCTGCTAATATTCGTGCACATTTGGGAGGTGTCCAGTTATGAGAGGTTAATGTGTTAATATAGCAAATGTCCCCAGACAACTGTCCACTTTTTGGCAGGTGTCCGGTTGCCAGAGAGTCCAAGTTTGAGAGGTTTCACTGTATATAGTTCATGGGATCTGAGACCCATATTTCGATGTGCTACAAAGGAAAATACGAAGTTAATATACCAAAATAATAAAATGTTGCGAGCAACCCAAAAAATGCTATCATTTCAAAGGACAGAAAAAAATTCAAAGGAGCAAACATGACAATCCCAGCAGTCTCCTTTGTTCACAGTGCTGAAAATGCCCGCAATTTGCACGATTTTCACAACAGAATTCGTAGCCTTTTCGCACTTTTGCCGTTTTTTTTACAAAAGAACCTAAAAAGTACATTTTCGTGACAAAACAAGTGCGCATTTTTTACAAGAAAAGAAAACACCATTAGATTTTTCGCTGGGATGTGACATTGTGTACGAAATGATGCCTGCATATATTTTTTTCCTACAAATACCAACATGGTTCCAGAAACGAACCATTTAAGTGCATGCAAGAGGTATACAAGAAGAAGAAGAAAAAATCAGCAACATGCCAAAACATAATCCCAGTTCAAAGGTTAAACAATTATTTACGATGGCAACTAACGTTGTTTACGTGTATACGTATTTATCTCACACGTACATACTTGCTATCCTAGGATTTGGCTAAATTATTGTGGTCATGTTTAGTTTACTTAAGAGAGATCACACGGTGAGATGATGTTGCCTTTGCGTGCTGCCGTCGAAAGTGGAAACCTGATGAAACTGCTATGGTCATGAGCCATAAGGAGAGAAGAAAGAGACAATAAAGATGATCAGATCACCAAATCAATGATCTTGATTAACTGATGTTGAAAAGCTAACGTCATTATGTGTGATCATGTGACATGATCAGTTAACACTCATTGTATATAGCACAAAAAAAAACCAACTACACTGAAACAAAGCGAAACCGCCCGACTTTAGACTTTCCTTACTTGTTATACCCTGCGTCACACTGTGGAACAGGGTATTATAAGTTATTATACCCTCCATCATAGGATGGGGGTATATTAACTTTGTCATTCCGTTTGTAACACATCGAAATATTGCTCTAAGACCCCATAAAGTATATATATTCTGGGTCGTGGTGAAATTTTGAGTCGATCTAAGCATGTCCGTCCGTCCGTCCGTCTGTTGAAATCACGCTAACTTCCGAACGAAACAAGCTATCGACTTGAAACTTGGCACAAGTAGTTGTTATCGATGTAGGTCGGATGGTCGGATGGAAAATGGGACATATCGGTCCACTTTTACGTATAGCCCCCATATAAAGGGACCCTCAGATTTGGCTTGTGGAGCCTCTAAAAGAAGCATATTTCATCCGATCCGGCTGAAATTTGGTATATGGTCTCTAACAACCATGCAAAAATTGGTCCACATCGGTATATAATTATATATAGCCCCCATATAAACCGATCCCAAGATTTGGCTTGCGGAGCCTAAAAGAGAAGCAAATTTCATCCGATCCGGCTGAAATTTTTTACATGGTGTTGGTATATGGTATCTAACAACCATGCAAAAATTGGTTCTCATCGGTCCATAATTATATATAGCCCCCATATAAACCGATCCCCAGATTTGGCTTGCGGAGCCTCAAAGAGAAGCAAATTTCATCCGATCCTGCTGAAATTTGGTACATGATGTTGGTATATAGTCTCTAACAACCATGCAAAAATTGATCCACATCGGTCCATAATTATATATAGACCCCATATAAACCGATCTCCAGATTTGGCTTGGGAAGCCTCAAAGAGGAGCAACTTGCATCCGATCCGGCTGAAATTTGGTACATGGTATTGGAATATGGTCTCTAACAACCGTGCAAAAATTGGTCCACATCGGTCCATAATTATATATGGCGCCCATATAAACCGATCCCCAGATTTGGCTTGCGGAGCCTCAAAGAGAAGCAAATTTCATCCGATCCGGCTGAAATTTGGTACATGATGTTGGTATATGGTCTCTAACAACCATGCAAAAATTGTTCCACATCGGTTCATAATTATATATAGCCCCCATATAAACCGAGCCCCAGATTTGGCGTGCGAAGTCTCCAAGAGAAGCAAATTTCATCCAATCCGGTTGTAATTTGGAACATGGTGTTAACAACCGTACCAGAATTGGTCCATATCGGTCCATAATTATATAGCCCCCATATAAAACATTCTCCAAATTTGACCTCCGGAGCCTCTTGGAGGAGCAAAATTCATCCGATCCGGTTCAAATTAGGCACGTGGTGTTAGTATATGGTCGCTAACAACCATACCAAAATTGGTCCAATCACACAAAAATTGGTCCATATCGGTTCATAATCATGGTTGCCACTAGAGCCAAAAATAAGCTACCAAAATTTTATTTCTATAGAAAATTTTGTCAAAATTTTATTTCTATAGAAAATTTTGTCAAAATTTTATTTCTAGACAAAATTTTGTTAAAATTTTATTCGGTTCATAATAAAATTTTCATCATTGTCAAAATTTTATTTCTATAGAAAATTTTGTTAAAATTTTATTCGGTTCATAATCATGGTTGCCACTCGAGCCAAAAGTAAACTACCAAGATTTTATTTCTATAGAAAATTTTGTCAAAAGTTTATTTCTATAGAAAATTTTGTTAAAATTTTATTTCTGTAGAAATTTTTGTCAAAATGTTCTTTCTATAGAAAATGTTGTCAAAATTTTTATTTCTGTAGAAAATTTTGTGAAAATTTTACTTCTATAGAAAATTTTGTTAAAATTTTATTTCTGTAGAAAATTTTGTCAAAATTTTATGTCTACTTTGTCAAACTGAATTATATACGTATTGGATCGATCTTTTTTGATTTAATATATACCACGTATGCACTTACATACAATTTAGAAGATGGTGTTAGGAGGTTTTAAGATACCTTGCCATCGGCAAGCGTTACCGCAACTTAAGTAATTCGATTGTGGATGGCAGTGTTTAGAAGAAGTTTCTACGCAATCCATGATGGAGGGTACATAAGCTTCGGCCTGGCCGAACTTACGGCTGTATATACTTGTTTTTTACTAACATTGTGTTCCACCCTAGTGCATTATGAGGAAATCCTGCAGGAAGCTCTTTAACAAGGCAAAGTCCACCAGAGCCCCTGAGGACTGGGATGCTTACAAGAAGAATCTGAGAGGATAAAAGCGAGAACTGAGAATGGCTCAGCATAACTCTTGGAATGATTACTGCAGCAGTATTGAGAATACGTCCGAGGCTTCCAAACTACGGAAGGTTCTAGCATCAACCAACTCCGCTCCAGGTTTCATTAAAACATCGCAGGGCAATTGGACAACGTCCAGTGAGGAGACGCTGGAGGTACTATTGGACACACATTTTCCTGGAAATCAGACGGTTGAACCATGTACTGGCGGTGCCACAGTTGCTCAGCGGTCGTTTCCTGTCGAGGAAATTGTATCGGAAACTAGAATAAGATGGGCGCTAAATAGCTTTGGACCTTTCAAATTCCCCGGACCTGATGGAATTACTCCGGCGGAGTTACAAGCTGTAACTGACAAAATTATCCCTTGGTTGTCGGTGATATATAAAGGATGTATCAACTTATCATATATCCCAGGAAAGTGGAGGGAAACAAAAGTCGTTTTCATACCTAAAGCGGGAAAAGCCTCTCACTCGAGGGCGAAGGATTTCCGACCAATCAGCTTATCCTCATTCCTACTTAAGACTCTGGAGAGGATTATAGATATTTATCTTAGAACTAGCATCGATTCAAGTTTGTTCTCGAAACGACAGCATGCATACTCGAAGGGCAGGTCTACTGAGACCGCACTACATGAACTAGTCAGCTTTATTGAAAGCTCACTATCTGTCAAAGAATACACATTCGTGGCGTTTCTAGACATCGAAGGGGCGTTCAATAATGTCCATCCGAGCTCGATATTAAATGGACTGACAACTCTGAATGTTGATCCATGTATACTCAGGCTGTTAGACGAACTGCTAATGAAGAGACGTATTTCAGCCATACTAGGACAAGCAAACATACAAAGGTATGTGAACAGAGGCACTCCCCAAGGAGGAGTTCTATCACCTCTTCTTTGGAATGTTGCTATAAATAGCCTTCTGGTTACTCTAGAAAAAGAAAGGATAAAAGTGGTGGCATACGCAGATGATGTGGCTCTGGCAGTCAGGGGAAAATTCCCATCCACAATCAGAGATATTATTCAGAGGGCCCTCCGGATGACTGAGAAATGGGCGAAAGACAATGGTCTTGGGGTAAATCCTGCAAAGACAGAATTAGTCATGTACTGCAAAGATCGCAAAACTCCCAAGGTTAGCCCTATTTCCTTAGGGGTATTGAAATTCCCTTTGGTGATTGTGCAAAATACCTTGGCGTTATTTTGGACAGGAAGCTGAACTTTAAGCTTAATATTGAAGAAAGGGCGAGAAAGGCAACTGGAGCTTTGTACTCGTGCAAAAAGGCAATAGGAAACAAGTAAGGAAAGTCTAAAGTCGGGCGGTGCCGACCATATTATACCCTGAACCACTTAGTAGATCTAAATTTTCGATACCATATCATATTCGTCAAACGTGTTGGGGCTATATATAAAGGTCCCAAATACATACATTTAAATATCACTCGATCTGGAAGAATTTGATAGACCTCTACACAATCTATAGACTCAAAATTTAAGTCGGCTAATGCACTTGGGTGGAACACAATGTTAGTAAAAAATATGGGAAACGTTTAAATCTGAAGAAATTTTAAGGAAACTTCGAAAATTTTTATTTATGATTTATTGGTCGATATATATGTATTAGAAGTTTAGGAAAATTAGAGTCATTTTAACAACTTTTCGACTTAGCGGTGGCGATTTTACAAGGAAAATGTTGGCATTTTGACCATTTTCGTCGAAATCAGAAAAACATATATATGGGAGCTATATCTAAATCTGAACCGATGTCAACCAAATTTGACACGCATAGCTACAAAGCTAATTCTTCTCCCTGTGCAAAATTTCAACTAAATCGGAGTTAAAAATTGGCCTCTGTGGTCATATGAGTGTAAATCGGGCGAAAGCTACATATGGGAGCTATATCTAAATCTGAACCGATTTCAACCAAATTTGGCACGCATAGCAACAATGCTAATTCTACTCCCTGTGCAAAATTTCAACTAAATTGGAGCAAAAAATTGGCCTCTGTGGTCATATGAGTGTAAATCGGGCGAAAGCTATATATGGGAGATATATCTAAATCAGAACCGATTTCAACCAAATTTGGCACGCATAGCTACAATGCTAATTCTACTGCCTGGGCAAAATTTCAACCAAATTGGGTTAAAACTCTGGCTTCTGGGACCGTATTAGTCCATATCGGGCGAAATATATATATGGGAGTTATATCTAAATCTGAACCGATTTCAATAAAATTTGGCACACTTGACTATAGTACTAATTGTTCTTCTTGTGCAAAATTTAAAGTAAATTAGGGTAAAACTCTGGCTTCTGGGGCCATATAAGTCCACATCGGGCGAAATATATATATGGGAGCTATATCTAAATCTGAACCGATTTCTTCCAAAATCAATAGGGATCTATACTGAGCCAAAACACATACTTGTGCCAAATTTGAAGTCGATTGGACTAAAACTGCGACCTAGACTTTGATTACAAAAATGTGTTCACGGACAGACGGACAGACGGACATCGCTATATCGACTCAAGAGCCCACCCTGAGCATTTTTGCCAAAGGCACCATGTGTCTATCTCGTCTCCTTCTGGGTGTTGCAAACATATGCACTAACTTATAATACCCTGTTCCACAGTGTGGAGCAGGGTATAAAAAGTGGGGACTAAAACCAAAAATTGTGCATTGGCTATACACGGCAGTGGTTAGACCTATAATGCTATATGGTGTTGTAGTCTGGTGGCCGGCACTTCAGAAACCGATTTGTTTAGATAAAGTTCAGCGTATGGCGTGTTTGTGTATTTCAGGCGCATTCAGCAAGACAGGAACAAACTCCCTTAATGTCATACTGCATCTATTGCCTTTAGACATTTTGGCCAAACAGTCAGCTGCAACAACGGCTGTGCGGTTGCGCGAGCTATCGCTGTGGTCGGAAAAAAGTTACGGTCACAGTTCGGTCCTCAAAATAATGCCAGATGTGCCTCATGTAGTGGATTACACTTTGGCGAGTCCACTTTTCGACAAAAAGTTTGAGACTCTAATCCCCAACAGTGGGGCGTGGTGCACACAGACGCCGGGGAATAAAAGATATATAGATTTCTACACTGATGGCTCCAAATTGGATGGCCAAGTGGGTTTTGGAGTATATTCTAAAGATCTGGACCTTCGAATAGCGACAAGATTACCTGATCACTGTAGTGTTTTTCAGGCTAAAATATTAGCAATAAGAGAGGTGGCGAATTGGCTGAGAAGTAATGTTCCAAAAAATGTGGTTTTGGAGTATATTCTAATGAACTGGAACTTCGAATAGCGAAAAGATTACCTAATCACTGTAGTGTTTTTCAGGCTGAAATATTAGCAATACGAGAGGTGGCGAATTGGCTGAGAAGTAATGTTCCAAAAAATGTGGCCATTAATATATACTCAGACAGTCAACCTGCAATAAAATCCTTGGACTCTGTGTTCCTCAACTCGAAAACGGCCATCGACTGCCGCAAATTTCTCAATGAGATGGCTGAGCAGTACAATATTCACCTAATATGGGTGCCTGGCCATAGGAACATACCGGGGAACTGCGAAGCGGATGAGTTGGCAAGGCTAGGGACTACCTTACATATTCCAGGGGAACTAGAATTTGTTGGTATGCCCCTAGCTACCTGCAAGCTCATGCGGCGTGAGAAGGCTGTTATGATGGCAAATGTTCGATGGGAGAATTGCCAGGGTTGTAACGACACCAAGCAAATATGGCCCCGTTTCAACTTAAACCGCACACTACACAGAAAAAAATATCACCAAAATATTTCCAATTAAAAAGTTAATTGAAATTGAAAATGTTTTCAATTAATACATTAATTGCTACAATTAACTTTTTAATCATGATAGAAACATTAAGTTAATTAAGCCAGTGATTGAAAAATTTAAAATTTTTAATTAAAAAATTAATTGATACAATTAACTTTTTAATCAAATTCGGAAGACTAATTCAGTTAAAAAAGTGCTGATTTTTTTTTTAATTTTTAATTAAAAATGTATTTCAAACAATCATTTGTTAATCCAAATAAAAACTCTAAGTCAATTCAGAAAGTAATTAAAAATAGTTACCTTTTTTAATTAATAAATTAATTGAGTTTTGCAATCAACATCAATTAAATTTTTAATAGAATCAATTAAAAAATTAATTGAAGTTTGCTGAAAAAATCAATTAATTTTTTGATCAAGAATTTTTCTATGCCCAATTAAAAATGTGATTGATACTATCATTTTCGTGATTGAAGACATTTCAATTAAAAAATTAATTGGATCAATTAATTTGGTGATTGAATCAGAAAAAAATTTTTTTGTGTGTAGATATGCTAATGTTCTCGAGACGTCAGATATCACTCCTGATATCTGTTATTTTTCAAAAACTATTGGTATAATGACTATTGTATGAGCTGTCATGATGCGGAGGAAAAAGAATCAATTAAACACCTCTTGTGTGAGTGTCCTGCATTTTGGTGTAAAGCGCAAGCAACTTTTAGGAGCATATATCTTCAGATTACTGGCGGATCTGGAAAACGTTAACTTAAGCAGTCTGCTAATGTTTTTGGAACAATCTGGTTGGTTCAACAAAGAAAAATAATCAAGAAGGTTCAGCGGTTAAAACTAGAAGTGCCCATATGTAATAGGTACTTTTAGTTAATGTGGTATCACAATGGACTGAATAGTCTAAGTGAGCCTGAATCTTAATCGGGCTGCCACTTTAACCTAACCTAACCTACTAACATTGTGTTCCACCCTAATGCATTAGCCGACTTAAATTTTGAGTCTATAGATTTTGTAGAAGTCTATCAAATTCTGTCCAGATCGAGTGATATTTAAATGTATGTATTTGGGCTAAGTTAATTTTCGTTGTGGCTACGAAAAATGAACTATATTACAGTAAATTTGTTGAACTATGTGGAAGCTAAAATGGTCCTTAAATTTACAAGACATTGTTTTTCTGTGCACTTCAGTAGAAATAAGTTGGGAAAATTATACTGAGGAATGGTCTAATTGGACGTCAAGACGATCCAAGAAGCCTCTACAACATAACCTAACCATCACAAATTCACAAGGCTGTATTCAGGGGGGGGGATGAGGGTGATCAAACCCCCCCGAAATGAATGAATATTTTGATATAAATAAATATATATTTTTAGCTGCATAGACAAATCTTATCGAAGATGTTGAAGAAAAGCTGGAGGTTTTATTTTGAAAAACGCTTACCTATAAAATAGAGGTCTGCATCGAATAACTTTTCACTACATGTATGCAATTCGCTGTCGAATATAGTACATACACTGTCTTTCTCTCAGAGCGCAAGTAGTGAAGTGAAGAGAACACTTGCTTGTCAAATACCAATAAGTACTTATCCGAAACAATATGTGTTCCGAAAAAAAGGAACAATAACAAGTATATATGGCCGTAAGTTCGGCCAGGCCGAATCTTATGTACCCTCCACCATGGATTGCGTAGGAACTTCTACTAAAGGCTGTCATCCACAATCGAATTACTTGGGTTGCGTAACACTTGCCGATGGCAAGGTATCGTAAAACTTTTTAACACTGTCTTCTAAATAGTAAGTTAGTCCATAAGGGGTATATATTAAACAAAAAAAAGGCCGATTAAATACGTATATAATTCAGTTTGACAAAATTTTCTATAGAAATAAAAACTTGACAAAATTTTCTATAGATATAAAATGTTGACAAAATTTTCTATGGAAGTAAAATGTTGACAAAATTTTCTATAGCAATAAAATTTTGATAAAATTTTCTATAGAAATAAAATGTTGACAAAAATTTCTATAGAAATAAAATGCTGACAAAATGTTCTATACAAATAAAATGTTGACAAAATTGTCTATAGAAATAAAATGTTGACAAAATTTTCTACAGAAATAAATTTTTTACAAAATTTTCTATAGAAGTAAAATTTTGTACCAAATTTCAACCGCATCGGATGAATTTTGCTCCTCCAAGAGGCTCTGGAGGACAAATCTGGGGATCGGTTTATATGGAGGCTATATATAATTATGGACCGATATGGACCAATTTTTGCATGGTTGTTAGAGACCATATACTAACACCACGTACTAAATTTCAATTGGATCGGATGAATTTTGCTCATCCAAGAGGCTCCAGAGTTCAAATCTGGGGATCGGTTTATATGGGAGCTATATATAATTATGGACCGATATGGACCAATTTTTGCATGCTTGTTAGAGACCGTATACTAACATCAGGTACCCAATTTCAAACGGATCGGATGAATTTTGCCCCTCCAAGAGGCTCCGGAGGTCAAATCTGGGGATCGGTTTATATGGGGGCTATATATAATTATGAACCGATATGGACCAGTTTTTGCATGGTTGTTAGAGACCATATACTAACACCACGTACCAAATTTCAATCGGGTAGGATGAAGTTTGCTCCTCCAAGAGGCTCCGGAGGTCAAATCTGGGGATCGGTTTATATGGGGGCTATATATAATTATGGACCGATATGGACCAATTTTTGCATGGTTGTTAGAGACCGTATACTTAGACCACGTACCCAATTTCAAACGGATCGGATGAATTTTGCTGCTCCGGAAGGCTCCGCAAGCCAAATTTGGGGATCGGTTTATATGGGGGCTATACGTAAACGTGGGCCGATATGGTCCATTTTCAATACCATCCGACCTACATCAATAACAACTACTTGTGCAAAGTTTCAAGTCGATAGCTAGTTTCGTTCGGAAGTTAGCGTGATTTCCACAGACGGACGGACAGCCGGACAGACGGACAGACGGGCGGACGGACGGACATGCTTAGATCGACTCAGAATTTCACCACGACCCAGAATATATATATACTTTATGGGGTCTTAGAGCAATATTTCGATGTGTTACAAACGGAATGACAAAGTTAATATACCCCCATCCTATGGTGGAGGGTATAAAAATGTAAGTACTTGAGAAAAAGTACAACATGGATTCTCTTCACTTCACGTGGTTCCACTAGTATTTCTCAGTTATTATTAATCATAGATATGTATGTATATCACATATTTCATATATTTATGTATGTCACACACTTACCTTAACGTTTGCCGTTCTTTATAACAAACCAAAACATATATTATGGAGAGTAACTGTTTTTTGTATTTCTGAAACTGCACGTGGTACATGGAGTACTCTATGAAGTTTTGTTCTCGCAACATACTCGACGTGATCACTCTGAGTACACTTCAATAAGAGAGAAAGAGGAATATGTGTTTGTTGGTAGTGAAGACATCAGAGTAGCAACAAGAAGTTACTCGTGTCTTTTAGTGTTCATCAAAATGTGTACCAATAGTTTTGCGACTCTCTCAAATAGATGTACTCATGTAGCAAGTACACGTGTACTCTGCATTTACAAATGGAATTGTGCAGACCTCTACTATAAAACTTGCACAAATCATAGAATACTAGTTGAAAAGCCCGTCAAACGGCGGTCGAAAAAAAACAAATTGTTTTTGTTCTCGCACCAAAAATTTCATTTTTGGAAAATGTCTTTCTGCTTTTTATTTGTGTTTGTTGTTCTTTTTGTGAACATGACTCGCTTTGTTTGGCCATAGCAACAACAACGAAACAGCCAAACACACATGTGTAAATGAAGTGGCGCAAAACCTGCGAAAAGAACCTGCCTAATTCAGCGATGGAAGCACTTGGAGAGTGCAATAAAGAGATATTTCCAAACGTGCATATTCTTTTAAAAATTTTGGTCACTTTGCCAGTTACTCAGGGATGGAAAATACAATTTTTAAGAAAGTACAAAAAAGGTATTTTTTGAGCGGAAAGGTACTTTTTACTAAATTTCAACAAAAATTTCACTGGAAAATTATTGTCAAGAGACTAAATTTTAAAGAAAATACAATTTTGCAAAAATTTTCTATAGAAATAAAATTTTGCAAAAATTTTCTATAGAAATAAAATTTTGCAAAAAAAAATCTGTAGAAAAAAAATGTTGCAAAATTTTTTCTATAGAAATAAATTTTTGCAAAAATTTCCTATAGAAATAAAATTTGTACAAAATTTTCAATTGAAATAAATTTTTGACAAAATTTTCTATAAAAATAAAATTTTGCAAAAAATCTATATATAGAAATAAAATTTTGACAACATTTTCTACCGAAATAAAAAATCGATAATATAGAATCACATTCTCTTTTCAACTAAAACATTCTTGAAGTTCAATAAAATCCGGTTTTTGACTATGTCTTTTACAAAATCGAGATTTTCTTCCCACATGAGCATGTTTGTTTTGCCATATTTGTAAAAGATTATTAGCAAATAAGGTTGATAAAGACTTTCTCAAAATAATAAAAAATATTTTGTCGAAGCTATTGTACCATAAATCTGATATCGGCTCAACAATGTCTACACAAAAGGTACTAAATCATTCGCGGGGGTACTACGGTACTGACCGAAAAGCTGAGAAAGTGTTGAAAAAAGTACTATAGTACTGCATTTTCCATCCCTGCAGTTACTACGTACTCATCCGAACTTTCATTTTCAACAATGAAGAGATTAAAGACGTATCTTAGAAATTCGACTAGCGAGAGTAGACTCAATGGATTGGCATTAATGTCGGTTCATCACCGAATAAATGTGCCGACTGAAGAAGTAATTGATTTATTTGCTGCCCAAAAAGCCTGTCGGCTCAATTTAATATTATAAAAATATTGTATACATACCTATGCATAAATAAAATTTTCTACACATGAGATTATATGAATATATATTTTTTTAAGTTGAACCACATCCCCCCCCCCTCCCCACACGAATTAAAATCCTGGCTACGGCCTTGCAAATTCACAAAATGTTTATTCACATTTATTATATTTTTTTATACCCACCACCATAGAATGGTGACGGGGGTATAATAAGTTTGTCATTCCATTTGTAACACATCGAAATATCGATTTCCGACTATATAATGTATATATATATATTCTTGATCAGGGAGAAATTCTAAGACGATATAACGATGTCCGTCTGTCCGTCTGTCTGTCTGTCTGTTGTAATCACGCTACAGTCTTCAATAATGAAGCAATCGTACTGAAATTTTGCACAAACTCGTCTTTTGTCTGCAGGCAGGTCAAGTTCGAAGATGGGCTATATCGGTCCAGGTTTTGATATAGTCCCCATATAAACCGACCTCCCGATTTGGGGTATTGGGCTTATAGAATTGGGCTTTTATCCAATTTGCCTGAAATTTGAAACCTAGAGGTATTTTATGACCATAAAGAGGTGTGCCAAAAATGGTGATTATCGGTCCATGTTTTGGTATAGCCCCCATATAGACCGATCTCCCGATTTTACTTCTTGGGCTTATAGAAACCGAAGTTTTTATTCAATTTACCTGAAATTGGAAATCTAGAGGTATTGTAGGACCACAAATACGTGTGCCAAAAATTGTGAGTATCGATCCATATTTTGGTATAGACCCCATATAGACCGATCTCCCGATTTTACTTCTTGGGATTATAGAAACCGCAGTTTTTATTCAATTTACCTGAAATTGGAAATCTAGAGGTATTGTAGGACCACAAATACGTGTGCCAAAAATTGTGAGTGTCGGTCCATGTTTTGGTATGGTCCCCATATAAAACGACCTCCCGATTTGGGGTCTTGGGCTTATAGAAACCGTAGCTTTTATCCAATTTGTCTGAAATTAGAAATCTAGAGGTATTTTAGGACCATAAAGAGGTGTGCCGAAAATGGTGAGTATCGGTCCATATTTTGGTATAGCCCCCATATAGACCGATTTCAAGATTTTACTTCTTGGGCTTCTAGAATCCGAAGTTTTTATCCTATTTGCCTGAAATTGGAAATCTAGACGTATTTTCGGGTTATAAAGAGGTGTGCCGAAAACGGTGAGTATCGGTCCATATTTTAGTATAGCCCCCATAAGAATGATCTCCCGATTTAACTCCTTGGGTTTCTAGAAACCGTAGTTTTTATCTGATTTGCCTGAAATTGTAAATATTCTGGTATTTTAGGCTCACAAAAACGTGTATCTGATTAAGTTTTTATCGATCCATATGGTAATGCCTCCATATAGACCGACTTCACTTCTTGAGGGTGTAGAAGGCGCACTGATCATGAAAATTGCTTGAAACTCAATGTAAAATTTCCAGATTTGAGATTTCAAATCAAGACTTTATTTTATAATTTTCTTGCACATTTACAAGAGATGTTAATGATTCCTTTAAAACTCAAACAGAAATGGTTCTTATAAATCCAGAATCTGATGTAGTCCTCATAGGTGAAATCTTTAAATTTATCTTCGGGAATATCCTCAAGCCCTCCTGAAATTTCAAAGGAAACCCTAATATTTGGTTCATGGTGGTGGGTATTTAAGATTCGGCCCGGCCGAACTTAGTGCTGTATATACTTGTTTAATGTAATGCTTATTTCTATTATTTAAACACTGTTGCCTCTGATATTTGCGGCTTTGATGTATATTTACTATGACATTTGGTGAAAAGGAATTTTATCCAAGGATTGAAGATGAAAGACGAACGTATCTACAAAATGGGTGGTCATCACACCGAAAAAATGTAAACAGCTTTATAGGAAGAATAAACTAACTGATACGAAAATTGAACTAAATTTTACTCAATATTTTGAGATTTCCACCACAAAGCGTTGTTAAAACCAGGAAAATTTAATGACCCGTTGTACTTTTTAACTACAGTTCTCGAAATTACACCCTCTCATAGAAGAAGAGATTAACTAAAATTAAAGAAGAAGAATCATTGGCGCCAAATCATGATCATTTTAACCATACAGTAGTTCATTCTTACTATTATTGGGAATCGTACGAAAAGTTTCATTTGCTTATGTGTACGGTCATTGAATTTTATACTCACGTTTAGTTCTTAAAATGTTTGAGACATACTTAAAAAAACGACATTTTCATTGGGCTTTGGAAAATTTCGCAAAAAAATAATAAAATTTAACTACAAACCAATAATTTTTTTTTGCAATAAAAATAAGTTTAATTTAGCGTTAGTTTAACTACGGCAATTTTTTTCTGTGCATGATTTGTGTCTGAGTATTCTTTGTTCAGCCATCTACATTGCTAATGCAGATGTGAAGTACTTGATTTCTTAGGTCAATTGCTTTTATTTCTACCTGGGAACAAGTTATCTTCATGGCATTTCATTTGCTATCGTGATACAAACATTTTTATTACAAACATGTCATGAAATTTCGCATGATTTTATGAGCAATGCTGGCGCTGATGACGATGGTGGTAATGATGAAAGGGGAAGCCAGTATTTGGAAGCTCTTCTGCAGCAAATCTCTATAGAATATTGTCTGCGTGAGTTGTCTTCTCTGGATTATTATGGTTATTATTATGGCCTCATCTCATCTTCATGGTGGCATGTAATTTTAATAACAGTCAAAGCACGAGGTGCAGAATATCTTTTCATGGATTCTTGGGGGTCCGCAAAACCGCAAACATTGTGGTTACTAAATTATCTCAAACAGCAATTGCTAGTAATTCTACTTACATCTGTTGTGATTTCATTTGATTGTCTGACAACCAAATGAAAAACCTCAGTAGAACTCACAGGATACTATTTATATACTACACTGATAGAAAAAACCCTCGTAAAATTCTTAATAAACTTGAGCCAATGAAATTATTTATATGACAAAAATATAAATTGTTGGCTTAGTTTTAATGAAATCTTCTTTGTGTTTATAAACTCACAAAAAAAAATTTACTTGCACAGAAAAAAATTTTCTAACGCTAAATTAACTTATTTTTATTGGAAAAAAATTATTTGCTTGTAGTTAAATTTTATTATTTTTATCGAAATTTTCCACAGCTTAATGAAATCTTACTTTTTTTAAGTATGTCTCAAAAATTTTATGAACTAAACGTCAGTATAAAGTTCAATGACCGTACACACAAGTTCAATATGAACTAAAACAAATGAAAATTTTCGTACGATTCCCAAAAATAGTAAGAATGAACTACTGTATGGTTAAAATGGTCATGATTCTTCTTTACTTTTTGTTAATTTTTTCTTCTATGAGATGATGTAATTTCGTGAACTGCAGTTAAAAATTACAACAGGGCATTAAAAATTCCTGGTTTTAACAACGCTTTGTGGAAATTTCAAAATGTGAAGTAAAATTTAGTTCATTTTGCGTGCGTGGTAGTTCATTCTTCCTATAAAACAGTTCACTTTTTATTCGTTGTGGATCCAAAAACTCGTGGTTTCAAACCCAGTTTCGAACAACCACCCAAAAGTTTTTCCGCGGTGGTTTATCCCACCTCAGTACAATGAAAAACAAGTATATACGGCCGTAAGTACCCTCCAACATGGATTGCATAGAAACTTGTACTAAAGACTGTCATCCACAATCGAATTACTTGGGTTGCGGTAACACTTGCCGATGGTAAGGTATCTTAAAACTTTTTAACATCGTGTTCTCAATTGTAAGTTAGTCCATACGGGGTATATAGTAAACAAAACAAGTATATACGGCCGTAAGTTCCGCCAGGCTGAAGCTTATGTACCCTCCACCATGGATTGCGTAGAAACTTCTTCTAAACGTACCAAGAGGCTCCAAAACCAAATCTCGGGATCGGTTTATATGGGGGCTATATATGATTATGGACTGATATGGACCACTTTTGGCATGGTTGGTAAATATCATATACTACCACCACGTACCAAATTTCAACCATATCAGATGAATTTTGCTTCTCCAAAAGGCACCGGAGGTCAAATCTGGGGATCGGTTTATATGGGGGTTATATGGACTGATATGAACCACTTCCTGCATGGTTATTGGATACCATATACTAACATCACGTACCAAATTTCAAACGAATCGGGTGCATTTTGCTCTTCTAAGGGGCTCCGGAGGTCAAATCTGGGGATCGGTTTATATGGGGGCTATATATAATTATGGACCGATTTCGACCAATTTTTCCATGGGTGTTTGAGGTCATATATTAACACCACGTACCAAATATCAACTGAATCAGATGAATTTCGGTCTTCCAAGAGGCTCCGGAGGTCAAATCTGGTGATCGGTTTATATGGGGCTATATATAATTATGGACCGATGTGGACCAATTTTTGCATGGTTGTTAAAGACCATATACTAACACCATGTACCAAATTTCAGTTGGATCGGATGAAATTTGGTACTCTTAGAAGCTCCGCAAGCCAAATCGGGGGTTCGGTTTATATGGGGGCTATATATAATTATGGACCGATGTGGACCAATTTTTGCATGGTTCTTAGAGATCATATACTAACACCATGTACCAAATTTCAGCCGGATCGAATGAAATTTGCTTCTCTTATAGGTTCCGCAAGCCAAATCGGGGGATCGGTTTATATGGGGGCTATATATAATTATAACCCGATGTGGACAAATTTTTGCATGGTTCTTAGAGACTATATACTAACACCATGTACCAAATTTTAGCCGGATCGGATGACCTACATCAATAACAACTACTTGTGCCAAGTTTCAAGTCGATAGATTGTTTCGTTCGGAAATTAGCGTGATTTCAACAGACGGACGGACGGACATGCTCAGATCGACTCAGAATTTCACCACGACCCAGAATATATACTTTATGGGGTCTTAGAGCAGTATTTCGATGTGTTACAAACGGAATGACAAAGTTAATATACCCCCATCCTATGGTGGAGGGTATAAAAAATTCATCAAGACAACGCACCAGCACCCAAGAGTGTTTTAACAATGGCTAAAATCAACGTATTAAAGTACGAGCTGCTTGACCACCCACCTTATTCTCCTCATTTAGCTCCCAGTGACTTTTACTTGTTCCCAAATCCAAAAAAATATTCCTTGCTGGCAAGCGTTTTACCTCAAATGAAAATGCAATTACAGTTGTAAACCACTATTTTGAAGACCTTGAGGAAAACTATTTGAATCAAGGGATAGAATTGCTAGAAAAGGGTTGGACTAAGTATATTGAAGTTTCAGGAGATTATATTGAAAAATACAATATTTTTGAAAAACTAACTATTCTCTTTCATTGGTAGGCTAAGAAGTTTCCCAACCGCCCTTGTATAAGTTTATCCGCACGATAAAGTCAGTGTCCAACTTTTCGAGACATATCCCAGATATTGGCCACTCTATGCGTTATATTTGAAGGCCTAACAGGTTGGCTGATAAGTCCCCGGTCTAACAAAAAAAAAAAAACAAATTTTTTTGTCAAAATTCGTTTTTATTATTCAATATAGTTCCCTTCAAGAGCGATACAACGATTATAACGACCTTCCAATTTTTTGATACCATTTTGGTAGTACTCCTTTGGTTTTGCCTCAAAATAGGCCTCAGCTTCGGCGATCACCTCTTCATTGCAGCCAATTTTTTCCCTGAGAGCATCCTTTTGAGGTCTGAGAACAAGAAAAAGTCGCTGGAGGCCAGATCTGGAGAATACGGTGGGTCCACATCCATTTTGCACAGAGCTTCCGCATATCCAAATATTGATGAATGATATGACCAACACGTTCCTTTGATATCTTTAAGGCCTCTGCTATCTCGATCAACTTCATTTTACGGTCATTCAAAATCATTTTGTGGATTTTTTTGATGTTTTCGTCGGTAACCACCTCTTTCGGGCGTCCACTACTGCGTTCACCGTCCTCCGTGCTCATTTCACCACGCTTGAATTTTGCATACCAATCAATTATTGTTGATTTCCCTGGGGCAGAGTCCGGAAACTCATTATCAAGCCAAGTTTTTGCTTCCACCGTGTTTTTCCCTTCAGAAAACAGTATTTTATCAAAACACGAAATTCCTTTTTTCCATTTTATTCACGATAACAAAAGTTGCTTCACAAAAGACGCTCTATCTCACAAACTAATTGACTTACAGACGTCAAATTTTGACACGAATCATTTGAAGCTTCACCCTAAAAAAAAAATCGCTTCTCTAACATATGTTCCAAACATATTTTGCAGGAAGCACATATATTATTGGATGCTGCCGAAACATTAATATGTTTGTTTTATGTGAACATATTATATGTTTGGAAGCATTTTGAGCCCAAAAATATTATATGCTTGGAAGAACTTTCCCCAAAGAAGATTGTGCTCATTCCCTAACATAATTTTCATTTCCACGAAATTTTTAGTTCTTGGTACCTTTTTCTGTAATACAAATAATGTTGAAGAAATTATTCAATTTTATAAATTTTACCTTTCGCCTGGACGGAGAATCGAACCGATGACCATACAGTTTGTAAGCCAACACACTATCCACTGGGCTACGTAGCAGTTATAGTCACCAGTAGACAATTATCGTTATAAGTTACATTTATATAGCATAGTTTGCAGCGCCCACGAGCCCATGCAAACATAACATTATTTAAAAGAAACATACATTTGTTGGCCACGTGGAGCAGTGGTTAGCATGTCTGCCTTGCATGCAAAGGGTCGTGGGTTCAATTCCTGCTCCGACCGAACCAATTTTTTTTTGTAATTTAGACATTTATACTAAATTAAATTTTTATAATGAAACTTCGAAATGTGGGTTTTTAAAGATTTACAGTCAGAAACAGTGCTTGATATAAACGAAATGGCTTTTGAATAAAATATTATTATATATTTTTTTTTTTTTGCAAAAATAACAATTTTATAACAAAAAACTGTTTTTGGAATAAAAGTTTGAAATTTGGAAGAAAATCAAAAACTCTAACAAAAGAAGAGTATAAACATAGATAAATAATTTTATAATGTACACATAAATTTATTTAGGCGCGGACCGTTTTTTACTAGCATTTAACTACATTTTAAATGCCTTTAAAACTTATCGTGTTTTGTACTTAATTTCATTTTTACCTTTAAGGCCGTTAAAAAATGTGTGTCCATAATGTCAAAATGATAAACAAAACACTTGTCCACACATACATAAAATTCTCCTCTCAAGGCGAAAACACATGCTGTTTTTTTTTTCAAATCTCTATGCTCTTGGTTCCGAATGTCTATTCTCTTTACTTCGAATACTCGTTCTAATATTCAAATTAAATAATATTTAGACTTAAGCATATCAAATTTGTGGCCTTATCATAAAGCAGTTTTCCGAAACAACATCCAACCGTTTCACAGAAATATTGTGTTTAAAAATTGTGCCCGAAACACATTTTGTTTATATCGGAACATATGAAAAACATATTTTTCTAACAGTGTTGGTACTATATAAAAATAATATGCATTTAATACTAGCGACGCCATCTATGTGTCAGACCGGGGACTTATCAGCCAACCTGTTAATTCGTAGTGTTTGTCACACTGTAAGATTCTTTGCTGACCGGCGCATAGGATATATTGATATCGGGAACTTTAACCACAACCCAAGTCATTCGACTGTGGATGAAACCCTTTAGTAGAACTTTATACGCAATTCATGGTGGAGGGTAGATAAGATACGGCCTTTTGGCCGCAAATTCACTACTTGTTTTAATTTTTCATTCCTCAATTGAAATAGAGGCGTAAGCAATGCAAAAATCCATACAAGGAATACTTTCGTTCTATGAAAAGCAATGGATATGTTCCAAAATGTTCACTGCTTCCAGATCACAAGTTGGTGATCACAAGCTGGGGCATTCATGGCCTGATTATCCATTCAAAACTTGTGAAAATCTAATGCTACAATAAAGTTCATGTAAATTTACTTGTTTCAATTCTTATCTTTCTTCCTTATGGTATTTTATATATTGCCTTAGTAGGTCGCTTCAAATAAAACACTCTGTGAAATAGAGCGTAAATATATTCTATTAAGGAGATGAAAGAAATCTAAATGAAGTGTGCTAATTAATCTCGTAAACAATGGTGATGTGTTTATAAACATTTTTAAATGTACGTATAGAATTTCTAACACTCAGGGCCCCTCAAACATAATTGCCACCATTTTGCAACAAAATGCTGATACTATTTGAAATTGATAGTTACGTCCAAGTCTCGATTATTATAACCCTTAAGCATGAGGGTATATGAAAGCAACCAAGAGGCGTTTTTTTTTTTTTTTGAAATGTTAAAAGTAAATTTAATTTCTTTGGCCTATCGCTTTATAAAAATCAATGGCGACGGCACACTTACCGACAGACGAAAATAAAAACCTAGACATAAAGCCTCATTTTTTGTTCTCTTCCAAATCTACGTTGAAATTTTAAAAATAGTTCCGCATTGTCTTTGCGTATTTTACAACAAAAAGAACCTTTGCGAAAACTTGTTTAAACTTTAGATTTTGTTATTTGAGTCTCTTACCAATGAATATTGGTATTTTTTACAGTTCATTGGTGACTGACTAAAGGCGTGGGCGAGCTTTGAAAGACTTCTTCATATCTTTAAATTATTTTAATAGACATGCAATAAATTGAAATTGTTTTAGTTGTTTTTGTTTTCTGTTAATACACGCAAAGAAATAAAACGCTTGGAAAATGGGTATCGTAAACGTTGCAGTTCTGTTGTATTGAATTTCTTCAAATTTTTCATCACCCAAAAAGAGTGATAATTTTTTTACACAAAAAGAGTGATTATTTTTTTTTTACACAAAAAGGGTAATTATTATTTTTTTTTTTTTACACAAAATTGGAAAGTAAGAGGAAGCATGCTCAGAAACAAACCCAGCCAGCTGCATTCAAATAAATAATTCGACTCTGGAAAATGAAATGTTTTTCTATCAGTGCTTCATCGTGTGCAAAAGGTGGACGAAGAAAATTATAAATAAAACCAGTAAGGAAAGTCTAAAGTCGGGCGGGGCCGACTATATTATACCCTGCACCACTTTGTAGATCTAAATTTTCGATACCATATCACATCCGTCAAATGTGTTGGGGCTATATATAAAGGTTTGTCCCAAATACATACATTTATATATCACTCGATCTGGAAGAATTTGATAGACTTCTACAAAATCTATAGACTCAAAATTTAAGTCGGCTAATGCACTAGGGTGGAACACAATGTTAGTAAAAAATATGGGAAACATTTAAATCTGAAGCAATTTTAAGGAAACTTTGCAAAAGTTTATTTATGATTTATCGCTCGATATATATGTATTAGAAGTTTAGGAAAATTAGAGTCATTTTTACAACTTTGCGACTAAACAGTGGCGATTTTACAAGGAAATTGTTGGTATTTTGACCATTTTTGTCGAAATCAGAAAAACATATATATGGGAGCTATATCTAAATCTGAACCGATTTCAACCAAATTTGGCACGCATAGCTACAATGCTAATTATACTCTCTTTGCAAATTTTCAACTAAATCGGAGTTAAAAATTGGCCTCTGTGGTCATATGAGTGTAAATCGGGCGAAAGCTATATATGGGAGATATATCTAAATCTGAACCGATTTCAACCAAATTTGGCACGCATAGCTACAATGCTAATTCTACTCCCTGTGCAAAATTTCAACTAAATCGGAGCAAAAAATTGGCCTCTGTGGTCATATGAGTGTAAATCGGGCGAAAGCTATATATGGGAGATATATCTAAATCTGAACCGATTTCAACCAAATTTGGCACGCATAGTTTCAATGCTAATTCTACTCCCTGTGCAAAATTTCAACTAAATGGGAATTAAAAATTGGCCTCTGTGGTCATATGAGTGTAAATCGGGCGAAAGCTATATATGGGAGATATATCCAAATCTGAACCGATGTCAACCAAATTTGGCACGCATAGTTACAATGCTAATTCTACTCCCTGTGCAAAATTTCAACCAAATCGGAGTTAAAAATTGGCCTCTTTGGGCAAATGAGTGTAAATCGGGCGGAAGCTATATATGAGAGCTATATCTAAATCTGAACCGATTTGGCTGGTATTTTGCAAGTTTTTCGAGACCCATAAAATATTCGGATGTACGGAATTTGAGGAAGATCGGTTGATATACACGCCAATTATGAACAGATCGGCGAAAAATATATATGGCAGCTATATCTAAATCTGAACCGATTTTTTCCAAAATCAATAGGGATCGTCTTTGAGCCGAAACAGGACCCTATACCAAATTTTAGGACAATCGGACTAAAACTGCGAGCTGTACTTTGCACACAAAAATACATCAACAGACAGACAGACAGACAGACAGACAGACGGACAGACAGACGGACAGACAGACGGACAGACAGACAGACAGACGGACATCGCTAAATCGACTCAGAATTTAATTCTAAGCCGATCCGTATACTAAAAGGTTGGTCTATGATTACTCCTTCTTGGCGTTACATACAAATGCACAAACTTATTATACCCTGTACCACAGTAGTGGTGAAGGGTATAATGAACATTTGCCCTAAAACCTAAACGAAATAGGACCCCAATTCTGTGGAAAACAACAACGCCAAATAGTTAGGTTTTTTTTGGGGAGTAACTTCATGTAATTTTGGGGCCAGTTTGCATTATGAATAAAATAAACCCCCCATTTTTGTACTACCGCAATTTTCACCTGGCATGCCCGCATCTTATTTTTTAGGGCGGTTTCAAAAAAATGAACCCCTGGAAAATAAGCCCCAAAACTAAAATGAAATATGGTCACAAATGTGGGGCGCTCTTCGTGATGAATATGAGTTCCATTAAAATGATTCTCAAAAACATGTAACTGAAGCACAAAAGTCGGTCCCAAAATAAATGTAGGGCTCATTTGGAATTTAAGAACCGTGTGAAAATGTACCCTACCCCATTTAAAATTTTATGAAAAATTAAATATGTTTAATGAGTAAGAATATTTTGGGAATCTGTCCATAGGAGAAAGCCGGCCACATAACATATAACTCTAATACGATACAATGATATTTTAAATAAAAGTGTATATATTTGCCATCATTGTCAACTCTCAGAATGCAAAAAAAAAAAAACATCCCACTTGAAAACAAAACACAATCCCAAATATATTGAGGTTTACTTCAATAACGCAAACGTGCCCCACAAGCAAAATGAGGTTACTTTTTTTTGTGTTGTTATTTTCCATATACTTTTTAGGGTCCTTGTCACGGCTACCACAGTTGGTAGTATTCTACAAAAAATAGTCGATCTTTTTTACTCTCCAAATTCAAAAATTTTCCCTACAAAATAAAATTTCGTAAAGACAAAATTTTCTATACAAATACAATTTTGACAAAATTTGCTACAGAAATAAAATTTTAACAACATTTTCTATAGAAATAACATTTGAAAAAAATTTTCTATAGAAAAAAAATTTTGACAAAATTTTCTATAGAAAAAAAAAATTGACAAAATTTTCTATAGAAATAAAATTTTGACAAAATTTTCTATAGAATTAAATTTTGACAACATTTTCTATAGAAATAAAATTTTGACAAAATTTCCAATAGAAATAAAATTTTGACAAAATTTTATATATCAATAAAATTTTGACAAAATGTTATATATCAATAGAATTTTGACAAAATTTTCTATAGAAATAAAATTTTGACAAAATTTTCTATAGAAATAAAATTTTAACAAAATTTTCTATAGAAATAAAATTTTGACAAAATTTTCTATAGAAATCAAATGTTCACACAATTTTCTATAGGAATAAATAGTTGACACAATCTTCTATAGAAATAAAATTTTGCCAAAATTTTCTATAGGAATAAAACTTTGACAACATTTTCTGTAGAAATAAAATTTCGACAAATTTTTCTATAGAAATAAAATTTTGACAAAATTTTCTATAGAAATAAAATTTTGACAAAATTTTCTAAAGAAATAAAATTTTAACAATTTTTTCTAAAAAAATAAAAGTTTAACAAATTTTTCTAAAAAAATAAAAGTTTAACAATTTTTTAAATAGAAATAAAATTTTGACAAAATTTTCGATAGAAATAAAATGTTTACAAAATTTTCTATAGAAATAAAATTTTACCAAAATTTTCTATAGAAATAAAATGTTGACAAAATTTTCTAAAGTAATAAAATGTTAGCAAATTTTTCTATAGAAATAAAATTTTGACAAAATTTTCTATAGAAATCAAATGTTGACACAATTTTCTATAGAAATAAAATTTTGCCAAAATTTTCTATAGGAATAAAACTTTGACAAAATAAAATTTCGACAAATTTTTCTATAGAAATAAAATTTCGACAAATTTTTCTATAGAAATAAAATTTTGACAAAATTTTCTATAAAAATAAAATTTTGACAAAATTTTCTATAGGATTAAATTTTGACATAATTTCGTATAGAAAAAAAATTTTGACATAATTTCCAATAGAAATAACATTTTGACAAAATTTTCTATATAAATAAAATTTTGACAAAATTTTCTATATAAATAAAATTTTGACAAAATTTTATATATAAATAAAATTTTGACAAAATTTTCTATATAAATAAAATTTTGACAAAATTTTCTATATAAATAAAATTTTGACAAAATTTTCTATAGAAATAAAATTTTGACAAAATTTTCTAAAGAAATCAAATATTCACACAATTTTCTATAGAAATAAAATTTTGCCAAAATTTTCTATAGGAATAAAACTTTGACAAGATTTTCTATAGAAATAAAATTTCGACAAATTTTTCTATAGAAATAAAATGTTGACAAAATTTTCAATAGAAATAAAATTTTGACAACATTTGCTATAGATATACAATTTTCACAAAATTTTCTATAGAAAAAATTTTTGATCTAAAAAAAAAATAAAAGTTTAACAAATTTTTCTAAAAAAATAAAAGTTTAACAATTTTTTAATAGAAATAAAATTTTGACAAAATTTTCTAAAGAAATCAAACGTTGACACAATTTTCTATTCAACATTTGCTATAGAATTAAAATTTTCACAAAATTTTCTATTGAAAAAAAAAATTGATAAAATTTTCTAAAGAAATAAAATTTTAAAAAATTGTCTAAAAAAAAATATAAAAGTTTAACAAATTTTCTAAAAAAATAAAAGTTTAACAATTTTTTAAACAGAAATAAAATTTTGACAAATTTCAATAGAAATAAAATGTTTACAAAATTTTCTATAGAAATATAATTTTACCAAAATTTTCTATAGAAATACAGTTTTGAAAAATTTTTCTATAGAAATAAAATTTTGACAAAATTTTCTATAAAAATAAAATTTTGACAAAATTTTCTAAAGAAATAAAATGTTAACAAATTTTTCTATAGAGATAAAATTTTGACCAATTTTTCTATAGAAATAAAATTTTGACAAATTTTTCTATAGAAATAAAATTTTGACAAATTTTTCTATAGAAATAAAATTTTGACAAATTTTTCTATAGAAATAAAATTTTCACAAATTTTTCTATAGAAATAAAATTTTTACATATTTTTCTATAGAAATAAAATTTTGACAAATTTTTCTATAGAAATAAAAAAATAAATGACAACATTTGCTATAGAAATAAAATTTTCTATAGAAATAAAATTTGACAAAATTTTCTATAGAAATACAATTTTACAAAATTTTCTATAGAAATAAAATTTGGCTAAATGTTTTATAAAAATAAAAGTTTAACAAAATTTTTTTGAGAAATAAAATTTTGACAAAATTTTCTATAGAAATAAAATGTTGACAACATTTTCTATAGAAATAAAATTTTGATTACATTTTCTATAGCAATAATATTTTAACAATATTTTCTATAGAAATAAAATTTGACAAAATTTTCTAAAGAAATAAAATGTTTACACATTTTTCTATAGAAATAAAATTTTGACAAATTTTTCTATAGAAATAAATTTTGACAAAATTTTCTATAGAAATAAAATTTTGACAACATTTGCTATAGAAATAAAATTTTCGCAAAAATTTCGCAATTTTTTAAATAGAAATAAAATTTTGACAAAATTTTCGATAGAAATAAAATGTTTACAAAATTTTCTATAGAAATAAAATTTTACCAAAATTTTCTATAGAAATAAAATGTTGACAAAATTTTCTAAAGTAATAAAATGTTAGCAAATTTTTCTATAGAAATAAAATTTTGACAAAATTTTCTATAGAAATCAAATGTTGACACAATTTTCTATAGAAATAAAATTTTGCCAAAATTTTCTATAGGAATAAAACTTTGACAAAATAAAATTTCGACAAATTTTTCTATAGAAATAAAATTTCGACAAATTTTTCTATAGAAATAAAATTTTGACAAAATTTTCTATAAAAATAAAATTTTGACAAAATTTTCTATAGGATTAAATTTTGACATAATTTCGTATAGAAAAAAAATTTTGACATAATTTCCAATAGAAATAACATTTTGACAAAATTTTCTATATAAATAAAATTTTGACAAAATTTTCTATATAAATAAAATTTTGACAAAATTTTATATATAAATAAAATTTTGACAAAATTTTCTATATAAATAAAATTTTGACAAAATTTTCTATATAAATAAAATTTTGACAAAATTTTCTATAGAAATAAAATTTTGACAAAATTTTCTAAAGAAATCAAATATTCACACAATTTTCTATAGAAATAAAATTTTGCCAAAATTTTCTATAGGAATAAAACTTTGACAAGATTTTCTATAGAAATAAAATTTCGACAAATTTTTCTATAGAAATAAAATGTTGACAAAATTTTCAATAGAAATAAAATTTTGACAACATTTGCTATAGATATACAATTTTCACAAAATTTTCTATAGAAAAAATTTTTGATCTAAAAAAAAAATAAAAGTTTAACAAATTTTTCTAAAAAAATAAAAGTTTAACAATTTTTTAATAGAAATAAAATTTTGACAAAATTTTCTAAAGAAATCAAACGTTGACACAATTTTCTATTCAACATTTGCTATAGAATTAAAATTTTCACAAAATTTTCTATTGAAAAAAAAAATTGATAAAATTTTCTAAAGAAATAAAATTTTAAAAAATTGTCTAAAAAAAAATATAAAAGTTTAACAAATTTTCTAAAAAAATAAAAGTTTAACAATTTTTTAAACAGAAATAAAATTTTGACAAATTTCAATAGAAATAAAATGTTTACAAAATTTTCTATAGAAATATAATTTTACCAAAATTTTCTATAGAAATACAGTTTTGAAAAATTTTTCTATAGAAATAAAATTTTGACAAAATTTTCTATAAAAATAAAATTTTGACAAAATTTTCTAAAGAAATAAAATGTTAACAAATTTTTCTATAGAGATAAAATTTTGACCAATTTTTCTATAGAAATAAAATTTTGACAAATTTTTCTATAGAAATAAAATTTTGACAAATTTTTCTATAGAAATAAAATTTTGACAAATTTTTCTATAGAAATAAAATTTTCACAAATTTTTCTATAGAAATAAAATTTTTACATATTTTTCTATAGAAATAAAATTTTGACAAATTTTTCTATAGAAATAAAAAAATAAATGACAACATTTGCTATAGAAATAAAATTTTCTATAGAAATAAAATTTGACAAAATTTTCTATAGAAATACAATTTTACAAAATTTTCTATAGAAATAAAATTTGGCTAAATGTTTTATAAAAATAAAAGTTTAACAAAATTTTTTTGAGAAATAAAATTTTGACAAAATTTTCTATAGAAATAAAATGTTGACAACATTTTCTATAGAAATAAAATTTTGATTACATTTTCTATAGCAATAATATTTTAACAATATTTTCTATAGAAATAAAATTTGACAAAATTTTCTAAAGAAATAAAATGTTTACACATTTTTCTATAGAAATAAAATTTTGACAAATTTTTCTATAGAAATAAATTTTGACAAAATTTTCTATAGAAATAAAATTTTGACAACATTTGCTATAGAAATAAAATTTTCGCAAAGTTTTCTATCGAAAAAAAAATTATGACAAAATTTTCTAAAGAAATAAAATGTTAGCAATTTTTTCTATAGAACTCAAGTGTTGACAAAATTTTCTATAGAAATCGAATATTGACACAATTTTCTATAGAAATAAAATTTTGCCAAAATTTTCTATAGGAATAAAACTTTGACAAGATTTTCTATAGAAATAAAATTTCGACAAATTTTTCTATAGAAATAAAATGTTGACAAAATTTTGTATAGAAATAAAATTTTGACAACATTTGCTATAGGTATACAATTTTCACAAAATTTTCTATAGAAAAAATTTTTGATCTAAAAAAAAAATAAAAGTTTAAAAAATTTTTCTAAAAAAATAAAAGTTTAACAATTTTTTAATAGAAATAAAATTTTGACAAAATTTTCGATAGAAATAAAATGTTTACAAAATTTTCCAAAGAAATAAGATTTTACCAAAATTTTCTATAGAAATAAAATTTTGACAAAATTTTCTAAAGAAATCAAACGTTGACACAATTTTCTATTCAACATTTGCTATAGAATTAAAATTTTCACAAAATTTTCTATTGAAAAAAAATTTTGATAAAATTTTCTAAAGAAATAAAATTTTAAAAAATTTTCTAAAAAAAAATATAAAAGTTTAACAAATTTTTCTAAAACCAGTAAGGAAAGTCTAAAGTCGGGCGGGGCCGACTATATTATACCCTGCACCACTTTGTAGATCTAAATTTTCGATACCATATCACATCCGTCAAATGTGTTGGGGCTATATATAAAGGTTTGTCCCAAATACATACATTTATATATCACTCGATCTGGAAGAATTTGATAGACTTCTACAAAATCTATAGACTCAAAATTTAAGTCGGCTAATGCACTAGGGTGGAACACAATGTTAGTAAAAAACCAGTAAGGAAAGTCTAAAGTCGGGCGGGGCCGACTATATTATACCCTGCACCACTTTGTAGATCTAAATTTTCGATACCATATCACATCCGTCAAATGTGTTGGGGCTATATATAAAGGTTTGTCCCAAATACATACATTTATATATCACTCGATCTGGAAGAATTTGATAGACTTCTACAAAATCTATAGACTCAAAATTTAAGTCGGCTAATGCACTAGGGTGGAACACAATGTTAGTAAAAAAATATGGGAAACATTTAAATCTGAAGCAATTTTAAGGAAACTTTGCAAAAGTTTATTTATGATTTATCGCTCGATATATATGTATTAGAAGTTTAGGAAAATTAGAGTCATTTTTACAACTTTGCGACTAAACAGTGGCGATTTTACAAGGAAATTGTTGGTATTTTGACCATTTTTGTCGAAATCAGAAAAACATATATATGGGAGCTATATCTAAATCTGAACCGATTTCAACCAAATTTGGCACGCATAGCTACAATGCTAATTATACTCTCTTTGCAAATTTTCAACTAAATCGGAGTTAAAAATTGGCCTCTGTGGTCATATGAGTGTAAATCGGGCGAAAGCTATATATGGGAGATATATCTAAATCTGAACCGATTTCAACCAAATTTGGCACGCATAGCTACAATGCTAATTCTACTCCCTGTGCAAAATTTCAACTAAATCGGAGCAAAAAATTGGCCTCTGTGGTCATATGAGTGTAAATCGGGCGAAAGCTATATATGGGAGATATATCTAAATCTGAACCGATTTCAACCAAATTTGGCACGCATAGTTTCAATGCTAATTCTACTCCCTGTGCAAAATTTCAACTAAATGGGAATTAAAAATTGGCCTCTGTGGTCATATGAGTGTAAATCGGGCGAAAGCTATATATGGGAGATATATCCAAATCTGAACCGATGTCAACCAAATTTGGCACGCATAGTTACAATGCTAATTCTACTCCCTGTGCAAAATTTCAACCAAATCGGAGTTAAAAATTGGCCTCTTTGGGCAAATGAGTGTAAATCGGGCGGAAGCTATATATGAGAGCTATATCTAAATCTGAACCGATTTGGCTGGTATTTTGCAAGTTTTTCGAGACCCATAAAATATTCGGATGTACGGAATTTGAGGAAGATCGGTTGATATACACGCCAATTATGAACAGATCGGCGAAAAATATATATGGCAGCTATATCTAAATCTGAACCGATTTTTTCCAAAATCAATAGGGATCGTCTTTGAGCCGAAACAGGACCCTATACCAAATTTTAGGACAATCGGACTAAAACTGCGAGCTGTACTTTGCACACAAAAATACATCAACAGACAGACAGACAGACAGACAGACAGACGGACAGACAGACGGACAGACAGACGGACAGACAGACAGACGGACATCGCTAAATCGACTCAGAATTTAATTCTAAGCCGATCCGTATACTAAAAGGTTGGTCTATGATTACTCCTTCTTGGCGTTACATACAAATGCACAAACTTATTATACCCTGTACCACAGTAGTGGTGAAGGGTATAAATATGGGAAACATTTAAATCTGAAGCAATTTTAAGGAAACTTTGCAAAAGTTTATTTATGATTTATCGCTCGATATATATGTATTAGAAGTTTAGGAAAATTAGAGTCATTTTTACAACTTTGCGACTAAACAGTGGCGATTTTACAAGGAAATTGTTGGTATTTTGACCATTTTTGTCGAAATCAGAAAAACATATATATGGGAGCTATATCTAAATCTGAACCGATTTCAACCAAATTTGGCACGCATAGCTACAATGCTAATTATACTCTCTTTGCAAATTTTCAACTAAATCGGAGTTAAAAATTGGCCTCTGTGGTCATATGAGTGTAAATCGGGCGAAAGCTATATATGGGAGATATATCTAAATCTGAACCGATTTCAACCAAATTTGGCACGCATAGCTACAATGCTAATTCTACTCCCTGTGCAAAATTTCAACTAAATCGGAGCAAAAAATTGGCCTCTGTGGTCATATGAGTGTAAATCGGGCGAAAGCTATATATGGGAGATATATCTAAATCTGAACCGATTTCAACCAAATTTGGCACGCATAGTTTCAATGCTAATTCTACTCCCTGTGCAAAATTTCAACTAAATGGGAATTAAAAATTGGCCTCTGTGGTCATATGAGTGTAAATCGGGCGAAAGCTATATATGGGAGATATATCCAAATCTGAACCGATGTCAACCAAATTTGGCACGCATAGTTACAATGCTAATTCTACTCCCTGTGCAAAATTTCAACCAAATCGGAGTTAAAAATTGGCCTCTTTGGGCAAATGAGTGTAAATCGGGCGGAAGCTATATATGAGAGCTATATCTAAATCTGAACCGATTTGGCTGGTATTTTGCAAGTTTTTCGAGACCCATAAAATATTCGGATGTACGGAATTTGAGGAAGATCGGTTGATATACACGCCAATTATGAACAGATCGGCGAAAAATATATATGGCAGCTATATCTAAATCTGAACCGATTTTTTCCAAAATCAATAGGGATCGTCTTTGAGCCGAAACAGGACCCTATACCAAATTTTAGGACAATCGGACTAAAACTGCGAGCTGTACTTTGCACACAAAAATACATCAACAGACAGACAGACAGACAGACAGACAGACGGACAGACAGACGGACAGACAGACGGACAGACAGACAGACGGACATCGCTAAATCGACTCAGAATTTAATTCTAAGCCGATCCGTATACTAAAAGGTTGGTCTATGATTACTCCTTCTTGGCGTTACATACAAATGCACAAACTTATTATACCCTGTACCACAGTAGTGGTGAAGGGTATAAAAAAATAAAAGTTTAACAATTTTTTAAATAGAAATAAAATTTTGACAAATTTCAATAGAAATAAAATGTTTACAAAATTTTCTATAGAAATATAATTTTACCAAAATTTTCTATAGAAATACAGTTTTGAAAAATTTTTCTATAGAAATAAAATTTTGACAAAATTTTCTATAAAAATAAAATTTTGACAAAATTTTCTAAAGAAATAAAATGTTAACAAATTTTTCTATAGAGATAAAATTTTGACCAATTTTTCTATAGAAATAAAATTTTGACAAATTTTTCTATAGAAATAAAATTTTCACAAATTTTTCTATAGAAATAAAATTTTCACAAATTTTTCTATAGAAATAAAATTTTCGCAAATTTTTCTATAGAAATAAAATGTTAACAAAATTTTCTATAGAAATAAAATTTTGACATATTTTTCTATAGAAATAAAATTTATCAAAATTTTCTATAGAAATAAAATTTTGACAAATTTTTCTATAGAAATAAAAAAAATGACAACATTTGCTATAGAAATAAAATTTTCTATAGAAATAAAATTTGACAAAATTTTCTATAGAAATACAATTTTACAAAATTTTCTATAGAAATAAAATTTGGCTAAATGTTTTATAAAAATAAAAGTTTAACAAAATTTTTTTGAGAAATAAAATTTTGACAAAATTTTCTATAGAAATAAAATGTTGAAAACATTTTCTATAGAAATAAAACTTTGATTAAATTTTCTATAGCAATAATATTTTAACAATATTTTCTATAGAAATAAAATTTGACAAAATTTTCTAAAGAAATAAAATGTTAACACATTTTTCTATAGAAATAAAAGTTTGACAAATTTTTCTATAGTAATACAATTTTGACAAAATTTTCTATAGAAATAAAATTTTGACAACATTTGCTATAGAAATAAAATTTTCACAAAGTTTTCTATCGAAAAAAAATTATGACAAAATTTTCTACAGATATAAAATTTTAACAAATTTTTGTAAAGCAATAAAAGTTTAACATATTTTTCTAAAAAAAATAAAAGTTTAACAAATTTTTATATAGAAATAAAATTTTGACAAAATTTTCGATAGAAATAAAATGTTTACTGATTTTTCTATAGAAATAAAATTTTACCAATATTTTCTTTAGAAATAAAATTTAAAAAAATGTTTCTATAGAAATAAAATTTAAGCAAAATTTTCCATAGAAATAAAAATTTTACAAAATTTTCTATAGAAATAAAATGTTGACAAAATTTTCCATAGAAATAAATTTTTGATTTTCTAGAGAAATAAAATGTTGCCAATTTTTATATAGACGTAAATTTTTGCTCGACCGTGGTCATAGTTTATTTTGGTTTTGGGGCTAAATTTCTTGGGCCCATACTCATAGCGCCTTTTCAAAGGCAACATTGTGCTGCTTTCATTGTGTTGGGCCCTATGAACTTTTCGCCCGTATATACTCCTTATACTGCTCTAGCATATAAAACAGGAATTTCGGCCAAGATTGTGAAGATGTGTGTAGCTTCTTACATTGTATTTTGTACGTCCCAAGTATTATCTTTAGCATGTCTGGGTGTGTAATTTGGGGCATAAATCAAATTTTAAAATTGGTGTAAAAATTAATGCGCCTCAAGGTAAAATCATAAAATGCCTGTTTTATACATTTTTCTTGGTATTCATATAAATCGATTGTTATTGTTTCTATTTGGGAATTCTTACATGGCAGAGAAGTTTTTTACCTTTTATGAAAGGGAATCGTAATTTATATTTAGTTATTGCATTTTTCCTTGAAGGCGTTATTTTTGCTCAATTGTTGGCCACCTCTTGGTAAACAGCTCTACCTTTTTAGTGTTTAGCTGTTTAGCTGTTAAATGAAATAATGGAAGATATCATCCAATTGTCTTTAAAAGATACCGATAAAGATTATTTGAATTAAAATTTATGGCTGGGGATAAATTGTATAGTAACTACTTATTGTTATAAAGACAATTAATAATTCTTACATTTAATTAATATAAATAACGTCAAAGTTGAAGAGTATTTTTTATAAATAAAGGGTGAAATTCTCCAAAAATCAGTGGCTTAAAAATATTTTACTTGTGCTTTTGATTATATCTGCAAAGCATATCAGCAAATAAAAAAATATTTACCTAATATGAAGGACTATTAAACCTAAATTTTAGGACACCAAATTTACACATTACTAAGAACAAAATCGTATCTTTAATTTGGAATCAATAACAAAACCCTTAAGGGAAGGTCAAATTCTCTGTATCCAGACTTCAAGATTTAAATTAAATTAAAATTTGAATTGAAAAATATTATCGTGATATTTTTTTCTGTGTATTTTAATTAATACCAAATTCCTTAAGGGAAGGTCAAAATCTTGATTCGATTTGACTTCAAGTATTAAATTAAATTAAAATTTTAATTGGAAAATATTGGTGATATTATTTCTTTGTATTTTAAGGAGAATAATTTTTTGTGTTCTAGACAATTTTTGTAAGTGTATCAAACACATAAATTTTATTGATATTTTTCAGGACATAGTTCAAACATTTGACAGACATATCGACTACACTCAAAAAAAGGTTTACTTGAATCCAAATCTTTACTTGAATCCAAATCTTTTAGCCAAAGTTGGCACACATAACTATACCATTAAACGTACCTCTCGTGCAAAATTTAAAACAAATCACTGCAAAACTCTGGCTAAATCTGAACCGATTTAACTCAAATTTACCAAGCATTGGTAGAATACCAATACTGCTCTCTACGCAAAATTTCACGAAACTTTGGCCTCTGTGGTCATATCAGTCTAAATCGGACGAAAGATATATATGGGAGCTATATCTAAATCTGAACCGATTTGGCGGATATTTTGCAAGTTTTTAGAGACTCATAAAATATTCGGATGTACGGAATTTGAAGAAAGTCGGTTGATAAACTCGCCAACTATGAACAGATCGGGGATAATTATATATGGCAGCTATATGTAAATCTGAACCGATTTTTTCCAAAATCAATAGCGATTGTCTCTGTCCCAAAAAACCACCATATGCCAAATTTGAGGACGATCGGACTTAAACTGCGACTTGTACTTTGCACACAAAATTACATATACAGACAGACGGACAGACGGACAGACAGACAGACAGACAGACAGACAGACAGACAGACAGACGGACATCGCTAAATCGACTCAGAATTTAATTCGAAAACGATCGGTATACTAAACGATGGGTCTCAGACTTTTCCTTCTTGGCGTTACATACAAATGCACAAACTTATTATACCCTGTACCACAGTAGTGGTGAAGGGTATAAAATTGGAAACATTTAAATCTGAAGCAATTTTAAGGAAACTTCGTATTAGAAGTTTAGGAAAATTAGAGTAATTTTTACAACTTTTCGACTAAAGGGTGATACGGTCAAAATTTGGTCAATATAAACTTGACGCATTTCTTTCAATTTTGCATTTAAAAAACCTGAACACCCCTCATTTTGAAGGTGTGTGTGTGTGTAGAATGTTGCTCCTATTTTGATTTTGGAATTCACTCTTCAGTTGTCAAAATGCCGTCCAAGCAAGAAGAGCAGCGTATCAAAATTTTGCTCGCGCATCGCGAAAATCCGAGCTACTCGCACGCAAAGCTGGCAAAATCGCTAAAAGTTGCCAAATCAACCGTTACAAATGTAATTAAAGTGTTTGGGGAACGTTTGTCGACAGCCAGGAAGTCTGGATCGGGGGGAAATCGAAAACCGGAAGCCGCTGAGACGACAAAGAGAGTTGCCGGTAGTTTCAAGCGAAACCCTAACATCTCTCTCTCCGAGATGCCGCAAATAAGCTGGGTGTATCGTCTACAACCGTGGATCGAGTCAAAAAATGAGCCGGACTATCGACCTACAAGAAGGTAGTGACTCCAAATCGCGATGATAAGCAAAATACGACGGCCAAAGCGCGATCCCGGAGGCTGTACACGACTACAAGCAGCTTCCGGCACAGGAGTTTTATACGGCAAAAGGAAGGGGAAAGGTAGCAGATATTTTCAAGCACATAAAACTGTCAAAGTTCGCAAAGAAATACCTGGGTTGGCAAGCCATCTGTACCTGTGGCTTGAAAAGCAGCATTTTCATAGCTTCCGGGAAATTTACGTGAAAGAGTGTTTGAATAGACGTCTGCTGCCTTTCCTGAAGAAACACGGTTGTTCCGAACTGTTTTGGCCGGATTTGGCATCTTGCCATTACGGTAAAAAGGCCATGGAGTGGTACGCCGCCAACAACGTGCAGGTGGTTCCCAAGGACAAGAACCCTCCCAACACGCTAGAGCTCCGCTCAATTGAGAAATACTGGGCTATTGTCAAGCGGAACCTAAAGAAGACCAAAAAACTGCTAAGGACGAGCAGCAGTTCACGGCAAACTGGCTTTCTGCGGCGAAGAAAGTGGACAAGGTGGCTGTACAAAATCTGATGGCAGGTGTCAAGCGTGAGGCCCGGCAATTTGGATTTGGAAAAGCGAAAGCCTAACTGAATATTTTTCCTGAAATTTATACTAATTGAACTTGAAAAAGAAATATAATTTGATTTTTTAAATAAACGATTTCACCGATTTACACGCGTTTTCCCTTGACCAAATTTTGACCGTATCACCCTTTAAGCAGTGGCGATTTTACAAGGAAAATGTTGGTATTTTGACAATTATTGTCGAAATCAGAAAAATATATGTTATATATGGGAGCTATATCTAAATCTGAACCGATTTCAACCTAATTTGGCACGCATAGCTACAATGCTAAATCTACTCCATGTGCAAAATTTCAACTAAATCGGAGCAAAAAATTGGCCTCTGTGGTCATATGAGTGTAAATCGGGCGAAAGCTATATATGGGAGCTATATCTAAATCTCAACCGATTTCAACCAAATTTGGCACGCATAACTACAATGCTAATTCTACTTCCTGTGCAAAATTTCAAGTAAATCAGTGTAAAAGATTGGTCACTGTGGTCATATGAGTGTAAATCGGGCAAACGATATATATGGGAGCTATATCTACATCTGAACCGATTTCAATAAAATTTGGCACACTTGACTACACTACTAATTGTACTCCTAGTGCAAAATATCAATAAAATTTGTGTAAAACTCTGACTTCTGGGACCATATTAGTCCATATCGGGCGAACGATATATATGGGAGCTATATGTAAATCTGAACCGATTTCAATAAAATTTGGCACACTTGACTACACTACTAATTGTACTCCTAGTGCAAAATTTCAATAAAATTTGTGTAAAACTCTGACTTCTGGGACCATATTAGTCCATATCGGGCGAACGATATATATGGGAGCTATATGTAAATCTGAACCGATTTCAATAAAATTTGGTACACTTAACTATAGTACTAATTGTTCTTCTTGTGCAAAATTTTAAGCAAGTTAGGGTAAACTCTGCTTTCTGGGGCCATATAAGTCCATATCGGGCGAAAGATATAAAGGGTGATTCTTTTGAGGTTAGGATTTTCATGCATTAGTATTTGACAGATCACGTGGGATTTCAGACATGGTGTCAAAGAGAAAGATGCTCAGTATGCTTTGACATTTCATCATGAATAGACTTACTAACGAGCCACAACGTCGAATTTTCAGTGAATGGGCCCTAGAAAAGTTGGCAGAAAATCCGCTTTTTTATCGACAAATTTTGTTCAGCGATGAGGCTCATTTCTGGTTGAATGGCTACGTAGATAAGCAAAATTGCCGCATTTGGAGTGAAGAGCAACCAGAAGCCGTTCAAGAACTGCCCATTCATCCCGAAAAATGCACTGTTTGGTGTGGTTTGTACGCTGGTGGAATCATTGGACCGTATTTTTTCAAAGATGCTGTTGGACGCAACGTTACGGTGAATGGCGATCGCTATCGTTCGATGCTAACAAACTTTTTGTTGCCAAAAATGGAAGAACTGAACTTGGTTGACATGTGGTTTCAACAAGATGGCGCTACATGCCACACAGCTCGCGATTCTATGGCCATTTTGAGGGAAAACTTCGGAGAACAATTCATCTCAAGAAATGGACCGGTAAGTTGGCCACCAAGATCATGCGATTTGACGCCTTTAGACTATTTTTTGTGGGGCTACGTCAAGTCTAAAGTCTACAGAAATAAGCCAGCAACTATTCCAGCTTTGGAAGACAACATTTCCGAAGAAATTCGGGCTATTCCGGCCGAAATGCTCGAAAAAGTTGCCCAAAATTGGACTTTCCGAATGGACCACCTAAGACGCAGCCGCGGTCAACATTTAAATGAAATTATCTTCAAAAAGTAAATGTCATGGACCAATCTAACGTTTCAAATAAAGAACCGATGAGATTTTGCAAATTTTATGCGTTTTTTTTTAAAAAAAAGTTATCAAGCTCTTAACAAATCACCCTTATATGGGAGCTATAGCTAAATCTGAACAGACAAAAATCAATAGGGTTCTATTCTGAGCCAAAACACATACTTGTGCCAAATTTGAAGTCGATTAAACTAAAACTGCGACCTAGACTTTGATCACAAAAATGTGTTCACAGACAGACGGACATGGTTATATCGACTCAGGAGCCCACCCTGAGCATTTTTGTCAAAGACACCATATCTCTATCTCGTCTCCTTCTGGGTGTTGCAAACATATGCACTAACTTATTATACCCTGTTCCACAGTGTGGCGCAGGGTATAAAAATCGGAACTATAACGGATGTTTCACAGTAAAAAAATGTTATCTTTATTCCGAAAAGAAAAAAAAACTTTAAAACAAAGATGTAAAATCCTTAAAATGAGTATTAGCCTTTGTTTGAAGCGTTTTCATCTTAGCCTATATTTGAAGCATTTTTATCTTAAATCTAAAGTTTCAATATTTCAGTTAATTTAAGGACAATTGTTTTTTTATATCAAAAATGTGTTTCTGTACTTTAAGGAAACTTAGCCTTAGTTCAAAGACATGCGACTTTAACGGAGGGACGCAAATTTAAAAAATTTGTGTCCTAAATTTAATGAAAGAAATTTTTGAAGCAAAGATTATAAACTTTATTTTAATTAAAATTGCATGATTTTAAAGAAATTTGTCCTTAATATTTTGTAAATTTCGCATCCTAAAATTTAGGTTGCATAATCTTTATTATCACGTAAATATTTTTTTTTCAGTATAGGTGGCAGTTCGATATTTCAGCCACACTTAAGACTATTCAGTCCATTGTGATAGCACAATGGTGAACTTCTCTATTATCACTGAGTGCTGCCCGATTCTATGTTAAGCTCAATGACAAGGGACCTCTTTTTATAGCCGAGTCCGAACGGCGTTCCACACTTTAGATAAGCTTTGAAACACTCAGAAATGTCACCAGCATTACTGAGAGGGGATAATCCATCGCTGAAAAGCTCTTTGGTGTTTGGTCGAAATAGGGTTCGAACCCACGACCCTGGGTATGCACGACGGGCATGCTAACCAGTACACCACGGTGGCTGCCGGAACATTACATGTTCATTAAAAATAATAACTTGACCAGTACTTCGAATTTTTTGCTGGGATCCGTTGTGTCTTCTCCTCTTTCTCCTTGCCAATTTAACCATGCCAAGGAATTCTATGGCGATCCAACCAAATAATGCCAAACAATAGATTGGCATTCCTTGTGTGTTATGCAAAATTCATGTTGACACAATTTTTCATTTCTTAAGCAAAATTACTGCACGACAAAAAAAGAGGAGAAACCAGCTAACACTAGACTGGTGGAGTAGAGAACCTTAGATCTGGTCTCGTGGCAATTTAGCTCGTAACTCAATTAACCAGTTAACACTTCACCAAAAACAAGGAAGAAAGACACGAATCAAGGCAATGGGGGGATGGAGAAACCAACCCAAAAGACCACACTTCATCAATGAATCTTACCACAGTGCTGAAGTCTTCACAACTTCACAACAAAAGGATAACCAAATGAAGAATTTCACGTCGAACATTAACAGAGAACAGAAGCTATGTAGCTGCAGTAGGTTTTCCAAACAACTAAACCATCAAGATAAAAAAAATCCCCCTACAGAGACATCATGAACTTCAAATAGGAAAACTAAATAGGAGACCAGCATAATGTGGTTTACAGTCTGTTTGTGGACGGACCTAAATGATATTGTATTGAGCGAGAACATTTAAACTACCAATCAGTTTTAGCATTCAAGCCGAATTTGCCGGTATATGAGCTGCTAGACAAAACAGATGAACGAGTCTGCTTCCATGTCGTTTAAACTTGTCTAACAATCGATGAAGTGGATGATGCGGTTTTCGATTCCTCCTGATACCTTTGCTTTTTACCACTGACCACAAAGTCGAGGGAACGATCTTTGTACCCTCTTCGCCTCTTTTAAGTGACTTTACTGTCTGCTTGTTAGCAAAAACCTGCTAGTAAACTCATCCACTTTGGCTAGAAATTCCATAAACGCAAAGGAAAGAAGTTGGTTCCACCACACAACTGCACCAGTATTGCCAGAAATATTGGTCATCACTGACTTGTGCCCCATTCCAGTAGTTATGGCAGTGCCAACATTATCTTTGTTAACTCTATGATTGTAAAGCTTCCTCAAAGTAGCCACCTCAGTGCTGGAAGGTACACTTCATCAAGGCCTTGGCTAATGTTACTTTATCATCAGGGTTGTAATCAGGGCTGCCAAAAAAATTTCATGAGAAATCGTCACTTTTTTCCGAAGAAATTGTCATAATCGTCAATTACATTTTAAAAATCGTCAAAAAATCTGCAATGTAAATGATATTAAAACCAAACTAATTTTTTGGTTAAAGTATTTATTTCATATAAAATAACTATAGAAATAAAATTTTGACAAAATTTTCAATAGAAACAAAATTTTGACAAAATATTCTATAGACATAAAATTTTGACAAGATGTTCTATAGAAACAAAATTTTGACAAGATGTTCAATAGAAATGAAATTTTACAAAATTTTCTATAGAAATGAAATTTTGCAAAATTTTCTATAGAAATAAAATGTTGACAAAATTATCTATAGAAATAAAATTTTGATAAAATTTGCTACAAAAATAAAATTTTGATAAAATTTTCTATAGAAATAAAATTTTGTTCGTTTTGTTTTGTTATTGTTGGTTTTGTTCTTTAATCATTGTTGTTTTTGTTTTTATACCCTCCACCATAGGATGGGGGTATATTAACTTTGTCATTCCGTTTGTAACACATCGAAATATTGTTATCACAATGGACTGAATAGTCTAAGTGAGCCTGAATCTTAATCGGGCTGCCACTTTAACCTAACCATATATATTCTGGGTCGTGGTGAAATTCTGAGTCGATCTAAGCATGTCCGTCCGTCCGTCCGTCTGTCCGTCTGTCCGGCTGTCCGTCCGTCTGTGGAAATCACGCTAACTTCCGAACGAAACTAGCTATCGACTTGAAACTTGGCACAAGTAGTTGTTATTGATGTAGGTCGGATGGTATTGAAAATGGGCCATATCGGCATACGTTTACGTATAGCCCCCATATAAACCGATCCCCAAATTTGGCTTGCGGAGCCTTCCGGAGCAGCAAAATTCATCCGATCCGGTTGAAATTTGGTACGTGGTCTAAGTATACGGTCTCTAACAACCATGCAAAAATTGGTCCATATCGGTCCATAATTATATATAGCCCCCATATAAACCGATCCCCAGATTTGATCTCCGGAGCCTCTTGGAGGGGCAAAATTCATCCGATCCGGTTGAAATTTGGTACCTGATGTTAGTATACGGTCTCTAACAACCATACAAAAATTGGTCCATATCGGTCCATAAATATATATAGCTCCCATATAAACCGATCCCCAGATTTGACCTCCGGAGCCTCTTGGAGGAGCAAACTTCATCCTACCCGATTGAAAGTTGGTACGTGGTATTAGTATATGGTCTCTAACAACCATGCAAAAACTGGTCCATATCGGTCCATAATTATATATAGCTCCCATATAAACCGATCCCCAGATTTGACCTCCGGAGCCTCTTGGAGGGACAAAATTCATCCGATCCGTTTGAAATTGGGTTCCTGATGTTAGTATACGGTCTCTAACAAGCATGCAAAAATTGGTCCATATCGGTCCATAATTATATATAGCTCCCATATAAACCGATCCCCAGATTTGAACTCTGGAGCCTCTTGGATGAGCAAAATTCATCCGATCCAATTGAAATTTAGTACGTGGTGTTAGTATATGGTCTCTAACAACCATGCAAAAATTGGTCCATATCGGTCCATAATTATATATAGCTCCCATATAAACCGATCCCCAGATTTGACCTCCGGAGCCTCTTGGAGGAGCAAAAGTCATCCGATGCGGTTGAAATTTGGTACATTTCGTTAGTATATGGCCTCTAACAGCCATGTAAAAATTGTCAAATTTTATTACTATAGAAAGTTTTGTCAAAACTTCATTTCTATAGAAAGTTTTGTAAAAAGTTTATTTCTATAGCAATGTTTGTCAACATTTTATTTCCATAGAAAATTTTGTCAAAATTTTATTTCTATAGAAAATTTTGTAAAAAATTTATTTCTGTAGAAAATTTTGTCAACATTTTATTTCTATAGAACATTTTGTCAACATTTTATTTCTATAGAAAATTTTGTCAACATTTTATTTCTATAGAAAATTTTGTCAAAATTTTATTGCTATAGAAAATTTTGTCAACATTTGACTTCCATAGAAAATTTTGTCAACATTGTATTTCTATAGAAAATTTTGTCAAGTTTTTATTTCTATAGAAAAGTTTGTCAAAATTTTATTTTTATAGAAAATTTTGTCAAATTGAATTATATACGTATTTAATCGGTCTTTTTTTTAATATATACCCCTTATGGACTAACTTACAATTTAGAAGACAGTGTTAAAAAGTTTTACGATACCTTGCCATCGGCAAGTGTTATCGCAACCCAAGTAATTCGATTGTGGATGACAGCCTTTAGTAGAAGTTCCTACGCAATCCATGGTGGAGAGTACATAAGATTCGGCCTGGCCGAACTTACGGCCGTATATACTTGTTTTGATTTCAGCTTAAAACCATGCATTGACTAAACTACAAGTGCAGCTTAGCCAAGCTACACTTGCAGTTTAGTCAATGCATTGTTTTAAGCTGAAATCAAAAAAACAACAACAAATAAAATTTTGACAAAATTTTCTATAAAAATAAAATTTTGAAAAATTTTTCTATAGAAATAAAATTTTGACAAAATGTTCTATAGAAATAAAATATTGACAAAATTGTCAATAGAATTGAAATTTTGACAAAATTTTCTATAGATATAAAATTTTGACAAATTTTCTATAGAAATAAAATTATACATAGCCCCCCATATAAACCGATCCCCAGATTTGACCTCCGGAGCCTCTTAGAGGAACAAAATTCATCCGATCCGGTTGCAATTTGGTACGTGATGTTAGTATGTGGTCTCTAACAACCATGAAAAAATTGGTCCATATCGGTCCATAATTATAAAGGGTGGTTAAATTGTAAGGGCCGATGTTGAATGTGAACCTCACCTAAACGCTAAGTTTTTTTTCCGAATTTTATTTGACATTTCTCTATTTCAGACTTACTGAATTTGAACCATGGAGAGATACACAATCCAACAACGTGTTAAATGGTTCCAAGAAATGGCAACAGTGAATGATCAATTTTCGAAGAAAATCATCTTCAGTGATGAAGCATATTTTCACCTCAGTGGATTCGTCAGTAAACAGAATTGCCGCATTTGGGCGAATGAGAATCCATGAGTGATTGTCGAAAAACCAATGCACCCACAAAGAGTGACTGTTTGGTGCGGTTTATGGGCTGGTGGCATCATCGTGCCGTATTTTTTGCCAAAATGAGGCCGGTCAGGCAGTTACTGTGAATGGTGTTCGCTATCGTGAGATGATAACGAACTTTTTATGGCCCGAATTGGAAGATATGGATGTGGACGATATGTGGTTTCAGCAGGACGATACACCTTGCCACACAGCTAACGAAACAATGGCTCTTTTGCGCAACAAATTCAATGGCCGTGTTATCTCACGTAATGGCGATGTTAATTGGCCGCCAAGATCATGTGATTTGACACCGTTGGACTTTTTTCTTTGGGGTTATTTGAAAGAAAAGGTTACGTCGATAAGCCAGCAACAATTCAAGGGTTAAAGGATGAGATGATTCGGTACATTAACGGCATAGAACCTCCATTATGCCTCAGCGTCATCGAAAATTTGGACCATCGGATAAAGGTGTGCCACCGAGGTCGCGGCGCCCATTTGGCCGATATTTTGTTCCATACATAATTGAGTAATACCAATATATCATAATAAAATAAAATTACAATAATTTCCTAAATAGTTTGTGTTTTATTCAAAATCAACATCGGCCCTTGAAATTTTAACCACTCTTTATATAGCCCCCACATAAACCGATCCCCAGATATGACATCCGAAGCCTCTTGGAGGAGCAAACTTCATCCCATTTGGGTGAAATTTGGTACATCGCGCTAGTATATGGCCGCTAACAGCCATGAAAAAATTGGTCCATATCGGTCTGTAGTTATATATAGCCGATCGCCAATCACACAAAAATTGGTCCATATCGCCAAGAATAATCTACCAAAATTTTATTTTTATAGAAAATTTTGTCAAAATTGTGTTTCTATAAAAAATTTTTTCAAACTGAAATAAAATTTTAACAAAATTTTCTATAGAAATAAAATTTTTACAATGTTTTCTATAGAAAATAAATTTTCTAAAGAAATCAAATGTTCACAAAATTTTCTAAAGAAGTAAAATTTTGACAAAATTTTCTATAGATTTAGAAATTTTGACAAAATTTTCTATAGAAATTAAATTTTGACAAAATTTTCTATAGAAATACAATTTTGACAAAATTTTCTATAGAAATAAAGTTTTGACAAAATTTTTTTATAGAAATAAAATTTTCACAAAATTTTCTACAGAAATAAAATTTTGATAAAATTTTCTATAGAAATAAAATTTTGGCAAAATTTTCTATAGAACTAAAAATTTGGTAGATTATTTTTGGCTCGAGTGGCAACCATGATTATGAACCGATATGGACCAATTGTTGTGTGATTGGAGATCGGAAAGAAATGAAATTTTAACAAAAGTTTCTATAGAAATAAAATTTTAACAAAATTTTCTATAGAAATAAAATTTTGTCAAAATTTTCTATAGAAATGAAATTTTGACAAAATTTTCTATAGAAATAAAATTTTGTCAAAATTTTCTATAGAAATGAAATTTTAACAAAATTTTCTATAGAAATAAAATTTTGACAACGTTTTCTATAGAAAAAAAATTTTCACAAAATTTTCTACAGAAATAAAATGTTGACAAAATTTTCTATAGAAATAAAATTTTAACAAAATTTTCTATAGAAATAAAGTTTTGACAAAATTTTCTATAGAAATAAAATTTTAACAAAATTTTCTATAGAAATAACATTTTGTCAAAATTTTCTATAGAAATAAAATTTTGTCAAAATTTTCTATAGAAATGAAATTTTGACAAAATTTTCTATAGAAATAAAATTTTGACAAATTTTTCTATAGAAATAAAATTTTCACAAAATTTTCTACAGAAATAAAATTTTGATAAAATTTTCTATAGAAATAAAATTTTTACAAAATTTTCTATAGAAATAAAATTTGGTAGATTATTTTTGGCTCGAGTGGCAACCATGATTATGAACCGATATGGACCAATTGTTGTGTGATTGGAGATCGGAAAGAAATAAAATTTTAACAAAAGTTTCTATAGAAATAAAATTTTAACAAAATTTTCTATAGAAATAAAATTTTGACAAAATTTTCTATAGAAATAAAATTTTGACAAAATTTTCTATAGAAATAAAATTTTGACAAAATTTTCTATAGAAATAAAATTTTCTATAAAAATAAAATTTTGACAAAATTTTCTATAGAAATAAAATTTTGACAAAATTTTCTATAGAAATAAAATTTTGACAAAATGTTCTATAGAAATAAAATTTTGACAAAATTTTCCATAGAAATGAAATTTTAGCAAAATTTTCTATAGAAATAAAATTTTGACAAAATTTTCTATAGAAATAAAATTTTGACAAAATGTTCTATAGAAATAAAATTTTGAAAAAATTTTCCATAGAAGTGAAATTTTAGCAAAATTTTCTATAGAAATGAAATTTTAAGCTACACTTGTAGTTTAGTCAATGCATGGCTTTAAGCTGAGATCAAAAACAACAATAACGATTGAAGAGAAGCCAACAATAACAAACAAAACGAATGAAGATAGAGGAAGCACGCTCAAAAACAAACCCAGCCAACTAAATACAAATCGATGATTTAAGTTTGGCAAAGGAAAAGAGATATGCTTGCAAATTTGTTTAGGCAGTAGCCGACTATTAAACCCTTTTTCGGAAGGTTCAAGTGTATTTCACTTTGGGTTGAGTGAATTACCCGAATTTATTCTGATAATTGGTTGATAGTTTTGCTGCAAGTAGAGGATGCTGATGAGGAATGTGGTAATTCCGAAACAGCTGTACATCCAACCATCTTGCTGTCTATAGGGCTTTGCCCAAATAAATTTGACAAGCATACTTTTCCTCTGTTGGTTAAGCTACACTTGTAGTTTAGTCAATGCATGGCTTTAGGCTGAGATCAAAAACAACAATAACGAAATGAAATTTTAACAAAATTTTCTATAGAAATGAAATTTTAACAAATTTTTCTATAGAAATAAAATTTTAACAAAATCTTCTATAGAAATAAAATTTTGACAACGTTTTCTATAGAAATAAAGTTTTGCCAAAATTTTCTATAGAAATAAAATTTTGACAAATTTTTCTATAGAAATAAAATTTTGACAAAATTTTCTATAGAAATAAAATTTTGACAACGTTTTCTGTAGAAATAAAGTTTTGCCAAAATTTTCTATAAAAATAAAATTTTAGCAAAATCTTCTATAGAAATAAAATTTGACAAAATCTTCTATAGGAATAAAATTTGACAAAATTTTTTATAGAAATAAAATGTTGACAAAATTTTCTATAGAAACAAAATTTTGACAAAATTTTATATAGAAATAACAAAATTTTCTATAGAAATAAAATTTTTGTTGTTTTTTGATTTCAGCTTAAAACCATGCATTGACTAAACTACAAGTGTAGCTTAACCAACAGAGGAAAATAATGTTTGTCAAATTTATTTGGGCAAAGCCCTATAGACTGCAAGATGGTTGGATGGACGCACGTTTCGGAATTACCACATTTCTCATCATTTTCTATAGAAATAAAGTTTTAACAAAATTTTCTATAGAAATAAAATTTTGTCAAAATTTTCTATAGAAATGAAATTTTGACAAAATTTTCTATAGAAATAAAATTTTGACAAATTTTTCTATAGAAATAAAATTTTGACAAAATTTTCTATAGAAATAAAATTTTAACAAATTTTTCTATAGAAATTAAATTTTGACAAAATTTTCTATAGAAATAAAATTTTGACAAAATTTTCTATAGAAATAAAATTTTGACAATATTTTCTATAGAAATAAAATGTTGACAACATTTTCTATAGAAAAAAAATTTTAACAAAATTTTCTATAGAAATAAAATTTGACAAAATTTTCTATAGAAATAAAATGTTCACAAAATTTTCTATAGAAATAAAATTTTAGTAGATTATTTTTGGCTCGAGTGGCAACCATGATTATGAACCGATATGAACCAATTTTTGTGTGATTGGAGATCGGCTATATATAACTATAGAGCGATATGGACCAATTTTGGTATGGTTGTTAGCGGCCATATACTAACACCACGTTTCAAATTTGAACCGGATCGGATGAATTTTGTTCCTCCAAAAGGGTCCGGAGGTCAAATCTGGAGAACGGTTTATATGGGGGCTATATATAATTCTGTACCGATATGGACCAATTCTGGCACGGTTGTTAGAGACCATATACTAACACCACGTACCCAATTTCAACCGGATCGGATAAATTTTACTCCTCCAAGTGGCTCCGGAGGTCAAACCTGGAGAACGGTTTATATGGGGGCTATATATAATTCTGTACCGATATGGACCATTTGTGGCACGGTTGTAAGAGACCATATACTAACACCACGTACCCAATTTCAACCGGATCGGATAAATTTTACTCCTCCAAGTGGCTCCGGAGATCTAATCTGGGGATCTGGGGATTTAGATGGGGGCTATTTTTAATTATGAACCTATATGGACTAATTCTGGCACGATTGTTAGAGACCCTATACTAACACCACGTACCCAATTTCAACCGAATCGGATGAATTTTACTCCTCCACCAGGCTCTGAAGGTCAAATTTGGGGATCGGTTTATATGGGGGCTATATATAATTCTGGACCGATATGAAGCAATTTGTTTATGATTGTTAGAGACCCTATATTAATATCACGTACCAAATTTCATCCGGATCGGGTGAAATTGTCTTCTCTAAGAGGCTCCGCAACCCAAATCTGGTAGTCGGTTTATATGGGGGCTATACGTAAAATTTATCCAATATGGCCCATTTGCAATACCATCCGACCTACTACATCAATAACAACGGACGGACGGAAATGCTTAGATAGACTCTGAATTTCACCACAACCCAGAATACATACACTTTATGGGGTCTTAGAGCAATATTTCGATGTGTTACAAACGGAATGACAAAGTTGATATACCCCCCACCCTATTGTGGAGGGTACAAACATTTAAAATTACCCATTAAAAATATGAAATAAAGCGAGGTATAAAACTTTGAATTAAAAAACTTCCTGTGTTAAAATAGAGAACATCTTTGGGAGGACAATTTTGAAAGTGCTTTTAAAGTTGTGCCTTCAGGACAACTTCCAATTTTTTTTGCTGGGTCCGATAACAGGATTAACTTTTTAGCTTCCCAACGCTCTCCATGAATCCTGCCTGATCTAGAGGCTCTCTTTTGTAGGGCTGGAGCTTGCGGTCTAGATGATGTAGATCAACCCTTACATTACTATTACATTACATTATTACCTCTTATTACTCTTATGGCCAGTTTCTCATCCTCCGATTAATTTTAACCGGTGGATAGACCTCCGGTTAGTAAAATTTTTGTATGGGATCAGGTACTTTATCGACACGATAAATAAAAACAAGACATTGAGAAACTGGCCCTAACAATGTTTATTATTATTTTTTTTTTTTTTTTGTGAAATAATAATCACCTCCTCCAACAGAAACATTTTATTTCCAAATCTATCTGTGTCAACAATCAAAGGAAATATCCCACCAATGACATTGCATTTCTCATTTAATTTGCTTAGAGTATTCATCTGTCGACCACCATGATTTTGTTTAAATTGCGTGGTCTTGCATTGCCATGTTCATTTGGTGGCTGATGGAATACCGGCAAGATTTCAATGAAGGTCAGCTAAAGATATTCCAAATAAGGTCATATGAAAACCGTTAGTGGACAATCGTGTAATAGTGGTCTCTATACACTGGTCACATAAAGGAAAACTAGCAAATGTTCATACAGTGAGCAGCAAAAGTCTCGGTACTCATGGTACCAATGGTAATTTGTAATTTTAGTGTATATTCTCTGGGAGAAATTAATTAGTTTTCTAAGAATGAACTAGAAAGAAAAAAATTCTGAAATTTCCATCTGATCAAGACTTTTTCTATGATATGTCGATATGCTTATTGCCTTTTGCTATAAATGTCTATTCAACCTTTTAGAGTACCGAGAAACTGTATATAAAAGTTGTGGAACTGGAACCAAAGATAACAACATTGGGTGCTAATCTCGATGAATCAATAAGACTTCAGACCGATCACGATGAGACTCTTAGGAATGTACAGGTAAGTCTTGCCCACATAGACATTTGTAAACAATACCGAATATATTTCTCTCTCTCTCTCGCTCTTTCTTTGCTTGATAGAATTTACCCGGTCCCATGGAAGAATTCGTTCACAAGGCTGATAAATTGCTGGCCAGCAAACGAATCAGTTCGGATCTAGTCAATGCCATGGCTGATACTTTGAATATAATCTGGGCTGATATTTTACACCTGCTCCAAGATCGTCAAAATATTCTACACATGTGCACACAATTCCATGACAAAATGACCCAATGCCAGAGGCGTATGGACTCTTTGGAAGTTGCTTGTATCGACACCATGATACCCATTGAGGTGGCGGCTGTCCAAGAGTTTCTGAGTAAATTCAAACAGTTGCGCATCGATATGCTCACAGCTGTTATGGCTGCCCTGAAAGATGGCAATGAATTGTTGGCCCAATTGCAAGAGCTGGAGAATCTCGAAACCTTGGACACACGACCGGAGCATATAAAACGTGATGCTGCTCGGGCGGTACATCAGGTGCAACAGTGGCTGGAGGCTTTACACGATCGAAGAAACACTTTGGAAATTGCCTGGCAAACGAGAAAGACACAGCTGGAACAGTGTTTGGCCTTGGCCATGTTAGGCCGTGAGTTAATCGAGGTGGAAGCATTGTTGCAAAGGCAAAAGGATGAAATTTCCAATTTATTTAGTTTGGGCGAATGTGAACACACTGCCAATTTGGCCCTTGGGAATTATCGTGAGTGGAAACAGCAAGCTGTGCAAATACGAGATCGTGCCCTCAAAATCACTCGGGCCAAAGAGAAACTTCAAGCCTCTGGGACCTTTACCGGAGATGAAGCTTGTGCCCGGGCCTATAATGTGTTGAGTGCTTGTTCCGAACATTTGGATTTGGTGGATCAGCGTGAACATTGGCTACAACAATCCAGGGAGTTTTTCACAAAAGCCGATAACACCCTTAAGGTCTTGGAGAAATTGGAAGTGGAATTGTCCAATGTTAAATTGCCACCAAATTCACCCGAAAGCTATGCCATGTATGCCAAGGTGGCAAAAGATGTCGCGAGATTTACAGAGGAACCTTTACGCTTGGGCTATAGCATACTCGATGAGGTGGGTCGTACACAGCCAGAGACTCAGGGTATTAAGAGGGTATTGGATGAAATAGAAAATCGCAAGGCCTACATCGACAGCATTTGCTCGGACAGCAGTGAGGAACAACGACGAGTTAATGATGCCCTCAAAGAGTTTCTGGCCCAACACAATGATCTCTTGCAATGGCTAATGGCCTCGGGTCAACAATATCTCCAGCAAAATATACACATGGGCAAAACCCTGGATCAGAGTAAACAGTTTCTGCTACAACATCATGAGCTTATGCAGGATTTGGAGGTTGGTTCGAACCTAGTTAACTTATGATCTAAAATTAATTGTTCCGATGTGTTTTTATTTTTCAGATCAAAGGAGAACTCATCAATCTCTTGCTGGAATCCATAAAAACCCATTTGGAATCTCTTAGTCCGCAGCAACGCTACGATGTTGACTCCAAGGCTGAATCGTTACACAAACATTGGATAGAATTGAAAGATTTGGTACTGAAACGAGTCGATTGTGTTTCGGTCCTTATCGAATTCTTTGAAAAGGCCAATGAATTTGGCAGTCAAATGGACAATCTCAAACGTCAATTGGCCCTAACACCCAATGCTCAGAAATTACCATTTTTACAGGAAACATGGACGAGTATGCGTAGCAATTTCTCAGAGCTCAAAGATTTGGGTCAACGTTTCAAGAGTTGGAAAGTATGTATAAAGTGTATATCATAGAATGATAAAATTTAATCACAATGATAATTGGAATTCTCGATATTTGCTTGATATTCAAAATATGGCATGGCTTTATAAAAAATTACAATTTTTCAAAATTTTATATATTTTCCAAAACTACTAAACAATGGCTTGAAACTAACATAAAGGACTTCAATGTCGTTGGAGTCATTTATCTCCACTGCTACTAATCGCATTGTGTCATATCATATGGTGTTATTTAGAACTAAAAACAAAAAATTACATACACAGAAAAAAATCTCTGACTCAATCGCGAATTTAATTGATCCAACTAAAATGTCTTCTATCACGAAAATGATGGTATCAATCACAACTTTATTGGGTAAATTTCAATAAATTTTCAAATAGATTCAAATAAAAATCTAATTGAAGTTGATTGCAAACCTCACCATTATAAAGTTAATTGTATCAATTCACTTTTTAATTCGAAAACTTCAATATTTTCTTTCATTGAGTACATATAATGAATATCCTGCGCCACACTGTGGGACATATGTTTGAAACACCCAGAAAGAAACGAGATGGACACCTGGTGTCTTTGGCAAAATTTTCTAAAAAAATAAAATTTTAACAAAATTTTCTGTAGATATAAAATTTTGACAAAATTTTCTATAGAAATAAAATTTTGACAAAATTTTCAATAGAAATAAAATTTTGGCAAAATTTTCTATAAAAATAAAATATTGACAAAATTTTCTATAGAAATAAAATTTTGACAACATTTTCTATAGAAATAAAATTTTGACAAAATTTTCTATAAAAATAAAATTTTGACAAAATTTTCCAAAGAAATAAAATTTTGACAAAATTGTCTATAGAAATAAAATATTGACAAAATTTTCTATTGAAATAAAATTTTGACAAAATTTTCTAAAGAAATAAAATTTTGACAAAATTTTCTATAGAAATAAAATATTGACAAAATTTTCTATAGAAATAAAATTTTGACAAAATTTTCTATAGAAATAAAATTTTAACAAAATTTTCTATAGAAATAAAATGTTGACAAAATTTTCTATAGAAATAAAATATTGACAAAATTTTCTATAGAAATAAAATTTTTGACAAAAATTTTCTATAGAAATAAAATTTTGACAAAATTTTCTATAGAAATAAAATGTTGACAAAATTTTCTATAGAAATAAAATTTTGACAAAATTTTCTATAGAAATAAAATGTTGACAAAATTTTCTATAGAAATAAAATTTTTGACAAAAATTTTCTATAGAAATAAATTTTTGACAAAATTTTCAATAGAAATAAAATGTTGACAAAAATCTCTATAGGAATAAAATTTTGACAACATTTTCTATAGAAATAAAAATTTTCTATACAAATAAAATGTAAACAAAATAAATTGTTGACTAAAGTTTCTTTAAAGTCAATAGTAAAATAAAATAAGAAAGCCTAAGAACATTTTTTTTTGTTCAAAGTAACCACAAAAATTTGATCAAAGAATTTTTGGTAAAATTTTGACAAAATTTTCTATAGAAATAAAATTTTGACGAAAATTTCTATAGATATAAAATTTTGACAAAATGTGCTATAGAAATAAAATTTTGACAAAATTTTCTATAGAAATAAAATTTGACAAAATTTGCTATAGAAAGAAAATTGTGACAAAATTTTCTATATAAATAAAATTTTGACAAAATTTTCTATAGAAATAAAATTTTGACAAAATTTTCTATAGAAATAAAATTTAGACAAAATTTTTTATAGAAATGAAATTTTGACAAAATTTTCTATAGAAATGAAATTTTGACAAAATTTTCTATAGAAATAAAATTTTAACAAAATTGTCTATAGAAATAAAATTTTGACAAAATTTTCTATAGAAATAAAATTTCTTTAAGCATTGTTGTCGTTTTTTTATTTCAGCTTAAAACCATACATTGACTAAACTACAAGAGTAGCTTAACCAACAGAGGAAAAGAATGTTTGTCAAATTTATTTGGGCAAAGCCCTATAGCAATGCTTAAAGAACAAAACCAACAATAACAAAACAAAACAAATGGAAAAAGAAGAGGAGGCACGCTCAAAATAAACCCAGCCATGTGAATTCAAATCGATGATTTGACAGTGGCATAGGAAAAGAGATATGTTTGTTTCGAATTTATTTCGGCATAAGCCGGCTATCAATGTAAAACCTTTTTTCGGAGGGTTCAAGTGTGGTTTTTGTTGGGTTTAATAAACTGCCTGAATTTATTCTGATAATTGGTTGATAGTTTTGCTGCAAGTAGAGGATGCTGATGAGGAATGTGGTAATTCCGAAACGTGCGTCCATCCAACCATCTTGCAGTCTATAGGGCTTTGCCCAAATAAATTTGACAAACATTCTTTTCCTCTGTTGGTTAAGCTACTCTTGTAGTTTAGTCAATGTATGGTTTTAAGCTGAAATAAAAAAACGACAGAAATAAAATTTCGACAAAATTTTCTAGAGATATACAATCCTGTCAAGATTTTCTATATAAATACAATTTTGACAAAATTTTCTATAGAAATAAAATTTTTGACAAAAATTTTCTATAGAAATAAATTTTTGACAAATTTTCAATAGAAATAAAATGTTGACAAAAATCTCTATAGGAATAAAATTTTGGCAAAATTTTCTATAGAAATACAATTTTGACAAAATTTTCTATAGAAATAAAATATTGACAAAATTTTCTATAGAAATAAAATTTTGACAAAATTTTCTATAGAAATAAAATATTGACAAAATTTTCCATAGAAATAAAATTTTGATAAAATTTTCAATAGAAAAAAAATTGACAGAGTTTTCTATAGAAATAAAATTTTGACAAAATTTTCTATAGAAATAAAATTTTGACAAAATTTTCCATAGAAATAAGATTTTGATAAAATTTTCAGTAAAAAAAAAATTGACAGAATTTTCAATAAAATAAAATTTTGACAAAATTTTCTATAGAAGTAAATTTTTGTCGAAATTTTCTATAGAAATAAAATTTTGACAAAATTCACTATAGAAATAAAATTTTAACAAAATTGTCTATAGAAATAAAATTTTGACAAAATTTTCTATAGAAATTAAATTTTGACAAAATTTTCTAGAGATATACAATCCTGTCAAGATTTTCTATATAAATACAATTTTGACAAAATTTTCTATATAAATACAATTTTGACAAAATTGTCTATATAAATAAAATTTTGACAAAATTTTCTATAGAAATAAAATTTTGACAAAATTTTCTTTAGAACTAAAATTTAGACAAAATTTTCTACATAAATAAAATTTTGACAAAATTTTTTATAGAAATGAAATTTTGACAAAATTTTCTATAGAAATAAAATTTTAACAAAATTGTCTATAGAACTAAAATTTTGACAAAATTTTCTATAAAAATGAAATTTCGACAAAATTTTCTAGAGATATACAATCCTGTCAAGATTTTCTATATAAATACAATTTTGACAAAGTTTCTATAGAAATAAAATTTTTGACAAAAATTTTCTATAGAAATAAATTTTTGACAAAATTTTCAATAGAAATAAAATGTTGACAAAAATCTCTATAGGAATAAAATTTTGACAAAATTTTCTATAGAAATAAAATTTTGACAAAATTTTTTATAGAAATAAAATATTGACAAAATTTTCTATAGAAATAAAATTTTGACAAAATTTTCTATAGAAATAAAATTTTGACAAAATTTTCCATAGAAATAAAATTTTGATAAAATTTTCAATAGAAAAAAAAATTGACAGAATTTTCTATAGAAATGAAATTTTGACAAAATTTTCTATAGAAATAAAATTTTGACAAAATTTTCCATAGAAATAAGATTTTGATAAAATTTTCAATAGAAAAAAAATTGACAGAATTTTCAATAAAATAAAATTTTGACAAAATTTTCTATAGAAATAGAAATTTTGACAAAATTTTGTATAGAAATAAATTTTTGTCAAAATTTTCTATAGAAATAAAATTTTGACAAAATTCTCTATAGAAATTAAATTTTGACAAAATTTTCTATAGAAATAAAATTTTGATAAAATTTTCTATAGAAAAAAATTGACAAAATTTTCTATAGAAATAAATTTTTGTCAAAATGTTCTATAGAAATAAATTTTTGTCAAAATGTTCTATAGAAATAAAATTTTGACAAAATTTTTATTGAAATAAAATTTTGACAAAATTTTCTCTAGAAAAAAAAATATTGACAAAATTTTCCCTAGAAAATAAATTTTGACTAAATTTTCTATAGAGATAAAATTTTGACAAATTATCTATAGAAATAAAATTATGACGAAATTTTCTATAGAAATAAAATTTTGACAAAATTTTCTATAGACAAAAATTTTTCAATTTTTCAATTTCAATAGTAAAATAAACTAAGAAAGCCTAAGAAACATTTTTTTGTTCAAAATAACCACAAAAATTTGATCAAAGAATTTTTGGTAAAATTTTCTTAAAATTTTGGTAGATTATTTTTCGCTCGAGTGGTAACCGTGCCACGGAGGCTAAAGTTTCACAAAAGTTTGACAAAATTTTCTATAGAAATTAAATTTTGACTAAATTTTCTATAGAAATAAAATTTTGACAAAATTTTCTATAGAAATAAAATTTTGACAAAATTTTCCATAGAAATAAGATTTTGATAAAATTTTCAATAAAAAAAAATTGACAGAATTTTCAATAAAATAAAATTTTGACAAAATTTTCTATAGAAGTAAATTTTTGTCGAAATTTTCTATAGAAATAAAATTTTGACAAAATTCACTATAGAAATAAAATTTTAACAAAATTGTCTATAGAAATAAAATTTTGACAAAATTTTCTATAGAAATTAAATTTTGACAAAATTTTCTAGAGATATACAATCCTGTCAAGATTTTCTATATAAATACAATTTTGACAAAATTTTCTATATAAATACAATTTTGACAAAATTGTCTATATAAATAAAATTTTGACAAAATTTTCTATAGAAATAAAATTTTGACAAAATTTTCTTTAGAACTAAAATTTAGACAAAATTTTCTACATAAATAAAATTTTGACAAAATTTTTTATAGAAATGAAATTTTGACAAAATTTTCTATAGAAATAAAATTTTAACAAAATTGTCTATAGAAATAAAATTTTGACAAAATTTTCTAGAGATATACAATCCTGTCAAGATTTTCTATATAAATACAATTTTGACAAAGTTTCTATAGAAATAAAATTTTTGACAAAAATTTTCTATAGAAATAAATTTTTGACAAAATTTTCAATAGAAATAAAATGTTGACAAAAATCTCTATAGGAATAAAATTTTGACAAAATTTTCTATAGAAATAAAATTTTGACAAAATTTTCTATAGAAATAAAATTTTGATAAAATTTTCAATAGAAAAAATTGACAAAATTTTCTATAGAAATAAATTTTTGTCAAAATTTTATATAGAAATACAATTTTTGTCAAAATTTTATATAGAAATACAATTTTGACGAAATTTTCTATAGAAATAAATTTTTGTCAAAATTTTCTATAGAAATAAATTTTTGTCAAAATTTTCTATACAAATAAAATGTAAACAAAATAAATTGTTGACTAAAGTTTCTTTAAAGTCAATAGTAAAATAAAATAAGAAAGCCTAAGAACATTTTTTTTGTTCAAAGTAACCACAAAAATTTGATCAAAGAATTTTTGGTAAAATTTTGACAAAATTTTCTATAGAAATAAAATTTTGACGAAAATTTCTATAGATATAAAATTTTGACAAAATTTGCTATAGAAATAAAATTTTGACAAAATTTTCCATAGAAATAAAATTTTGATAAAATTTTCAATAGAAAAAAAATTGACAGAATTTTCTATAGAAATAAAATTTTGACAAAATTTTCTATAGAAATAAAATTTTGACAAAATTTTCCATAGAGATAAGATTTTGATAAAATTTTCAATAGAAAAAAATTGACAGAATTTTCCATAAAATAAAATTTTGACAAAATTTTCTATAGAAATAAATTTTTGTCAAAATTTTCTATAGAAATAAAATTTTGACAAAATTCACTATAGAAATAAAATTTTAACAAAATTGTCTATAGAAATAAAATTTTGACAAAATTTTCTATAGAAATTAAATTTTGACAAAATTTTCTAGAGATATACAATCCTGTCAAGATTTTCTATATAAATACAATTTTGACAAAATTTTCTATATAAATACAATTTTGACAAAATTTTCTATAGAAATGGAAATTTTGACAAAATTTTCTATAGAAATAAATTTTTGTCAAAATTTTCTATAGAAATAAAATTTTGACAAAATTCTCTATAGAAATTAAATTTTGACAAAATTTTCTATAGAAATAAAATTTTGATAAAATTTTCAATAGAAAAAAATTGACAAAATTTTCTATAGAAATAAATTTTTGTCCAAAATTTTCTATAGAAATAAATTTTTGTCAAAATTTTCTATAGAAATAAAATTTTGACGAAATTTTCTATAGAAATAAATTTTTGTCAAAATTTTCTATAGAAATAAATTTTTGTCAAAATTTTCTATAGAAATAAAATTTTGACAAAATTTTCTATTGAAATAAAATTTTGACAAAATTTTCTATAGAAAAAAAATTTTGACAAAATTTTCTATAGAAATTAAATTTTGACTAAATTTTCTATAGAGATAAAATTTTGACAAAATTTTCTATAGAAATAAAATTATGACGAAATTTTCTATAGAAATAAAATTTTGACAAAATTTTCTATAGAAATAAAATTTTGACAAAATTTTCTATAGAAAAAATTTTTTGATTTTTCAATTTCAATAGTAAAATAAAATAAGAAAGCCTAAGAAACATTTTTTTTGTTCAAAATAACCACAAAAATTTGATCAAAGAATTTTTGGTAAAATTTTCTTAAAATTTTGGTAGATTATTTTTCGCTCGAGTGGTAACCGTGCCACGGAGGCTAAAGTTTCACTCCGAAAATTATGACAATTTGTACATTAATATTTTAGCAATGTGTCCCAAACTCGTCTCAGATGTAGGTAAAGCCCCCATATGAATGTTGTTCCGAATGGTATGGCCAAAATATTCACATTTTCTTTCATTTAAGATCGCCACTAAAATAAAAATGAGTCAAATTTTGCTATACCTGTTATACGTATCTATCGGCCAATAAATCACATACATAACAAATTTCAACTGGGTCGGAGGAAATTTTCACCTCCATGATAGTACGGAAATCAAATCTGGGGATCGGTTTATATGGTAGCTATATACAATTATGGACCAATTTTTGCAAGGTTGTTAGAGGCCGGAGACTAACACTACGTACCAATATTCAAGCGGGTCTGATGAAATTAAATTATTGAAATTAACAATAATTGAAAGTTTTTTCGGAAATCAAAATCAAACAAAAAACATCCACCATATTTATAACTGGAAAATTCATAAGAAAGTATAAATTCTTGTAAAATTACAAGAAAAATATTTCATCTAATAGAAAAATATTTAAAAAATATATAAAAACACATATCAGGATTCCGGTCGCAATTATTAACCGATTTTTATGAAATTTAGTATATGGCAAGGACGAACGCTATTTAATTTGGAAAAAATCGGATCAAATTTAGATATAGCTTCCATATATATGTATCGCCCGATTTCGATAAATGGGGTCAGATTGTATTCATTTACTACCCGATCGGCGTCAAATTTGTCACAAAGTAATCTTATTGACCACCGTTTAAGTGTGCCAAATTTCATCGAAATCGGTTCATATAGCTCCCATATATATGTATCGGCCAATATTCCCAAATTTGGCCACAAGTCCCTTATTTATCAACCGATCTTACGCAAATTTGGCTTACACTATTCTTCTATAGTACTGACAATTTGTACAAATAAGTAAGGAAAGTCTAAAGTCGGGTGGGGCCGACTATATTATACCCTGCACCATTTTCGATGCCATATTACATCCGTCAAATGTGTTGGGGGCTGTATATAAAGGTTTGTCCCAAATACATACATTTAAATATCACTCGATCTGGACAGAATTTGATAGACTTTTACAAAATCTATTGACTCAAAATTTAAGTTGGCTAATGCACTAGGGTGGAACACAATGTTAGTAAAAAACAAGTAAGGAAAGTCTAAAGTCGGGCGGGGCCTGCACCACTTTGTAGATCTATATATTCGATACCATATCGCATCCGTCAAATGTGTTGGGTGCTATATATAAAGGTTTGTCCCAAATACATATAATTAAATATCACTCGACTTGGACAGAATTTGATAGACTTTTACAAAATCTATTGACTCAAAATTTAAGTTGGCTAATGCACTAGGGTGGAACACAATTTTAGTGACAAAATATGGGAAACATTTAAATCTGAAGCAATTTTAAGGAAACTTCGCAAAAGTTTATTTATGATTTATCGCTCGATATATATGTATTAGAAGTTTAGGAAAATTAGAGTCATTTTTATAACTTTTCGACTAAGCAGTGGCGATTTTACAAGGAAAATGTTCGTATTTTGACCATTTTTGTCGAAATCAGAATAAAATATAAATGAGAGCTATATCTAAATCTGAACTGATTTCCATCAAATTTGACACGCATAGCAACAAAGCTAATTTAACACGCTGTGCAAAATTTCAACTAAATCGGAGTAAAAAATTGGCCTCTGTGGTCATATGAGTGTAAATCGGGCGAAAGCTATATATGGGAGCTATATCTAAATCTGAACCGATTTCAATCAAATTTGGCACACTTGACTACACTACTAATTGTACTCCTAGTGCAAAATTTCAACCAAATTGGGCCAAAACTCTGGCTTCAAGGACATTTTAGTCCATATCGGGCGAAAGATATATATGGGAGCTATATCTAAATCTAAACCGATTTTAATCAAAATTGGCACACATGACTACACTACTAGTTGTACTCCTTGTGCAAAATTTCAACCGAATTGGGCCAAAACTCTGCCTTCTAGGACCATATTAGTCCATATCGGGAGAAAGCTATATATGGGAGCTATATCTAAATCTGAACCGATTTCAATCAACTTTTGTACACTTGGCTATAATACTAATTGTACGCAAAGTGCAAAATTTAAAGCTAATCGGCATAAAACTCTGGCTTCAGGGTCCATATAGGTGCATATTGGACGAAAGATATATATGGGAGCTATATCTAAATCTGAACCGATTTCTTCCAAAATCAATAAATTGCGACCTAGACTTTGATCACAGACAGACGGACGGACGGACAGACGGACATGGTTATATGTGTTTATCTCGTCTCCTTCTGGGTGTTACAAACATATGCACTAACTTATAATACCCTGTTCCACAGAGTGGCGCAGGGTATAAATATGGGAAACATTTAAATCTGAAGCAATTTTAAGGAAACTTCGCAAAAGTTGATTTATGATTTATCGTTCGAAATATATATATGTATTAGAAGTTTAGGGAAATTAGAGTCATTTTTACAACTTTTGGACTAAGCAGTGGCGATTTTACAAGGACCATTTTTGTCGAAATCAGAAAAACATATATATGGGAGCTATATCTAAATCTGAACCGATTTTAAACAAATTTGGCACGCGTAGCTACAATGCTAATTCTACTCTCTGTGCAAAATTTCAATTAAATCGGAGTAAAAGGCTGGCCACTGTGGTCATATGAGTGTAAATCGGGCGAACGATATATATGGGAGCTATATCTAAATCTGAACCGATTTCAACCAAATTTGGCACGCATAGCAACAATGCTAATTATACTCGCTGTGCAAAATTTCAATTAAATCGCAGTAAAAGATTGACCACTGTGGTCATATATAAGAGCTATATCTAAATCTGAACCGATTTCACTAAAATTTGGCACACTTGACTACACTACTGATTGTACTCCTAGTGCAAAATTTCATCCAAATTGGGGTAAAATTTTGGCTTCTGGGACCGTATTAGTCCATATCGGGCGAAAGATATATATGGGAGCTATATCTAAATCTGAACCGATTTCAATAAAATTTGGCACACTTGACTATAGTACTAATTGTTCTTCTTGTGCACAATTTTAAGCAAATTAGGATAAAACTCTGGCTTCTGGGGCCATATACGTCCATATCCGGCGAAATATATATATGGGAGCTATATCTAAATCTGAACCGATTTCTTCCAAAATCACTTGTGCCAAATTTGAAGTCGATTGGACTAATCTAAATCTGAACCGATTTCTTCCAAAATCACTTGTGCCAAATTTGAAGTCGATTGGACTAAAACTGCGACCTAGACTTTGATCACAAAAATGTGTTCACAGACAGACGGACATGGCTATATCGACTCAGCAGCCCACCCTGAGCATTTTTGCCAAAGACACCATGTGTCTATCTCGTCTCCTTCTGGGTGTTGCAAACATATGCACTAACTTATAATACCCTGTTCCACAGAGTGGCGCAGGGTATAAATATCATCCAAATCAGTTCAGATTTAAATACAGCTCCCATATATATGTAGCGCCCGTTTTTTCGAAAATGTAACCCCTATAATTTTATTTCTGACCTGTTGTATCAACCAAACCTGGAAAATTGTATCCATATCGATTAAGATTTAGCTATAGCTCTCATATATATATGCATCGCTCGATTTTCTCAAATTTGGCCATAAGACTGTCTTGAAGACATTTCAAGTAGAAAATTAACTTTGGATTAAAAACTTGGATTAAAAAATTTTGTTTTCTGTGTATTTGTAAACTTACATGTATGTCTCAATCATGTTGTTTTTGTCGAAAATTATGAATCTGTATTAAGCATGTTATGCTTGCCGAGAAAATAGCATATTTGCGCCAAAAAGTTTCCATGTTCGTTGTGACAAAGTAAAATTATGCTTGTTAATCATATTTAGTTTAATCATATACCTTCTCTGGGCGTATCAAAAGTCGATTAATCGATTTTACTCAACATAAAAGATTCCTCTTGATTTTCACGAAAATCAAAAATTAATAAAATTAATTAAAGATAAAAAATTCGACTTAGACTTTTTTTGATAAAACATCGATTTGTCGACTATTGTATGCCAAAGCCCTACCGTTCAACTAAACAAATAAAATTTCCGGTTTATTATATTTCTCCTTTTACAAAACTACAATCGATGAGAAAACTATAGCGATTTTCCAAAAGCTATTTCGAAGCGTAACAGAAAATCATCCCTCAAGCATTCACTTGCCTGTGAGATCAGTCAGGCTGCTTCACTTGATTTTAGAGAATATTGTTATAGGATATTCTTTCTCCAACCCATCAGCAAAAATTGTTTGTATATAGGTCTGAAAATAGCTACAAAATGTTAAACTCTTTTTTAGAGTTTCGTTTCGTTTAGATGTTGTTGTTATTGTTGTTTGTGGTTAACACAAAACCATAGCCATAATGTTTTGGCATGTAAGCATAAATATTTTTAAACTCCACAAAATCACAAGAATTGTAAAACTAAAATACATTATAGAAAATTGCTCAAATTCATGGTTTTGTGGCAAGCGTACAAAGATTCCCCCCAGTATATATATTTTTTTTGGGACATAAACAAACGGAAGGCGGAAAATTACAAAAATAACAAGTAAGGAAAGTCTAAAGTCGGGCGGGGCCGATTATATTATACCCTGCACCACTTTGTAGATCTAAATTTTCGATACCATATCACATCCGTCAAATGTGTTGGGTGCTATATATAAAGGTTTGTCCCAAATACATACATTTAAATATCACTCGATTTGGACAGAATTTGATAGACTTTTACAAAATCTATAGACTCAAAATTTAAGTTGGCTAATGCAGTAGGGTGGAACACAATTTTAGTAAAAAATATGGGAAACATTTAAATCTGAAGCAATTTTAGGGAAACTTCGAAAAAGTTTATTTATGATTTATCGCTCGATATATATGTATTAGAAGTTTAGGAAAATTAGAGACATTTTTACAACTTTTCGACTAAGAAGTGGCGATTTAACAAGGAAAATGTTGGTATTTTGACCATTTTTGTCGAAATCAGAAAAACATATATATGGGAGCTATATCTAAATCTGAACCGATTTCAATCAAATTTGGCACACACAACTATATTAGTAATTGTACTCCTAGTGCAAAATGTCAACCAAATTGGGCCAAAACTCTGTCTTCTGGGGTCATATAAGCCCATATCGGACGAAAAATATATATGGGAGCTATATCTAAATCTGAACCGATGTCAATCAAATTTGGCACACATGACTATACTACCAATTGTACTCCTTGTGCAAAATTTCAAGCTAATCGGGATAAAACTCTGACTTCTGGGTCCATATAAGTGCATATCGGGCGAAAGATATATATGGGAGCTATATCTAAATCTGAATCGATTTCAACCAAATTCGGCACGCATAGCTACAATGCTAAATCTACTCCCTGTGCAAAATTTCAACCAAATTGGGCCAAAACTCTGGCTTTTAGGACCATATTAGTCCATATCGGCCGAAAGATATATATTGGAGCTATATCTAAATCTGAACCGATTTCAATCAAATTTTGCACACTTTACTATACGACTAAGTGTTATGTTTGTACAAAATTTCAAGCAAATCGGTATAAAACTCTGGCTGCTGGGTCCATATTAGTGCATATCGGGCGAAAGATATATATAGGAGCTATATCTAAATCTGAGCCAATTTCTTCCAAAATCAATAGGGTTATATTCTGACCCAAATTAGGAACATGTGCCAAATTTGAAGGCGATTGGACTTAAATTGCGACCTAGACTTTGATCACAAAAATGTGTTCACAGACAGACGGACGGAGGGACGGATGGACGGACAGACGGACAGACGGACATTGTTATATCGACTAAGGGACCCACCCTGAGCATTATTGCCAAAGACACCATGTGTCTATCTCGTCTCCTTCTGGGTGTTACAAACATATGCACTAACTTATAATACCCTGTTCCACAGTGTGGCGCAGGGTATAAAAACGAAAAAATTAAAATCACATCGCCCGAGTGTCTGTCTGTCCATCTAGGGTGTATTTGCAACGTATGCACATGAATACCTTCGCTATGCAATGAACTCAATTTCCACTACTATTTCCTCCGAAAAAGGTAGCTTTGAACAAGGCTTTCAAAATGACAATTATTTTCATACACCCTAAAAAAAATCGCTTCTGTAACATATACTCCAAACACATTTTGCTTCAAGCATATATATTTTCAGGATTGGTCCAAACAAAATATTGCTTGTATTGTTCACCTTTAAAAATTTAATGCATTTTTTTTGTAAAGGGTGATTCTTTTGAGGTTAGGATTTTCATGCATTAGTATTTGACAGATCCCGTGGGATTTCAGACATGGTGTCAAAGAGAAAGATGCTCAGTATGCTTTGACATTTCATCATGAATAGACTTACTAACGAGCCACAACGTCGAATTTTCAGTGAATGGGCCCTAGAAAAGTTGGCAGAAAATCCGCTTTTTTATCGACAAATTTTGTTCAGCGATGAGGCTCATTTCTGGTTGAATGGCTACGTAAATAAGCAAAATTGCCGCATTTGGAGTGAAGAGCAACCAGAAGCCGTTCAAGAACTGCCCATGCATCCCGAAAAATGCACTGTTTGGTGTGGTTTGTACGCTGGTGGAATCATTGGACCGTATTTTTTCAAAGATGCTGTTGGACGCAACGTTACGGTGAATGGCGATCGCTATCGTTCGATGCTAACAAACTTTTTGTTGCCAAAAATTGAAGAACTGAACTTGGTTGACATGTGGTTTCAACAAGATGGCGCTACATGCCACACAGCTCGCGATTCTATGGCCATTTTGAGGGAAAACTTCGGAGAACAATTCATCTCAAGAAATGGACCGGTAAGTTGGCCACCAAGATCATGCGATTTGACGCCTTTAGACTATTTTTTGTGGGGCTACGTCAAGTCTAAAGTCTACAGAAATAAGCCAGCAACTATTCCAGCTTTGGAAGACAACATTTCCGAAGAAATTCGGGCTATTCCGGCCGAAATGCTCGAAAAAGTTGCCCAAAATTGGACTTTCCGAATGGACCACCTAAGACGCAGCCGCGGTCAACATTTAAATGAAATTATCTTCAAAAAGTAAATGTCATGGACCAATCTAACGTTTCAAATAAAGAACCGATGAGATTTTGCAAATTTTATGCGTTTTTTTTTAAAAAAAAGTTATCAAGCTCTTAACAAATCACACTTTATATATATTTTTAAGGCGCCAATTGGTTATTTCCATTCTTTTACTTGCAGCATACTCTCTAGGTCGCTCTTTCTAAAAACATATATGTTTATAGGCTATTTCTAAATTAATATAGGTTTGCATCCAAACATATTATATTTACAAAAAAAATTATGTCCCAAACATAATATGTTCTAACATATTAATATATATGTCCCAAACATGTTGTGTTAGTTTATGAACATTATATACTTGCACTTAAAAGTATTGTGTTAAAACATTTGAGTTCCAAACATATATAGTTTTTACATCCAAACATATGAAGCACAGTCTTTTTCACCCACATTAAAATTACTACTCCGTTTGTAAACTATAATTCTAGTCGCCTTACCACATTGCACCACCGACGGAGTTGCCATAAGAAAGTCTAACGACGATTTTAAGATTTTTCATGCCGTTCATGAAGTCGTGAACGCCCGTGGTCGAAATCGCAAACATTCCGTTTTGATTTTTTATGAACGTTTTCGTTTCATATTGTCACCATCCATTCATGATTGTGGAACGTAATTATTTCTATTAGTGTATATATCAGCGTAGGGTTTGAGCACACGGTTGCCACACGAGCCAAAATAATCAACCAACATTTGGAGAAAATCCTACCAAAAAACTACCAAACAAACAAATCTCCTATAGAAAATTTTGTCAAAATTTTATTTCTAGAGAAAATCTTGTCAAAATTCTATTTTTATAGTAAATTTTGCCAAAATTCTATTTTTATAGAAAATTTTGTGAAAATTTTATTTCTATAGAAAATTTTGAAAATTTTTAATACAAAAAAAAGTAAAAATTTTATTTTTATACAAAATTTTGTAAACAATTTTTTTATAAATTTTTTTATAAAATTTTGTCAAAAATTTATTTCCATAGAAAATTTTGTCAAATTGTATTTCTATAGAAAATTTTGTCAACATTTTATTTCTATAAGAAATTTTGTGTAAATTTTATTTCTATAGAAAATTTTTTCAACATTTTATTTCTGTAGAAAATTTTGCTAAAATTTTATATCTATAAAAAATTTTATGAAAATTTTTATGAAAATTTTATTAAAAAAAATGTAAGAAGTTTATTTTTATAGAAAATTTTATTTTGATAGAAAATTATGTCAAAATTTTATTTCTGTAGAAAATTTTGTCAAAATTTTATTTTTATAGAAAATTTTGTGAAAATTTTATTTCTATAGAAAATTTTGTGAAAATTTTATTTCTGTAGAAAATTTTGTCAAAATTTTATTTCTGTAGAAAATTTTGTCAAAATTGTGTTTCTATAAAAAATTTTAAAATTTTATTTGAAAACAAAAAAATTTGTAACAATTTTATTTTTATAGAAAATTTTGGCAAAATTTTATTTCTATATAAAATTTTGTGAAAATTTTATTTCTATAGAAAATTTTGTGAAAATTTTATTTCTATAGAAAATTTTGTCAAAATTTTAGTTTTATACACAATTTTGTCAAAATCTTATTTTCATAAAAATTTTGTAATTTTTTTTTGAAAATTTTGTGAAAATTTTATTTCTGTAGAAAGTTTTGTCAAAATTTTATTTCTGTAGAAAATTTTGTGAAAATTTTATTTCTATAGAAAATTTTGTCAAAATTTTATTTCTATAGAAAATGTTGTCAATATTTTATTTCTATAGAAAATTTTGTCAAAATAGAAAATTATGTCAAAATTTTATTTCAACAGAAAATTTTGTCAAAATTTTATTTCTATAGAAAAGTTTGTGAAAATTTTATATCTACAGAACATTTTGTTAAAATATTATTTTCATAAAAATTTTGTTAAATTTTTTATTTGTTTTGCAAATTTTGTCAAAATTTTGTTTCAATAGAAAATTTTGTCAAAATATTATTTTTATATAAAATTTTGTCAAAATTTTATTTCTATAGAAAATTGTGTCAAAATATTGTCAAAATTTTATTACTATAGAAAATTTTGTCAAAACTTTATTTCTATAAAAAAATTTGTGAAAATTCTATTTCTATAGAAAATTTTGTCAAAATTTTATTTCTACAGAATATTTTGTCAAAATTTTATTTCTATAGAAAAGTTTGTGAAAATTTTATTTCTATAGAAAATTTTGTCAACATTTTATTTCCGTAGAAAATTTTGTCAAAATTTTATATCTATAGAAAAATTTGTAAAAATTTTATGTCTATAGAAAATTTTGTCAAAATTTTAGTTTTATAGACAATTTTGCCAAAATTTTATTTTCATAAAAATTTTGTTAATTTTTTTGTGAAAATTTTGTCAAAATTTTATTTTTATAGGAAATTTTGTGAAATTTTTATTTTTATAGAAAATTTTGTGAAAATTTTATTTCCAAAGAAAATGTTGTCAAAATTTTGTTTTTATAGCAAATTTTGTCAAAATTTTATTTAAGTAGACAATTTTGTCAAAATTGTATTTCTGTAGAAAAGTTTGTCAAAATTTTATTTCTATATAAAATTTTGTGAAAATTTTATTTCTATAGAAAATTTTTTCAAAATTTTATTTCTACAAAAAATTTTGTGAAACTTTTATTTCTATAGAAAATTTTGTCAACATTGTATTTTTGTAGAAAATTTTGTCAAAATTTTATATCTATAAAAAATTTTAAGAAAATTTTATTTGAAAACCAAAATAAAGTTTTTAAAAATTTTATGTTTATAGAAAATTTTGTAAAAATTTTATTTTTACAGAAAATTTTGTCAAAATTTTATTTCTAGAGAAAATTTTGTCAAAATTGTATTTTTATACAAAATTGTGTCAAAATTTTATATCTATAGAAAAGTTTGTCAAAATTTTATTTCTATTGAAAATTTTGTGAAAATTTTATTTCTATTGCAATTTTTTTGTAAAGTTTATTACTATAGAAAATTTTGTGAATATTTTATTTCTATAGAAAATTTCGTCGACATTTTATTTCTGTAGACAATTTTTTGAAAATTTTATTTCTATAGAAAATTTTGTGAAAATTTTATTTCTGTAGAAAATTTTGTCAAAATTTTATTTCAATAGAAAATTTTGTCAAAATTTTATTTCTCATATATATTTTAGTTAGAAAATTTTATCAAAATGTTATTTCTATAGAAAATTTTGTAAAAATTTTATTTCTACAGAAAAATTTCTAAAAATTTTATTTCAATAGAAAATTTTGTCAAAATTTTGTTTCTATAGAAAATTTCGTGAAAGTTTTATGTCTATGGGACAGTTTGTCAAAATTTTATATGTATAGAAAATTTTGTCAAAATTACGTATAGCCCCCACATAAACCCACCCCTACATTTGGCTTTCGGGTGCTCTGAGGAGCAAATTTTATAAGATCTGATTGAAATTAGTCCATATCGGTTCACAATTATATATGGGCCCCATATAAACCGATCCCCAGATTTTGCTTGCGCATCCTCTTGGAGGAGCAAATTTCATCCGATCCGGTTGAAATTTGGTACATGGTGTTAGTATATTGTTTTTATCATTCATGCTAAAATTAGTCCATGTAGATCCATAATTATATATAGCTCCCATATAAACCGATCCCCAGATTTGTCCTCCGGAGCTCTTGGGAGGAGCAAATTTCGTCAGATTCGTTTAAAATTGTGTACGTTATATGTGTATATGGTCTCCAACTGCCATGTAAAAATTGGTCTATATCGGTTCATAATTATATATAGACCCCATATATTGCGGTCCCCAGATTTGGCTTTGGAGCCTCCTGGAGTAGGAAATTTCATCCGATTCGGTAGAAATTTTCTTTGTTGTGTAAGCATATGGCCACTAAATATTGTGAAAAATTTATTCATATCGCTCCATAATTATACATAGCCCCCATTTAAAGCGATCCCTAGATTTGATTCGGCCCGGTCGAACTTAAACCTGTATATGCTTGATTTTAGCTCATTTAAACACACACACAAAAAAATATTAAAGTGATTGAAACATATTATCATATTGAGGAAAATTTAACTAAGCCATAATAATTTCCATTAACTAAAATAAAATTAATTCAGTGATATAGTGTTGATGGGTTGGCCGTTTTTGAGTGTATGTGAGTTTTAGATTCAGTAAAATTTAGAAAATTTTAATTTGTTGGTAAAACAGAGCAAACGAAATTGTTTTTTTTTTTTTTATTTTTTGGTCAAAACAACTTCTTATTAAGCATTTCGGGAAGGCCCTTAAAAACTAATGACAGAGAGGAATTTTCTTATTTTTTTTTTTGTCTGAAAGGTGATTAAACATTTCCATTTGTTACAAGTGAAATAAAAAAATTGTTTACAAAAACCGCATAACTAAACTCACACGGATGCATACACCCATCCATCCTTGGTAGGGTGTAAATTGGTTTGTAATGAATTTTCCCCTTAGTTTTGGTTTTTCCTAGTATTTTGCACAGTAAAAACTGAACTTTCTTCGTAATGGATTTTTTTTTATGGGAAATGTTTATGCTTTAAACCAACAACAACAGCAACAAGAAAAAAAAAATGAAAGAAAATTCAAAACAGAACCAAAAAAACAAATGCTGATATTCAATGGGCATTATACACGTACTATGTTTTATATATTTTTTTGTTTTGTTTGTTTGTTTGTATATTTCATCCTCCAATCTTTTGTTGGGCTCTCCATCTATTTCTGTCGCCTGCCTTGCCAACACCAGACGCCAAACGCTTCTAGCAAAACCGCCATTTATTCGACTGCGTACTCGCATCCCATAAACATCTTAAGAAACTCATTGACGGATTTTCCATATTTTTTAAACATTTCTTGTTTTTTTTTTTTTGGTTTTTTCCTTCCTTTTTTCTCGCTGGTGTGTGTATATTTTTCTGGAATAGATTTTGGATCCATATCTTGATACAAAACCATCTGTGAATGCTGTAGAAGATATCCTGAATGGTTTCAGTAAGCAACAGATCGATGTAACAACAAGTTTTGAAAATTGGACTACGCATATAACGGAAAAGCGTGAAGTTGAAACTATTCTGGAGACGATCATGAGTCAGAATGAAGAGGTGAGTACCATCCATTTCCTATAAATACAAAAAAAAAAAACAAAAAATTAATTAAAATTTTCAAAAAGTAATGTTTTCACATAGTATAACTTTCAAGTGTATTGTCTTTCAAAACATAAATCAAACAATTTAAAGAAAAAAAAACTAAATTTTTAATTTAAAAAAAAATATTCGAAAATTACTTCTGTCTGATTTGCGTGGGTTTTAGAAAATTAGAAAACATTTTTATTACACTGGTTTACAAAATGTTGTATTTTTTTGTTTTCAAAAAATTAAGAAGCTCTACAGAACGAACGAAATTAGAGACAAGTTACATTTTTATTTATTAAAGAATATCACAAAATGTTCTGTGCTGTAATTCAAAAAATAAAAAAAAGTAAAATATTTTTTGCGCAAAGTTTTCCAAGACATATGGCTCAAACAAAGCACTTGTGTATGTAAAACAACTATTGATATTAAACAAGTATAAAGGGTGCTTTTTATACCCTTCACCACTACTGTGGTACAGGGTATAATAAGTTTGTGCATTTGTATGTAACGCCAAGAAGGAGTACTTATAGACCAACCTTTTAGTATACGGATCGGCTTAGAATTAAATTCTGAGTCGATTTAGCGATGTCCGTCTGTCTGTCCGTCTGTCTGTCCGTCTGTCTGTCCGTCTGTCTGTCCGTCTGTCTGTCTGTCTGTCTGTTGATGTATTTTTGTGTGCAAAGTACAGCTCGCAGTTTTAGTCCGATTGTCCTAAAATTTGGTATAGGGTCCTGTTTCGGCTCAAAGACGATCCCTATTGATTTTGGAAAAAATCGGTTCAGATTTAGCTATAGCTGCCATATATATTTTTCACCGATCTGGTCATAATTGGCGTGTATATCAACCGATCTTCCTCAAATTCCGTATATCCGAATATTTTATGAGTCTCGAAAAACTTGCAAAATATCAGCAAAATCGGTTCAGATTTAGATATAGCTCCCATATATAGCTTTCGCCCGATTTACACTCATTTGCCCACAGAGGCCAATTTTTTGCTCCGATTTAGTTGAAATTTTGCATAGGGAGTAGAATTAGCGTTGTAACTATGCGTGCCAAATTTGTTTGAAATCGGTTCAGATTTGGATATATCTCCCATATAAAGCTTTCGCCCGATTTACACTCATATGACAACAGAGGCCAATTTTTAACTCCGATTTAGTTGAAATTTTGCACAGGGAGTAGAATTAGCATTGTAGCTATGCGTGCCAAATTTGGTTGAAATCGGTTCAGATTTAGATAAAGCTCCCATATATATTTTTCTGATTTCGACATAAATGGTCAAAATACCAAAATTTTCCTTGTAAAATCGCCACTGCTTAGTCGAAAAGTTGTAAAAATGACTCTAATTCTCCTAAACTTCTAATACATATATATCGAGTGATAAATCATAAATAAACTTTTTTGGAGTTTCCTTAAAATTGCTTCAGATTTAAACGTTTCCCATATTTTTTTACTAACATTGTGTTCATTAGCCGACTTAAATTTTGAGTCTATAGATTTTGTAGAAGTCTATCAAATTCTTCCAGATCGAGTGATGTTTAAATGTATGTATTTGGGACAATATATAGCCCCCAACACATTTGACGGATGTGATATGGTATCGAAAATTTAGATCTACAAAGTGGTGCAGGGTATAATATAGTCGGCCCCGCCCGACTTTAGACTTTCCTTACTGGTTTAATTGTAGGAAATTTAAAAAAGAAATAAACTCAGAAAAAATTTATCTTAATGTAAAGGGTGATACGGTCAAAATTTGGTCAAGGGAAAACGCGTGTAAATCGGTGAAATCGTTTATTTAAAAAATCAAATTAAATTTCTTTTTCAATTATTCAGGAAAAATATTCAGTTAGGCTTTCGCTTTTCCAAATCCGAATTGCCGGGCCTCACGCTTGACACCTGCCATCAGATTTTGTACAGCCACCTTGTTCACCTTCTTCGCCGCAGAAAGCCAGTTTGCCTTGAACTGCTGCTCGTCCTTAGCAGTTTTTTTTTTTGCCTTCTTTAGGTTCCGCTTGACAATAGCCCAGTATTTCTCAATTGGGCGGAGCTCTGGCGTGTTGGGAGGGTTCTTGTCCTTGGGAACCACCTGCACGTTGTTGGCGGCGTACCACTCCATGGCCTTTTTACCGTAATGGCAAGATGCCAAATCCGGCCAAAACTGTACGGAACAACCGTGTTTCTTCAGGAAAAGCAGCAGACGTTTATTCAAACACTCTTTCACGTAAATTTCTTGGTTGACAGTCCCGGAAGCTATGAAAATGCTGCTTTTCACGCCACAGGTACAGATGGCTTGCCAAACCAGATATTTCTTTGCGAACTTTGACAGTTTTATGTGCTTGAAAATATCTGCTACCTTTCCCCTTCCTTTTGCCGTATAAAACTCCTGACCCGGAAGCTGCTTGTAGTCGGCTTTGACGTAGGTTTCGTCGTCCATTACCACGCAGTCAAACTTCGTCAGCATCGTTGTGTACAGCCTCCGGGATCGCGCTTTGGCCGTCGTATTTTGTTTATCATTGCGATTTGGAGTCACTACCTTCTTGTAAGTCGATAGTCCGGCTCGTTTTTTTTTTGGCTCGATGCACGGTTGTAGACGATACACCCAGCTTATTTGCGGCATCTCGAAGAGAGAGGTTAGGGTTTCCCTTGAAACTAACGGCAACTCTCTTTGTCGGCTCAGCGGCTTCCGGTTTTCGATTTCCCCCCGATCCAGACTTCCTGGCTGTCGACAAACTTTCCCCCAACACTTTAATTACATTTGTAACTGTTGATTTGGCAACTTTTAGCGATTTTGCCAGCTTTGCGTGCGAGTAGCTCGGATTTTCGCGATGCGCGAACAAAATTTTGATACGCTGCTCTTCTTGCTTGGACGGCATTTTGACAACTGAAGAGTGAATTCCAAAATCAAAATAGGAGCAACATTCTACACACACACACACACCTTCAAAATTAGGGGTGTTCAGGTTTTTTAAATGCAAAATTGAAAGAAATACGTCAAGTTTATATTGACCAAATTTTGACCGTATCACCCTTTATACCATTAAAAAGTGGTCCGATATCGCGCGTTGTCAACACCATTCGATCAATAATAACTATTTGTGCCAATTTTCAAGTCCATAGATTAATTCAAAATTTCAGAACGACCAAGAATACATACACTTCATGGGATCAGAGACCAATATGTCTTAGAAACGGAATAACAAAGTTCGCATACTATGGTGGATGGTATACAAATAAACAAAATCAAACTACAAATATTTGTTATATTTTTACTTGTTCAACTTCTTCAACGTTGCTGAACTATAGATGACATTTATAATTTGATGTTCGTTTATACAAGTGGATATGTTGATGACTGCCGATATCGGACCTCGTTTCGCCATATTTCACTTTAAAAATCCATAGTGAGTTCATCGGAAGCGGAAACAATCGCATGAAGCTTCCCTGGATTTCTCAAAACTTTATTTATAAAATAAGAAGGAGATCTGTAATCATAAAGATTAAAACAGAATCGGTTACAATCTGCCTTTAAAAAAAAACCAACATTAATTTTTCAAATAAAATATTTTGATCAAATTTTGTAGACCTGTGTCATTGTGCATGAGAAACACGCAACGAATTTTTAAAATTTATTCTATTTGGTTTATGGGAAAATATCCATTATCGATTTGACATCATCACAGGCAACTGATTGCAGCCAAAAGAAGAAAATTAATCTAAATGAATTAGCAGCAACTGTCTTTTTTTTTTTGGCTGGCAGCGGATAGAATTGTAACGTGGCGCATATAAATATTACTCAAATATTCTGTCAAAATATTAGCCAAGCAGAGAAACTATCGATCAATTGCTTAAGGAATAATCACTTAATTTTTACAAAAAAAAAAAAAACAGCAGCACTTGAATAGTTGCCAAAATGTAGTATTTCATTTTATTTTATATATAAGGGTGTCCCAAAAAACAACAAAATATAAAGTAAAAATAATTTTTTAATTTGTTGTTCATATTGTTAATACTAACGTAGCCAATGCTGGTAATTTGCCAATAGAATTCAAAACTTATTGAGATTTATTGAGATCCTATACTGGAAAAAATGACCGTATTTGTATGAAAAATTAACTTCGTTGGAAAATTGAACTAATGGTGATATCGTTTGGGAAAATAATATTGTATACAAATGGTATAACATTTTATGGTGTTAGCACCATGTTGCCTAAATTCCCTGAAAAGACCGCACCATTTAAGAGTTCAAAAAGATTCAGATGCACCGATGCACAAAAAAGTTTAGACTGGAATGAGTCATGAAATTGCTTCGATTGCACGAAAGTGGCCAGTTACAGAAATTGGTTTTCTCCGAGGAGAGCCCATAACAAACCAAATAATCGGATTTACTTGCCAAACCAGTCAGCTGAACATTTCCATTCGATAGGTCACCAGAACTCAAGCTCCGGCGATGGTAATGGTGTAAACCGCCGTAATGGCCGATGGTCGGTCCTAGCTCGTATTCGTCGACAGTGGGGTAGAAATAAATGCGGAATATTATCGGGAAATAACCCCAAAGACAAACACACATCTCAGCCGCAGACCATGAACATGCCACTCGAGCCATAAATAATCTACCAAACTTTGTGTCTATTGAAAATTTTATTTCTATAGAAAATTTTGGCAAAATTTTATTTCTATAGAATATTTTGGCAAAATTTTATGTCTATAGAAAATTTTGTAAAAATTTTATTTCTATAGAAAATTTTGGCAAAATTTTATTTCTTTAGAACATTTTGTCAAAATTTTATTTCAATAGAAAATTTTGTCGAAATTTTATTTCTATAGAAAATTTTGGCAAAATTTTATGTCTATAGAAAATTTTGTCAAAATTTTATTTCTATAGAAAATTTTAGCAAAATTTTATTTCTAAAAAATTGTTTTTCTCGAAACTTTATATCTATTGAAATTTTTATCAAAGTTTTATTGCTATAGAAAATTTTGTCCAAATTTTATTTAGAATATTTTGCCAAAATGTTATTTCTATAGAAGATTTTATCAAAATTTTATTTCTATACAAAATGTTATCAACATTTTATTTCTATAGAAAATTTAGTCAAAATTTTATTTCTATCGAAAATTTTGTCAACATTTTATTTCTGCACAAAACTTTTTACAGCAATAAAACTTTCATAAAAATTTCTATAGAAAATTTTATCAAAATTTTATTTCTAAAACAAATTTGTCAAAATTTTATTTCAATTTTTGATTTCTCTAGAAAATTTTGTCGAAATTGTCAAAAATTTTATGTCTATAGAAAATTTTGTCCAAATTTTATTTAGAATATTTTGGCAAAATTTGATTTCTTTAGAAAATTTTGTTAAAATTTTATTTCTATAGAAAATTTTGTTAAAATTTTATTTCTATAGAAAATTTTGTTAAAATTTTATTTCTATAGAAAATTTTGTCAAAAATTTATTTCTATAGAAAATTTTGTGAAAAATTTATTTCTATAGAAAATTTTGTCAAAATTTTATTTCTATAGAAAATTTTCTATAGCAATAAAACTTTCATAAACATTTCTATAGAAAATTTTATCAAAATTTTATTTCTTAAAAAAAATTGTCAAAACTTAAATATTTGATTTCTCTAGAAAATTTTGTCAAAATTGTCAAAATTTTTTTTGTCACAAATATTATTTCTATAGAAAAGTTTGTCCAAATTTTATTTAGAATATTTTGCTTAAATTTTATTTCTATAAGGGATTTTATCAAAATTTTATTTTTATAGAAAATTTTGCTAAAATTTTATTTTTATAGAAAATTTTGCTAAAATTTTATTTTTATAGAAAATTTTGCTAAAATTTTATTTTTATTGAAAATTTTGTCAAAATTTCATTTCTATAGAAAATGTTGTCAAAATTTTATTTCTATAGACAATTTTGTGAAAATTTTATTTCTTAAGAAAATTTTGTCAAAATTTTATTTCTATAGAAAATTTTATCAAAATTATATTTCTAATTATACAATTATTATTCGAGCTTTATGGACAGATATAGATTAAGGAACATGGTTAATAGAGCCATTGAAAAGAAAACGCCAGATACAAATCTATACACGCCTGGACTGTACATGTTTCGGTTCGGGCGAATGAACCTTTCCACAGCCTTTAGTATAGATCTGGCTGGGAGAGATAACTCAATAACTTTCAGATAACTTTCAATTTTGTATCCTGGAAACCAGTTTCTGTTAATTGTCATATGTTGTAGTTGACTGTAGAAACAATAAGCATTGTTCGACTGTTCACCACTTAGGTGAATTCTAACAAATTAGCTTTCTAAAAATAAATTTCGTGTTGTTGCATTACTATGTAACAAAACGAAATAAAAATAAGATTAAGGGACTTGTAAGTTATATGAAAAGATGATGTACAGTGGAAGAAAAGATGATTCAATTTGTAAGAGGATATTTCCCAAATGTTTTCTCCATAAGGAGTTAGCATAAAGGGCCCAAAATTGAGTTATCTCTCCCAGCCAGATCTATACTAAAGGCTGTGGAAAGGTTCATTCGCCCGAACCGAAACATGTACAGTCCAGGCGTGTATAGATTTGTATCTGGCGTTTTCTTTTCAATGGCTCTATTAACCATGTTCCTTAATCTATATCTGTCCATAAAGCTCGAATAATAATTGTATAATTAGAAATATAATGCATTTGGACGTCAATTGCCTGTTTCGGTATCAGGCTAACATGTAATATAAAATTATATTTCTATAGAAAATTTTGTCAAAATTTTATTTCTATAGAAAATTTTGTCAAAATTTTATTTCTATAGAAAATTTTATCAAAATTATATTTCTATAGAAATTTTTATCAAAGTTTTATTGCTATAGAAAATTTTGTCAAAAGTTTATTTCTATACAAAATCTTCTGTAGCAATGAAACTTTGATAAAAAATTCTATAGAAAATTTTATTAAAATTTTATTTCTAAAAAAATTTGTCAAAATTTTATTTCAATATTTGATTTCTCTAGAAAATTTTGTCAAAATTGTCAAAAATTTTTTGTCAAAAATTTTATTTCTATTGAAAATTTTGTCCAAATTTTATTTAGAATATATTGCTAAAATTTTATTTCTATAGAGGTTTTTATCAAAATTGTATTTCTATAGAAAATTTTGCTGAAATTTTATTTCTATTGAAAATTTTGTCAAAATCTTATTTCTATAGAAAATTTTGTAAAATTTTATTTGTATAGAAAATTTAGTCAACATTTTATTTCTTTATAAGGGGTTGTCAAAATTTCATTTCTATAGAAAATTTTGTCAACATTTTATTTCTATAGAAAATTTTGTCAAAATTTTATTTCTGTAGAAAATTTTGTCAACATTTTATTTCTATAGAAAATTTTGTCAACATTTTATTTCTATAGAAAGGATTGTCAAAATATTATTTATAGAAAATGTTTTAAAAATTTTATTTCTATAGCAAATATTGTCAAAATTTTATTTCTGTAGAAAATTTTGGCAAAGTTTTATTTCTAGAGAATTTTTTTTCCGAAATTTTGTTTCTACAGAAAATTTTATCAAAATTATATTTCTATAGACATTTTTATCAAAGTGTTATTGCTATAGAAGGGATCCACCATGGTGCAATGGTTATCATGCCCGCCTTGCATACACAAGGTCGTGGGTTCGATTCCTGCTACGACCGAATACCAAAAAGTTTTTCAGCGGTGGATTATCCCACCTCAGTAATGCTGGTGACATTGCTGAGGGTTTCAAAGCTTCTCTAAGTGGAACGCCGTTCGGACTCGGCTATAAAAAGGAGGTCCCATGTCATTGAACTTAACATGGAATCGGGCAGCACTCAGAGATAAGAGAGAAGTTCACCAATGTGGTATCACAATGGACTGAATAGTCTAAGTGAGCCTGATACATCGGGCTGCCAGATAGCCTAACCTAACTTAACAATGCTATAGAAAATTTTGTCAAAATTTTATTTCGTTAGAAAGGGTTGTCAAAATTTTATTTCTATAGAAAGGATTGTCAAAATTTTATTAATAGAAAATGTTGTCAACATTTTATTTGTATAGAAAATTTTGTGAAAAATTTATTTCTATAGACTTTTTTTCAAAACTTTAGTTCTATAAAACACTAGCGTAACCCGGCCCGCTTCGCTGCGCCTTGCGAAGCGTATTTGTAGAAACATTTTAGAAAACCATATCCTTCGTGCTAAAAAAAAATCGAAAAGTGGCTTGTCAAGGAAAGGTATCCTTCTCCTCAACATATCTGAAAGTTAAGCACTATATTATAGTAACATACAAAGAATTACTGTTTCCCATCCAATAAATCGGGAAAAGCAAAAGTAGTAAAAAATTTTACCACTTTAACATTTGCTAAAATGTTGGAAAATTATGCACCCTCTACGTTGGCTGCCAATTTCATGTAAATTTAAGTTCTTTACTAAAAAGAAGTCTGGCAGAAGCCTGTGCAAAATACATAAAATTATGTACCGAGTTCCCATTTATGGACAACCCTCTACTTTCAATTTAAGAAAAAAAAAAAAAAAAACGAACAAAAGGGAACCCTCTGCCCACCTTTGCTCCACTCCGACCTGATATCGGACTATCACGTACTCTATATTAATTTCACAACTACTCAATGGTCCCTATAAATTCTCTCGAAGTAAATCGACAAAGTTTATTTAAATTTTCCCCTTCCCCAACCAGATATCGAAAAATCATATACTAATTTAAAAATCATGTATAAATTGAATCACCTACTCCCACGTTCCCTGTAAATTTCAAGTAGATCGGAGATGTTTAAATTTTGCTCTATTTTTTAAAGGGACGTCACTTTCCCCGATATAATATCGACAAACACCGTAGTGAATAGAACCCCTAACCTTCCCTGAAAATTCTTGAAACTTTCCTTCAAGTGTGGGGCAAGGAAGGTTACCTCTTCGTTCATAGGTTAGGTTAGGTTAGGTTATGTGGCAGCCCGATGTATCAGGCTCACTTAGACTATTCAGTCCATTGTGATACCACAGTGGTGAACTTCTCCATTGTGATACCACAGTGGTGAACCTCTTCGTTCATAACCTTCCCCCATTGCATTTGTAAATTTCAAGAAAACTTAAACATTTTTTTGCAGTTTTAGAGGAGGACCTCCTCCCCGACCAAATATCGAAAAGTGTTGTAGCGTATCTCAGAAAATGTCAAGCATATTATAAGCCTAAAGGCCTCTCTTCCGTCCAAATATCGCAAAATCAGGTATCAACTATTAATATCGTAACCTCTCCCCAGTCCTCTGTAAATTTCAAGTATGTACTAAAGAGAAGCGGATGTCTCCCTATGCCCTTTTATTTTTATTAAAAAATCAGGAACCTGATATAAATTTCATAATCTCACCCATTTTTTCCGTAAAATTTCAGTCGGGGGAGTTTAGTTTTGTTTTCACTGTACCTTAAAAAAAGTCGGGCAAAGGGGTGGTCTCCCTCCCCGACCAAATATCGAAAAATAATGTAGATGCCAACCCCAACATTCAATGAAAATTTCAAGCAAATCGCTTAATTTTGTTCCAAGTTTCAAAAAGTAGGGCAAGGGGAGGACCCCCTCCCCATCCACATATGAAATCATCAGGTACCCCATATTAATTCCATAACCTCACCGCATGTTCTCTGTAAATCTGAGATAATTTAGAGAATTTTAGGTTTTTCACTGCACTTTAAAAAAAGTCGAACAAAGGGGAAGTCCCCCTCCGCCACCAAATATCGAAATATAAAGTAGCGGAACTTTGTCTAGATGCCAACCCCAAACTTCAATGACAATTTCAAGCAAATTGGTCAACTTTGGTCTAATTTTCAAAAAGTCCGACAAAGGGCAGGTCCCCCTCCGCGACCAGGTGTCAAAAAATGAGGTACCCTATTTTCACCACATGGACGCCCCCTACGATCTCTGAAAGTTTCAAGTAAATCGGTTCAGCCGTTTCGGAGCCAACTCGGAACATACAAACAAACAAACAAATAAAAAAAACATAGATTGAATTTTATATATATATAGATTTTGTCAAAATTTTATTTCTATAGAAAATTTTTTTCAAATTTTTATTTCTTTTGGAAAGGGTTGTCAAAATTGTATTTCTATAGAAAATGTTTGTAAAAATTTTATTTGTATAGAAAATTTTGTAAAAATTTTATTCGTATTGAAAAATTTGTCAAAATTTTATTTCTAAAGAATTTTTTTTTCGAACTTTTGTTTCTATGGAAATTTTATCAAAATTTTATTTCTATAGAAATTCTTATCAAAGTTTTATTTCTTTGGAAAGGGTTGTCAAAATTTTATTTCTATCGAAATTTTTATCAAAACTTTATTGCTATAGAAAATTTTGTCAAAATATTATATCTATTGCAAATTTTGTCAAAATATTATTTCTATAGAAAATTTTGTCAAAATTTTATTTATATAGAAAATTTTGTCAAAATTTTATTTCTATAGAAAATTTTGTCAACATTTTATTTCTATAGAAAATTTTGTCAAAATTTTATTTCTACAGAAAATTTTGTAAAATTTTATTTCTATAGAAAATTTGTCAAAATTTTATTTCTATAGAAAATTTTGTTAAAATTTTATTTCTATAGAAAATTTTGTTAACATTTTATTTCTATAGAAAATTTTGTTAAAATTTTATTTCTATAGAAAATTTTGTCAAAATTGCATTTCTTTTATTTCTAGGAAATTTTGTCAAAATTTGATTTCTATAGAAAATTTTGTGAAAAATTTATTTCTATAGCAAATTTTGTCAAAATTTTATTTCTATATTTTATTTCTCTAGAAAATTTTGTCAAAATTTTCAAAAATTTTTTGTCAAAAATTTTATTTCTATAGATAATTTTGTCCAAATTTTATTTAGAATATTTTGCTAAAATTTTTATTCTATACAGGATTTTGTCGAAATTTTATTTCTATAGAAAATTTTGTAAAATTTTATTTCTATAGAAAATTTGTCAAAATTTTATTTCTTTACAAAGGGTTGTCAAAATCTTATTTCTATACAAAGGCTTGTCAAAATTTTATTTATAGAAAATGTTGTAAAAATTTTATTTGTTTAGAAAATTTTGTCAAAATTTTATTTCTTTAGAAAATTTTATTTCTATAGACTTTTTTTCAAAACTTTAGTCCTGTATGTTTGTCAAAATTTTATTTCTTTGGAAAGGGTTGTCAAAATTTTATTTTTATAGAACATTTTTGTAAAAATGTTATTTCTAAAGAATTTTTTTCGAAACTTTGTTTCTATAGAAAATTTTATAAAAATTTTATTTCTATAGAAATTTTTATCAAAGTTGTATTTCTTTGGAAAGGGTTGTCAAAATTTTATTTCTATAGAAAATTTTTGTAAAAATTTTGTCAAAATGTTATTTCAATATTTTATTTCTCTAGAAAATTTTGTCAAAATTGTATTTCTACAGAAAATTTTGTCCAAATTTTATTTAAAATATTTTGCTAAAATTTTATTTCTATAGAAGATTTTATCAAAAATTTTTTTCTATAGAAAATTTTGCTAAAATTTTATTTCTATAGAAAATTTTGTCTAAATTTTATTTCTATAGAAAATTTTGTCAAAATTTTATTTCTATAGAAAATTTAGTCAAAATTTTATTTCTACCAAATATTTGTCAAAATTGTATTTCAATATTTTATTTCTCTAGAAAATTTTGTCAAAATTGTATTTCTACAGAAAATTTTGTCAAAATTTTATTTCTATAGAAAATGTTGTCCAAATTTTATTTAAAATATTTTGCTAAATTTTAATTTCTATAGAAGATTTTATCAAAATTGTATTTCTATAGAAAATTTTGCTAAAATTTTATTTCTATATAGAAAAATTTGTCAAAATTTTATTTCTATAGAAAGGATTGTAAAAATTTTATTTATAGAAAATGTTGTCAAAATTGTATTTGCATAGAAAAGTTTTTCAAAATTTTATTTCTACAGACTTTTTTTCAAAACTTTGGTTCTATATAACATTTGGTCAAAATTTTATTTCTATAGAAAATTTTTGTAAAAATTTTATTTGTATAGAAAATTTGTGAAAATTTGATTTATTTAGAAAATTTTGTCAAAATTGTTTTTTTTTTTTTTTTTTAGAAAATGGAGCATTTTGGAGAGTATATTGGCAAAAAAAAAAAGATTCGATTATCAAAGTAGGGCAATTCGCCGGAAATGTACCAATATACCGCAGATCCATTGCATGCAGCGTGCACTGTAAAATATATTTACTTGATAATAAAGATTATGCAACCTCAATTTTAGGATGCGCAATTTCCACACTATTAAGGACAAATTTCTTTAAAATAATGAAATTTTAAATAAACAAGAAACTTTATAACCATTGCTTCAAAAAATGTTTTCATTAAATTTAGGACACACATTTTGAAAATTTGCGTCCCTTCGTTATGTCTTTATACTAAGGCAAATTTTCCTTAAAGTAAAGAAACACATTTTTGATTTAAGGAAATTATCCTTAAATTAACTGACATATTGAATCTTTAGATTTAAGATAAAAACGCTTCAACTATAAGCTAGAACTTATTTAGAGGATTTAGCATCTTTGGTTTAAAGTTTTTTTTGGAATTAAGAAAATATTTTGTACTTCGAAGTATCCGTCATAATTTGGATTTTTAAACTGGCATTTGTTTGTACGTGAATAGCTTTATTAATATACAGGAAAAATAGAATGAAAATTCGATATTTGAGATCTGTATCCTAATTGTAATTTTATAGATCCTGGATTTAAAGCTAGATGGGTCGCAAAAAAATTTCCTTATTTTAAAGAACCACATCATTGGCTCGGAATCAATAACAAAATCCTTAAAGGAAGGTCAAAATCTTTGGATCCAAGTAAACTTTTTTTTGAGTGTGTGATGGATTTGTCTTCCATTTGAAGGGCTAAATGCGTACCAAAGGAAGCCGTTTCGAACAAATCTTAAAAACCACACTTTATATCAGTTGCTCTAACGGAACACCATGAAAATGGAGGTTATTGGAATAGGATTTTCCATATGATCTTTTCCGTTATTTCTTTATCTTTGTTAGCGTTGTTTCATCATTCGCTTCAATGTATGTTCGAAAGATTTACAATTTTTGATATTGGATATGATAATGATCTAGTAAACTCGGTTTTATTTGCATTCCAGGAAGTTACTTATTAACAAAGAAGAATTTCGTTTGTTTAGTATTTCAGTCCAGAGAAAATGAATTTTTCTTTGGGTTTGGGTCTTTTAAGTGACGATGACTGAATGATTTTCGAGTTCCACAAATTAATACTTCAATTTATATTTTCTTTTCATATTTTCAGACCGCTGCCAAAACTTCAAATGTGGATACTCAACTATATCCGATTTTCACAACACCTTCGGAAGATGCCAAACATTTACACACCATAACCGGGGAGAAGCTGAAAGTGGTTCTACAGGATATTGATCAGGCACAAAATGAAATACAAGAGCGGGTCCATACAACCCTCAATATACAAACAAAAGATCCCGAGGCAATGCAGAAAATCGAGCAGGTTATCTCGAATTTGCGTACACTTAAATCTAAACTGGACGGCATCAAATACGACTACAAGACATTGGTGGAGAGCAGCATGCATTTCTTGGAAAGCGTTATGAAAATCCATCAAGAAATCACTGAACATTTCAATAAACAAAAACACAATCAACAGAACTCCAATGAGGCCATTGAACGTTGCATTGCCGAACATGAGAAATTCCGGGATGTTAGTATGGAACGTTTCCGTTCCCTCATCACTCAATCGGAGATCTTGATAGATCGTGTTAGAGCCCTAGAACCAGCGGGAGCCAAAGAGGTGGATACCGATCGTATTTTGAAATTGATGGAGAATTTACGCATCTACTTTGAGAGCTGCAATGGCGAACGGATGAACTCACTCGAACGTTTGGAGAAATTGGATAAATTCAAAAATGATCTGCAGGATATAAATCGCAGTCTGGATAGTGTATCGCGACAATTGCATGAGATCAATGGCCAAAATGTCGATAGTTTAGCTGCGGCAAAGACAACATCATTGGCATTTGAGTATTTTGAACGTACAATTGAGGTGAGTACTATAACGACGAATATTCCAAGCAAAAGCTTCATAAGCCTTAAGTAGCTAATTTATAAAATTGCTATTTATTTCAATTAGTTTTAGGGAAATATGTATATCGATACCTTAATCTTATGGCGATTTCGATTGGGAAAAAAGGTGCAACATTCTCGAAATTGATTGCCACATATGAAGGACACTGTCATAAATTTTTGTTCCTGTGTCCCTCAAAATGTTATGAATTAATAATAACTTTGGAATGACACTACCATTTGGGCGAAAATACAATGAGGGAAAAAGTAGTGTAACACCAAGGCAACATATTTTTTGCGAAACGAAAACGCCCTTAGAGATTTCACCACATTTTATTTGCTGGTTGATAGTTACTGGTTTATAAGATGCCTAGTCTATAATGCAATGAACATTTTTACATTTCCGGATTAGAGATTCTTTTTGTCAAAATATTTCCCACAAAAGATCTATATATACACTTCGTCGAAGCTGCCGAATCACGTTTTCCACCCTGATTGAGATATCTCCATAACATTCATTCTGAATGCATCAACCACTTCAGTTGGAATAAAAAGAAGTCATTCGGTGCCAAGTCAGGTCGATCCGGCGGATGACCCAATAAATCGATTTTTTATACCCTGCGCCACACTGTAGAACAGGGTATTATAAGTTAGGCATATGTTTGCAACACCCAGAAGGAGACGAGATAGACACATCGTGTCTTTGGCAAAAATGCTCAGGGTGGGCTCCTGAGTTGATATAGCCATTTTTGAAATCACAGTCTAGGTCGCAGTTTTAGTCCAATCGACTTCAAATTTGGCACAAGTATGTGTTTTGGCTCAGAATAGAACCCTATTGATTTTCGAAGAAATCGGTCCAGATTTAGATATAGCTCCCATATATATATTTCGCCCGATATGGACTTATATGGCCCCAGAAGCCAGAGTTTTACCCTAATTTGCTTAAAAATTTGCACAAGAACACAATTAGTACTATAGTGTGCCAAATTTTTTTGAAATCGGTTCAGATGTAGATATATATCCCATATATATCGTTCGCCCGATTTACACTCATATGACCACAGTGGCCAATCTTTTACTCCGATTTAATTGAAATTTTGCACAGGGAGTAGAATTAGCTTTGTAGCTATGCGTGCTAAATTTGGTTGAAATCGGTTCAGATTTAGATATAGCTCCCATATATAGATTTCGCCCGATTTACACTCATATGACCACAGAGGTCAATTTTTAACTCCGATTTAGTTGAAATTTTGCACAGGGAGTAGAATTAGCATTGTAGCTATGCGTGCTAAATTTGGTTGAAATCGGTTCAGATTTAGATATAGCTCCCATATATAGATTTCGCCCGATTTACACTCATATGACCACAGTGGCCAATCTTTTACTCCGATTTAATTGAAATTTTGCACAGGGAGTAGAATTAGCATTGTAGCTATGCGTGCTAAAGTTTTTTGAAATCGGTTCAGATTTAGATATAGCTCCCATATATAGATTTCGCCCGATTTACACTCATATGACCACAGAGACCAATTTTTAACTCCCATTTAGTTGACATTTTGCACAGGGAGTAGAATTAGCATTGTAGCTATGCGTGCTAAATTTGGTTGAAATCGGTTCAGATTTAAATATATTTCCCATATATAGCTTTCGCCCGATTTACACTCATATGACCACAGAGGTCAATTTTTAACTCCGATTTAGTTGAAATTTTGCACAGGGAGTAGAATTAGCATTGTAGCTATGCGTGCTAAATTTGGTTGAAATCGGTTCAGATTTAGATATAGCTCCCATATATATATTTCGCCCGATATGGACTTATATGGCCGCAGAAGTCAGAATTTTACCCCAATTTGGTTGAAATTTTGCACTAGGAGTACAAATAGTAGTGTAGTCAAGTGTGCCAAATTTTCTTGAAATCGGTTCAGATGTAGATATATCTCCCATATATATCGTTCGCCCGATTTACACTCATATGACCACAGTGGCCAATCTTTTACTCCGATTTAATTGAAATTTTGCACAGGGAGTAGAATTAGCATTGTAGCTATGCGTGCCAAATTTGGTTGAAATCGGTTCAGATTTAGATATAGCTCCCATATATATTTCGCCCCATATGGACTTATATGGCCGCAGAAGTCAGAGTTTTACCCCAATTTGGTTGAAATTTTGCACTAGGAGTACAAGTAGTAGTGTAGTCAAGTGTGCCAAATTTTTTTGAAATCGGTTCAGATTTAGATATAGCTCCCATATATAGGTTTCCCCCGATTTACACTCATTGACCACAGAGGCCAATTTTTAACTCCGATTTAGTTGAAATTTTGCACAGGGAGTAGAATTAGCATTGTAGCTACACGAAAAGAAAAAAAAACGTTTGGAAAACGTGTACCGAAAACGTTTTTCTTTTGTTAGAGTTTTTTGAATTGCTTCGAAAATTTTAAACTTTTATCACCAAAAAAATTCGTTTACAAAATTTTTATTTTTTCAATAAAAAAAGTTATTTTTGAAACTACAACAGAGTCCATTTCGTTTATATCAAACACTGTTCTTTTCTGACTTTAGGTCTTTAATAAGACACATTTTACAGTTCAAAATATAATATAGTACAATGTAATGTTGAAAATTTTTTCGGAATCTTCCGAACATATGTGGAATGTATGTAAAAAAAAACTTTGGCGGAAGCAGGGATCGAACCCACGACCCTTGGCATGAGAGTCGGACGTAGCAACCACTGCTCCACGGTGCCAAACTAAATGTTTGTTTCTGTTAAATAAACTTTGTTTATTCGGTTCGTGGGCGCCGTAAGCTATGCTATATAAATATAACTTATATGGATATTTAGCTATTGATGACCATAACAGTTACATAGCTCAGTGGTTAGTGTGTTGGCTTACAAAGTGCATGGTCCGCGTTTCGATTCTCCGTCCAGGCGAAAGGTAAAACAATTTTAAAAATTTATAAATTCGTATAATTTCGTCTACATTGTTGGTATTACAGGAAAAGGTGTTAAGAACTAAAAAAACTCGTTGATGTGAAAAAGATGTGAGGGAAAATGCAACTAGCAAGAAAACAATGTTTTTTTTTTTTTAGTTAGTCTTTATGAAATTGTTGTAACATCCTGGAAAAGAATAAATGTTTATCACAAAAAGTTTATACTATTCTTCCAAATACGCTTCCTTTCAACGAAAAGCATATGAGAAACGAACTTTGTTTGTCTAAAATTTCGTTTGGGAGGAAAGAATTATTTTTATGCGTGTATGGGTGCTAAATTTGGTTGAAATCGGTTCAGATTTAGATATAGCTCCCATATATAGATTTCGCCCGATTTACACTCATATGACCACAGAGACCAATTTTTAACTCCGATTTAGTTGAAATTTTGCACAGAGAGTAGAATTAGCATTGTAGCTATGCGTGCTAAATTTGGTTTGAAATCGGTTCAGATTTAGATATAGCTGCCATATATATTGGTTTTTCTGATTTCGACAAAAATAGTCAAAATACCAACATTTTCTCTGTAAAATCGCCACTGCTTAGTCGAAAAGTTGTAAAAAGTACTCTAATTTTTCCTAAACTTCTAATACATAACATTGTGTTCCACCCTAGTGCATTAGCCGACTTAAATTTGGAGTCTATAGATTTTGTAGAAGTCTATCAAATTCTGTCCAGATCGAGTGATATTTAAATGTATGTATTTGGGACAAACCTTTATATATATAGCCCCCAACACATTTGACGGATGTGATATGGTATCGAAAATTTAGATCTACAAAGTGGTGCAGGGTATAATATAGTCGGCCCGCCCGACTTTAGACTTTCCTTACTTATTTTGTTTAATATATACCCCGTATGGACTAACTCACAATTTAGAAGACGGTGTTAAAAAGTTTTAAGATACCTTGCCATTGCCAAGTGTTACCGCAACACAAGTAATTCGATTTTGGATGACAGTCTTTAGTAGAAGTTTCTACGCAAACTATGGTGGAGGGTACAATGCTGTACCATCTAACCAAAGGTTGGAACTAATAAATTCCAAAGTGTCGATCATCTCAAGATCATATTTCGAGCAGCGCTTTATGGCTTTGTGGGCCATAATTTGTGGCACAGGTAGCTCATTCAAATATCTAAAGGGTGATACGGTCAAAATTTGGTCATTCTTTAAATTTTGCATTTAAAAAACCTGAACACCCCTCATTTTGAAGGTGTGTGTGTGTGTAGAATGTTGCTCCTATTTTGATTTTGGAATTCACTCTTCAGTTGTCAAAATGCCGTCCAAGCAAGAAGAGCAGCGTATCAAAATTTTGCTCGCGCATCGCGAAAATCCGAGCTACTCGCACACTGGAAAAATCGCTAAAAGTTGCCAAATCAACCGTTACAAATGTAATTAAAGTGTTTGGGGAACGTTTGTCGACAGCCAGGAAGTCTGGATCGGGGGGAAATCGAAAACCGGAAGCCGCTGAGACGACAAAGAGAGTTGCCGGTAGTTTCAAGCGAAACCCTAACCTCTCTCTCCGAGATACCGCAAATAAGCTGGGTGTATCGTCTACAACCGTGCATCGAGCCGGACTATCGACTTACAAGAAGGTAGTGACTCCAAATCGCGATGATAAACAAAATACGACGGCCAAAGCGCGATCCCGGAGGCTGTACACGACGATGCTGACGAAGTTTGACTGCGTGGTAATGGACGACGAAACCTACGTCAAAGCCGACTACAAGCAGCTTCCGGCACAGGAGTTTTATACGGCAAAAGGAAGGGGAAAGGTAGTTGATATTTTCAAGCACATAAAACTGTCAAAGTTCGCAAAGAAATATCTGGTTTGGCAAGCCATCTGTACCTGTGGCTTGAAAAGCAGCATTTTCATAGCTTCGGGGACTGTCAACCAAGAAATTTACGTTAAAGAGTGTTTGAATAAACGTCTGCTGCCTTTCCTGAAGAAACACGGTTGTTCCGTACTGTTTTGGCCGGATTTGGCATCTTGCCATTACGGTAAAAAGGCCATGGAGTGGTACGCCGCCAACAACGTGCAGGTGGTTCCCAAGGACAAGAACCCTCCCAACACGCCAGAGCTCCGCCCAATTGAGAAATACTGGGCTATTGTCAAGCGGAACCTAAAGAAGACCAAAAAACTGCTAAGGACGAGCAGCAGTTCAAGGCAAACTGGCTTTCTGCGGCGAAGAAGGTGGACAAGGTGGCTGTACAAAATCTGATGGCAGGTGTCAAGCGTGAGGCCCGACAATTCGGATTTGGATAAGCGAAAGCCTAAATGAATATTTTTCCTGAATTTTATACTAATTGAACTTGAAAAAGAAATTTAATTTGATTTTTTAAATAAACGATTTCACCGATTTACACGCGTTTTCCCTTGACCAAATTTTGACCGTATCACCCTTTAAACTGATTTTAAAGTTTGATGTTATTTCCGACATTTGTGCTATTAAACAACAAATTAAACAAGTAAGGAAAGTCTAAAGTCGGGCGGGGCCGACTATATTATACCCTGCACCACTTTGTAGATCTAAATTTTCGATACCATATCACATCCGTCAAATGTGTTGGGGCTATATATAAAGGTTTGTCCCAAATACATACATTTAAATATCACTCGATCTGGACAGAATTTGATAGACTTCTACAAAATCTATAGACTCAAAATTTAAGTCGGCTAATGCACAAGGGTGGAACACAATGTTAGTAAAAAATATGGGAACCATTTAAATCTGAAGAAATTTTAAGGAATCTTCGCAAAAGTTTATTTATGATTTATCGCTCGATATATATGTATTAGAAGTTTAGGAAAATTAGAGTCATTTTTACAACTTTTCGACTCAGCAGTGCCGATTTTACAAGGAAAATGTTGGTATTTTGACCATTTTTGTCGAAATCGGAAAAACATATATATGAGAGTTATATCTAAATCTGAACCGATTTCAACCAAATTTGGCACGGATAGCTACAATGCTAATTCTACTTCCTATGCAAAATTTCAACTAAATCGGAGTTAAAAATTGGCCTCTGTGGTCATATGAGTGTAAATCGGGCGAAAGCTATAAATGGGAGATATATCTAAATCTGAACCGATTTCAACCAAATTTGGTACGCATAGCTACAATGCTAATTCTACTCCCTGTGCAAAAATTCAACTAAAACGGAGCACAAAATTGGCCTCTGTGGTCATATGAGTGTAAATCGGCTGAAAGCTATATATGGGAGCTATATCTAAATCAGAACCCATTTCAACCAAATTTGGCACGCATAGCTACAATGCTAATTCTACTCCCTGTGCAAAATTTCAACTAAATCGGAGTTAAAAATTGACCTCTGTGGTCATATGAGTGTAAATCGGGCGAAATCTATATATGGGAGCTATATCTAAAGTCAACCAAATTCGGCCAAAAATCTGGCTTCTGGGGCCATATAAGTCAATATCGGGCGAAAGATATATATGGGAGCTATATATAAATCTGAACCGATTTCAATCAAATTTTGCACACTTGACTATACGACTAGGTGTTATATTTGTACAAAATTTCAAGCAAATCGGTATAAAACTCTGGCTGCTGGGTCCATATAAGTGCATATCGGGCGAAAGATATATATGGGAGCTATATCTTAATCTGAACCGATTTCTTCCAAAATCAAAAGGGTTCTATTCTGACCCAAAACAGGAACTTGTGCCAAATTTGGAGGCGATTGGACTTAAATTGCGACCTAGACTTTGATCACAAAAATGTGTTCACAGACAGACGGACGGACGGACGGACGGACAGACGGACAGACGGACATGGTTATATCGACTCAGGGACCCACCCTGAGCATTATTTCCAAAGACACCATGTGTCTATCTCGTCTCCTTCTGGGTGTTACAAACATATGCACTAACTTATAATACCCTGTTCCACAGTGTGGAGCAGGGTATAAAAATGATTGCATTATATATCGGCCACCATGGAGTTATATTTTTAAAATTAAGGTCTCGATATACATATGAATGTATGTAGTAAAACGAATTCCGTATAATTAAGGCAATTATAAGCATTGAAAGTAATTTAGTTGTTCCACTTTATTATTTGTCGCAGAGTTCAATGCCGAAGATTCTAAAGCCAACCCGACATGAGCTACGTTGGGGTTGCTATCTACACACTATGGAGGTAGGAGCATTCGTACAATCAATGCTGTGGTATTTCCATTTCCCTCCCTGACAAAATAATATTCCATTTTAAGTGGCTATGTGTTTAGTTTTCCTATTCGTTCTCATTTGGCTAATTGATTGATTTTTTGAAAAAAAAAATGGCAGTTGATGTTGTTTGTTGATATGCCGTCATATTCGTTTTTTCCAATTTTCATGTCATTACCCCAATGTTATTTGTTTACGCCAAATGGAGAGATTTCCATTTCCTTTGTGACATTTGGCTTGATGTCAACATGGCTTTGCACATGGTTCTTTATCTGTCATCATAACGTCCTTCATTGTTCTTTGTTTTTTTTTTTTTTCATCTATGAAATTTTGACATATTTGTAAACGATAAATCAATAAATACATATATCAAATGTCTTTCGTTGATCACTGTGGTAATCGAATAATAGTGTCATAATTTAATTCATGCACATGCTATAATGCCATTGAAGTAGGCAAAACATCAAAGCTTCTTCCACAACTAGAGATTAGAAATTTGAACGGGATTGGCCCAAACGCCATTACATAACCGATCCCTAGCAAAAATAGAGCGGCGAAAAAATTGTTTGGATCACCAACTAGTGATCCAGAAATAAACTTTTATCGCATAGAAAATAAATCATTAACAAGGTGAAGTCCCTCGTTGTATTTTCCACAAAAAAGTTCAGAATTTCTTAAAATTTTAAAATTTTCCCATTTTTGTAATTTCGAACTCCAAGTTTTTCCTTCAAACTAAAAAAAAAATTAACAAGTAACAAAAAATAATTATGTCTAACAAATTTTCTTGAAATTGACAAAAAATACTTATCTGTTTTAGTGATTTTCGTCGCCGTTTGCAATACAGTTTCATTACAGATTTCTAAAGTCAAAGTAAATTTTCGTTCCTGGTGGGCTAGCATTTTTTGAGTGTATTTTGTTAGTCATATTTTTTTTTAATTTACACAAAATATCTTTTTTTTTCTTAATATAAAATATGTAATATTTTTTTATAAAGAAAAGTTGTAAATATTAAAATGAATATCGTTTGGTCCACTCAATTAATTGTGTTATACACAAAATTTGTATAGCACAATTGTAGTACAGTTTAGTTGGTTACATATTCTGCTCAAATTAAATGTAGCGCCAAAAAATATGCACTGAATATTATTAATAAACCGAAGGTATGCATATATTTATTATACCCACCACTATAGAACAGGCATGAAAAATAAAAATTTTAAGATAGTATAAAAAAAGGTTTTTTTGAGCAAAAAAAAAATACTTTTCACTAAATTTCAACAAAAAATTCCATTGGAAGATTATTGTCAAGAGCTCCTTTAGACTGAATTTTAAAGAAAATAAAATTTTGTTTGTCAACTCCACAATTTTAATTTTGGCCTACCGTAGTAGTTATGACGCATGCCACAGTCGGTAGAACTCTACTGTTTGGTAGATTGGTAGAATTCATGGTACTTCATAAATTTTCAGTAGGTTAGGTTAGGTTAGGTTATGTGGCAGCCCGATGTATCAGGCTCACTTAGACTATTCAGTCCATTGTGATACCACAGTGGTGAACTTCTCTCTTAAATTTTCAGTAGATAAACAAAAATAAATCGTTAACCAAACTTTCTATAAAAATACAATTTTGACAACATTTTATGTAAAAATAAAATTTTTAAGAAATTTTCTATAGAAATAAAATTTTGACAAAATTTTCTACAGAAATAAAATTTTGACGAAATTTTCTATAGAAAAAACAAATTTTGACAAAATTTTCTATAGAAATAAAATTTTGAAAAAATTTTCTATAAAAATAAAATTTTGATAACAATTTTCTATAAAAATAGAATTTTGACAAAATTTTCTATCGAAATAAAATTTTGACAAAATTGTCTATAGAAATAAAATTTTGACAAAATTTTCTATAAAAATAAAATTTTGACAAAATTTTCTATAAAAATAAAATTTTGACAAAATTTTATATAAAAATAAAATTTTGACAAAATTTTCTATACAAATAAAAAATTTTTTTATAAAAATAAAATTTTGACAAAATTTTCGATAGAAATAAAATTTGGAAAAAATTTTCTATAAAAATAAAATTTGGAAAAAATTTTCTATTGAAATAAAATTTTGACAAAATTTTCTATAAAAATAAAATTTTGACAAAATTTTCTATACAACTAAAATTTTGACAAAATTTTCTATACAACTAAAATATTGACAAAATTTTCTATAAAAATAAAATTTTGACAAAATTTTCTATAGAAATAAATTGTTGACAAAATTTTCTATAAAAATAAAATTTTGACAAAATTTTCTATAAAAATAAAATTTGGACAAAATTTTCTATAGAAATAAAATTTTGACAAAATTTTCTATAGAAATAAAATTTTGACGAACTGTTCTATTGAAATTAAATTTTGACAAAATTTTCTATTTAAATAAAATGTTGACAAAATTTTCGATAGAAATAAAATTTTGACAAAATTTTCTATAGAAATAAAATTTTTACAAAATTTTCTATAGAAATAAAATTTTTACAAAATTTTCTATAGAAATAAAATTTTGACACAATTTTCTATAGAAATAAAATTTTGACAAAATTTTCAATAGAAATAAAATTTGACAAAATTTTCTATAGAAATAAATTTTTAGCAAAATTTTCTATAAAAATAAAATTTTGATAAAATCTTCTATAAAATAAAATTTTTTACAAAATTTTCTATAGAAATAAAATTTTGACAAAATTTTCTATAAAAATAAAATTTTGACAAAATTTTCTATAAAAATAGAATTTGGCAAAATTTTCGATAGAAATAAAATTTTGACAAAATTTTCGATAGAAATAAAATTTTGACAAAATTTTCTATAGAAATAAAATTTGGACAAAATTTTCTATAGAAATAAAATGTTGACAAAATTTTCGATAGAAATAAAATTTTGACAAAATTTCTATAGAAATAAAATTTTGACAAAATTTCTATAGAAATAAAATTTTGACAAAATTTCTATAGAAATAAAATTTTGACAAAATTTTCTATAGAAATAAAAGTTTGACAAAATTTTCTTTATTTTTGCAAAATAAGTTTGTTTGGTAGTTTTTGGTAACATTTTCTCCAAATGTTGGTAGACTAAATAATAAGCCATGTAGAAATGGGGGATGTTCATACGGAAGTCCAGGAAATATTACACTGAAATTAATACACAGTTGGTAGAACACTACTGTTTGGTAGATTGGTAGAATTCATGGTACTTCATAAATTTTCTGTAGATAAATAAAAATAAACTGTTAACAAAATTTTCTATAAAAATACAATTTTGATAAAAATTTCTATAAAAATAAAATTTTGACAAAATTTTCTATAGAAATAAAATTTTGACAAAATTTTCTATAAAAATAAAATTTTGACAAAATTTCTATAGAAATAAAATTTTGACAAAATGTTCTATTGAAATGAAATTTTGACAAAATTTTCTATAGATAACGAAATAAAAATAAGATTAAGGGACTTGTAAGTTATATGAAAAGATGATGTACAGTGGGAGAAAAGATGATTCAATTTGTAAGAGGAAATTTCCCAAATGTTTTCTCCATAAGGAGTTAGCATAAAGGGCCCAAAATTGAGTTATCTCTCCCAGCCAGACTATACTAAAGGCTGTGGAAAGGTTCATTCGCCCGAACCGAAACATGTACAGTCCAGGCGTGTATAGATTGGTATCTGGCGTTTTCTTTTCAATGGCTCTATTAACCATGTTCCTTAATCTATATCTGTCCATAAAGCTCGAAAAATAATTGTATAATTAGAAATAAAATTTTGACAAAATTTTCTATAGAAATAAAATTTTGACACAATTTTCTATAGAAATAAAATTTTGACAAAATTTCCAACAGAAATAAAATTTGACAAAATTTTTTATAGAAATAAATTTTTAACAAAATTTTCTATAAAAATACAATTTTGATAAAATTTTCTATAAAATAAATTTTTTTACAAAATTTTCTATAGAAATAAAATATTGACATACAATTTTGTCAATATTTTATTTCTAGATATAAAATTTTGAGAAAATTTTCTATAGAAATAAAATTTGCAAAAAATTTTCGATAGAAATAAAATTTTGACAAAATTTTCGATAGAATTAAAATTTTGACAAAATTTTCTATAAAAATAAAATTTTGACAAAATTTTCTATAGAAATAAAAGTTTGACAAAATTTTCGATAGAAATAAAATTTTGACAAAATTTTCGATAGAAATAAAATTTTGACAAAATTTTCGATAGAAATAAAATTTTGACAAAATTTTCGATAGAAATGAAATTTTGACAAATTTTCTATAGAAATAAAATTTTTTATAGAAATAAAATTTTGACAAAATTTTCTATAGAAATAAAATTTTGACGAAATGTTCTATTGAAATAAAATTTTGACAAAATTTCTATAGAAATAAAATTTTGACAAAATTTCTATAGAAATAAAATTTTGACAAAATTTCTATAGAAATAAAATTTTGACAAAATTTTCTTTATTTTTGCAAAATAATTTTGTTTGGTAGTTTTTGGTAACATTTTCTCCAAATGTTGGTAGACTAAATAATAAGCCATGTAGAAATGGGGGATGTTCATAAGGAAGTCCTGGAAATATTACACAGAAATTATTACACAGTTGGTATTACTCTACTGTTTGGTAGATTGGTAGAATTCATGGTACTCATAAATTTTCTGTAGATAAACGAAAATACAATTTTGACAAAATTTTCTATAAAAATACAATTTTGACAAAATTTTCTATAAAAATAAAATGTTGACAAAATTTTCTATAGAAATAAAATTTTGACAAAATTTTCTATACAACTAAAATTTTGACAAAATTTTCTATAAAACTAAAATTTTGACAAAATTTTCTATACAAATAAAATTTTGACAATATTTTCTTTACAAATACAATTTTGACAAAATTTTCTATACAAATAAAATTTTGACGAAATGTGCTATTGAAATTAAAATTTGACAAAATTTTCGATAGAAATAAAATTTTGACAAATTTTGTGTAGAAATAAAATTTGGATGAAATTTTCTATAGAAATAAAATTTTGACAGAATTTCTATAGAAATAAAATTTGGACAAAATTTTTATAGAAATAAAATTTTGACAAAATTTTCAATAGAAATAAAATTTGACAAAATTTTTTATAGAAATAAATTTTTAGCAAAATTTTCTATAGAAATAAAATTTTGACAAAATTTTCTATAGAAATAAAATTTTTTATAGAATAAAATTTTGACAAAATTTTCTATAGAAATAAAATTTTGACGAAATGTTCTATTGAAATAAAATTTTGACAAAATTTCTATAGAAATAAAATTTTGACAAAATTTCTGTAGAAATAAAATTTTGACAAAATTTTCTATAGAAATAAAACTTTGACAAAATTTTCTTTATTTTTGCAAAATAATTTTGTTTGGTAGTTTTTGGTAACATTTTCTCCAAATGTTGGTAGACTAAATAATAAGCCATGTAGAAATGGGGGATGTTCATAAGGAAGTCCAGGAAATATTACACAGAAATTATTACACAGTTGGGATTACTCTACTGTTTGGTAGATTGGTAGAATTCATGGTACTCATAAATTTTCTGTAGATAAACAAAAATACAATTTTGACAAAATTTTCTATAAAAATACAATTTTGACAAAATTTTCTATAAAAATAAAATTTTGACAAAATTTTCTATAGAAATAAAATTTTGATAAAATTTTCTATACAACTAAAATTTTGACAAAATTTTCTATAAAACTAAGATTTTGACAAAATTTTCTATAAAACTAAAATTTTGACAAAATTTTCTATACAAATAAAATTTTGACAAAATTTTCTTTACAAATAAAATTTTGACAAAATTTTCTTTACAAATACAATTTTGACAAAATTTTCTATACAAATAAAATTTTGACGAAATGTGCTATTGAAATGAAATTTTGACAAAATTTTCGACAGAAATAAAATTTTGACAAATTTTCTGTAGAATAAAATTTGGATAAAATTTTCGATAGAAATAAAATTTTGACAAATTTTCTGTAGAAATAAAATTTGTATAAAATTTTCTATAGAAATAAAATTTTGACAGAATTTCTATAGAAATAAAATTTGGACAAAATTTTTATAGAAATAAAATTTTGACAAAATTTTCAATAGAAATAAAATTTGACAAAATTTTCTATAGAAATAAAATTTTGACAAAATTTTCTATAGAAATAAAATTTTGACAAAATTTTCTATAGAAATATAATTTTGATGAAATGTTCTATTGAATTAAAATTTTGACAAAATTTCTATAGAAAAAAATTTTGACAAAATTTCTATAGAAATAAAATTTTGACAAAATTTTCTATAGAAATAAAACTTTGACAAAATTTTCTTTATTTGTGCAAAATAATTTTTTTTGTAGTTTTTGGTAACATTTTCTCCAAATGTTGGTAGACTAAATAATAAGCCATGTAGAAATGGGGGATGTTCATCAGGAAGTCCAGGAAATATTACACAGAAAAAAAATAACACCAAAATATTTCCAATTAAAAAATTGATTGAAGTTGAAATTTATTATAAATTAATTAATTATAAATTAATTGATACGGTTTACTTTTTAATCAAGATAGAAACATTAAGTAAATAATTGACAATTTTAAGATTTTTAATTAAACAAATTAATTGATACAATTAACTTTTTAATCGGAAGACTAAGACAGTTAAGAAATTTATGTCAAATAATTAAACAAATTAATTGATACAATTAACTTTTTAATCGGAAGACTAAGACAGTTAAGAAATTTATGTCAAATAATAAAATTTTTAATCAAACTAGAAACACTAAATCATTTAGGAAAGTAATTGAAACTAGTTACGTTTTTAATTTTAAAAAATTAATTGAGGTTTAAATTAACATCAATTAAATTTTTAATTGAAGCAATTAAAAAATTAATTGAAATTTGCTAACGAAATAAATTAATTTTTTAATCAAGTATTTTTTTTTAATGTCCAATTAAAACGGTGATTGATACTATCCTTTTCGTGATTGAGGATATATCAATTTTAAAAATTTTTTGGATCAATTAATTTCGCGATTGCATCAGAAAAAATTCTTTTGTGTGCACCGAAACATATTTCTCGAAAATTTTTCCAATTAAAATCTTAATTGAGTTTTTAAAAATATTTAATTGATTTATTTAATTGATTTAACAAATTTTTAATTGAAACAAAAATCGATCACACAAATTAATACTATCAATTAATTTTTTAATTGGATCAATTAATAGTTTAAGTGACCGTCAATTAATTTTTTAATTGATACTATCATTTCTGTGATTGAAGACATTTCAATTAAAAAATTAATTGGATCAATCAATTTCGTGATTGAATCAGAAGAAAGGTTATGTGTGTGTGTGTAGACAGTCAAATTTGTGATGTGTGATTGACAACAGATGGCGCAGATCGGATCAGACAATACTGACGGTATAGTCATGGCAATACCTCATTGCATAGCTTTCATTTGCAATATATGTCATTTGGCTGGGTTGTCAACAACATAGTTGTTTGGGTCTCAATATGTCAAGTTTCGTGACCACAAAACAAACATTTGCGGGAAGCATGTGAACACTTGCTACAAAAGCAAAAAAGGAAAGATTTTTGTTTTGCATCGCTCTGTTACTTGCCATGAAAAGGGGATCAATACGACAACGCCTAATTAAAAAAATTCTATGGTTGCCCCGGTTATACCGCAAAATCGACGGCAAAGCTGAATATCCATGGATAGAAGCTTATGCTGTGTATTCGGTGGGACTAGCTGGGTGTGCTGCAAACACTCATGGGACAGACATTGCTCCTTCTGATTACCACGTATTCCGATCGATGATGGCATGACCGGACTGAACAGCATATGTGTTCTTATAAGGAAGCCTAAAAATTCGCAGGTTAGATCAAAAGACTAGCCGTTTTTTCATCTATGTTGCCAGAAAGATGGTAAAAACTCTGGAATAAATTCTTTAACATTTAAAAAATCTCACATTTGTAATTTGTGCTTCCAATAAATTGCAATTTATTTTGTTGATTCTGCATCCTTGAAGCGTTTTTTGAAATGCAGAAAACATTTGTATCTTTGAACTTTTGGATTGTATTTTTATACCCTCCACCATAGGATGGGGGTATATTAACTTTGTCATTCCGTTTGTAACACATCGAAATATTGCTCTAAGACCCCATAAAGTATATATATTCTGGGTCGTGGTGAAATTCTGAGTCGATCTGAGCATGTCCGTCCGTCCGTCCGTCCGTCCGTCTGTTGAAATCCGAACGAAACAAGCTACCGACTTGAAACTTGGCACAAGAAGTTGTTATTGATGTAGGTCGGATGGTATTGCAAATGGGCCATATCGGTCCACTTTTGCGTATAGCCCCCATATAAGAGGACCCCCAAATTTGGCTGGCAGTCCCTCTAAGAGAAGCAAATTTCATCCAATGCGGCTGAAATTTGGTACATGGTGTTAGTATATGGTCTCTAACAACCATGCAAAAATTGGTCCGCATCGGTCCATAATTATATATAGCCCCCATATAAACCGATCCCCAGATTTGGCTTGCGGAGCCTATAAGAGAAGAAAGTTTCGTCCGATCCGGCTGAAATTTTGTACATGGTGTTAGTATATGGTCTGTAACAACTATGCAAAAATTGGTCCACATCGCTCGATAATTATATATAGCCCCCATATAAACCGATCCCCAGATTTGACCTCCGGAACCTCTTGGAAGACCAAAATCCATCTGATTCAGTTGAAATTTGTTCGTGATGTTAATGTATGACCTCAAACACCCATGCAAAATTTCGTCGAAATCGGTTCATAATTATATATAGCCCCCATTTAAACCCATACCACGTTTTGCCTTGCGGAGCCTCTAAGAAAAGCAAATTTCATCCGATCAGGCAGAAATTTGGTACATGGTGTTAGTATATGGTATCTAATAACTATGCAAAATTGGTCCACATCGATCCATAATTATATATAGCCCCCATATAAACCGATCTCCAGATTTGACCTCCGATGCCTTTTGGAGAAGCAAAATTCATCCGATCTGGTTAAAATTTTGTACGTGGTGGTAGTATATGATATTTAACAACCATGCCAAAAGTTGTCTAATATATACCACGTATGGGCTAACTCACAATTTAGAAAACGATTTAAGATACCACAATCCAAGTAATTCGATTGTGGATGACAGTCTTTCGTAGAAGTTTCTACGCAATCCATGGTGGAGGGTACATAAGATTCGGCCTGGCCGAACTTACTGCCGTTTATACTTGTTAAAGTTACATTTATTTGTTAATAGATCGCAAAGAGACAGATTTTCCCACTTCCTCTCTCTCTTCTCGTCAATTAGGAGCTTTTAAAATTGGGCATTTAAATGATGTGTACTTCTTTGAGATCCCATATTCATATCCTCCTTCTTAGCGCTATAATTTGAAATGTATAATGATTGACAGCAGCAGCTGTCATCAATTTGTAATTAGAGAGTACCGCATCCCACAGGAGTAGATGTTATGATTGTCAAACTAATGTCTAGTTTGTTTCGGTCCAGTTAATGAGTATGGAATTGAATTTGCAGGGTAACGAATGCAAAAAATATTCGAATACAAAAAGACAAAAATGCACAACAAATGCCTAAAATAGTCTTGTTTTTGTATATGGCTTAAATGTTTCGCTAGAATAGATTGTGCGTTTTTTTTTTGTGCTGTACATTTTGAATTACCATACAATATCCCAGTATTATGTGTGTGAAAAGATTGAGTGAGATATTGTTTATTTGTGAATAATTTATTTATGTATATTTTCTTGTTGTAACATTGTTACTAATTAATCGTTTTTTATTGTCCCAATTTTAATTTTTTCTTTCAGTTACTTGAAAAACGCATTGAAAAGTTCACAGAGACAACAACTGAACAATTGCTAATTTCCAATCCGGAAAGTGAAGCCTATTTCCGCGAGGAATTGCGAAAGCTCAATGAGAAATGGCAGCAATTCAGGGATCAAGTGAAGCAAAAGAGAAATTCTCTTAATCAAGCTACGGAATTTTTCGAAGTTGTTGAAAAGGTAAGATTATGACTAATAGTAGCACACTAACATAGACATAATGTGGTATCACAATGGACTGAATAGTCTATGTGCGCCTGAAACTTAATCGGGCGGCCACTTTAACCTAACCTGATCTAGCACACGAAAATAATGGTCTCAGTCTCAATAGAGGATAGTTATTTTTGGTTATGGTGGATTGATTCTGTGTTAAGAGACATTTAAACTCGGTTTACCGAGGTAAAACCGAGTCCCTGCTCGGGCGCCAATCAATAAATTTCCTGAACTTTCTGTCACATTTCAACAATTAATAAAGCTATTCTTTTTGATCTCGATTTTGCAGATTGATTGTGAATATCGCGAGATTAGCTATTTCTACAATAGTGTCTCAAATAAAATTCCCTATCTACGAGATCCAGTGGAGGCCTCAAATTTAGTCAATGATATTGAGAAATATGTCAACGAGCGAGAAGCTCCATTGCGTGTGAAATTGGAAAATGCCGCAAAATGTACTCATGATATGAACAAGGTGTCGCAGTTGTACAATGATGTCATGACGATATTCCAATCATTTATGAAACTAAAATCGGACATTACTATAGTCGCAGAACGACTGAAAAACGAAGAGCGTTCTCGTGAGCAACGTGAGCGTGAAGCACGTGAACAGGCAGAACGGGAGAAGGCAATACGCGAGGCTGAGGCTCGGGAAAGAGCGGCTCGTGAACAAGAGGCACGTCTGCAGGCATTCAGAGAGCAAGCAGAACGTGAACAAATGGAAAGGGATCGATTGGCTCGCGAGTTGGCAGCTCGCGAACAAGCTGTGCGTGAAGAAGAACAACGTTTAATGTTGGCCCGTGAACAAACGGCTCACGAGCAAGCAATGCGTGAACAAAAGGCCCGTGAAGAAGAGCAAGCTCGCTTGAAAGCTTTGCGAGAAGAAGAAGCTCGTTTGCAAATGGTACGCGAACAAACTGCTCGTGAACAAGCCATGCGTGAGCAACAGGCCCGTGAAGAAGAACAAACACGTCTGCGTATTATTCGTGAAGAGGAGATACGTTTGCAGACCTTGCGAGAGAAAACTGTGCGAGAGGAAGAGGCTCGTATTCAATCGTTGAGAGAACAAACCAAACGCGAAGAGGAATCCCGAATGTTGGCTCTTAAGGAACAAATGCAACGTGAGGAATCTCTAAAACGTTTGCAAAACGTCCGAGATCAAATCGACCATCAACGCATAGTCACTGAAAATATCCGCAAGGATATTGAAATTAATCACATTTTCACTGAAATCAAATATTCTTCACCGGTGTTTGTGAAACCCCTAAAAGATGCCATCACACGTGAAGGCGACAAGTTCACCTTTGAATGTGAGGTTACTGGTAGTCCAGAACCCTCGATTGAATGGTACAAGGATGGTATTTTGATACAAAATAATCCCGACTACAAGACCTCTTTTGATAAGGGTCTCTGTCGTTTGGTTATCGAGGAAACATTTGCAGCCGATTCAGCGAGATTCTCTTGTAGAGCTTCTAACCTGGTGGGTAATGCAACAACCAATGCCACATTATCGGTTCGTGAAAATATTGCCGAGGCTCAGATGATTGCTCCACGTATTGTCCGCTATTTGGCAAGTGGTAGTGCTAAGGAGGGTTCCTCTTTTGAATTTTCTTGTACTGTAACCGGCAATCCTTTGCCCACCGTCCAATGGTACAAGAATGACAAATGCATTGATGATTCACCCGACTATGTCATCAGTTACAATAATGGTGAAGCCAAGTTGCGTTTCGAAGAAGTATTCCTGGAGGATGATGCTGTTTACACTTGCAGTGCTTCCAATCCGGCGGGCATCGAACATTGTTCGGCCAGTTTAATTGTGGAACGTAAGTATTACATTAGTCATCTTGCGAATTATTGTGTTAATGATGATATTCCACCTATTCCTCATCCAGCTCTTGAACCAACTGAAGTTCCTCACTTTAAGATACCTCTGAACAATGCTATGGCCCGTGTTGGCCAAAAGGTAAAATTGGAAGCCCTTGTCGGAGGTATACCACGTCCCGAAGTCTATTGGCTTCACAATGGTAAACAATATTTCCCTCGTGATGTGAAGGTAAGCAAGAGACTCATTCTTCCAAATTTCAACTAACATTCCTTACAAACCAACCACATTTCATTCCCTTTCACATGGATTTATTTACACTACACTATCATTAATTGCACATAAATTTTTGTCATCAGATGAAAGGACAGATTTTTAGTTGAAAGATTTACAGTGCATAATGTGAATTATGATTAAAACTAAAAAGTTGATTTTTTCAAAATTTGGAAAAGTCGATTATCGGGCTTTTCAAAGTTTGAAAAAATTTATTTTATAAAATTTTTGTACTTCTCCATATTCCGTATAAATCCAATGATGACTTTTGCGCTAAATGTCTATTAGTCAAATTTCAATTCATCATTTTTTTTTAATATCAAAATGCGATAAGATTCGAATTTTAGGATTACTAAAAGTTGAATTCGAAATCGAAGCCAAAAGGTTTTTTAGGGAAAAACACTTTCATACTGAAAAAACCGATAAAAAAAAACAAACAAATTAGTGGTTTTTTGTCCACATACGAAAATTCAAGAAAATCGGGGATCTTTTCTTCAAGTTTCAAAATATCGTGCAAGGCGAGGTCCCCCTACCCGACCAATTATCTAAAAATTAGCAGATCATGGTCTGGACGCCACCTCTGAAAATTTCAAGGTTCCCCTATAGACTTTGTTTCACAAGGGTAGACAAGGGGGAGAAGCCATTGGCCGTCCAAATATTAAACATTTTTATACCCTACACCATAGGATGGGGGTATATTAACTTTGTCATTCCGTTTGTAACACATCGAAATATTGCTGTAAGACCCCATAAAGTATATATATTCTGGGTCGTGGTGAAATTCTGAGTCGATCTGAGCATGTCCGTCCGTCCGTCCGTCCGTCTGTTGAAATCACGCTAACTTCCGAACGAAACAAGTTGTCGACTTGAAACTTGGCACAAGTAGTTGTTATTGATATAGGTCGGATGGTATTGCAAATGGGCCATATCGGTCCACTTTTACGTATAGCCCCCATATACACGGACCCCCAAATTTGGCTTGCGATTGCTCTAAGAAAAGCAAATTTCATCCGATCCGGCTGAAATTTTGTACATGGTGTTAGTATATGGTCTCTAACAACCACGCAAAAATTGGTCCATATCGGTCCACTTTTACGTATAGCCCCCATATAAACGAACCCACAAATTTGGCTTGCGATTGCTCTAAGGGAAGCAAATTTCATCCGATCCAGCTGAAATTTGGTACATGGTGTTAGTATATGGTCTCTAACAACCATGCAAAAATTGGTCCATATCGGTCCATAATTATTTACATATAGCCCCCCATATAAACCAATCCCCCGATTTGGCTTGCGGAGCTTCTAAGAGAAGCAAATTTCATCCGATCCGGCTGAAATTTGGTACATGGTGTTGGTATATGTTTTCTAATGACCATGCAAAAATTGGTCCACATCGGCCCATAATTATATATAGCCCCCATATAAGCCGATCCCCAGATTTGACCTCCGGAGCCTCTTAGAGGAGCAAAATTCATCCGATCCGGTTGAAATTTGGTACGCGGTGTTAGTATATGGTATCTAACAACCATGCAAGAATTGGTCCATATCGGCCCATAATTATATATAGCCCCCATATAAATCGATCCCCAGATTTGTCCTCCGGAGCCTCTAGGAGGAGCAAAATTCATCCGATCCGTTTGAAATCTTAGTATAAGGCCGCTAATAATCATGCCAAAATTGGCCCATATCGGTCTATAGTTATATATAAGCGATCCCCAATCACACAAAAATTGGTCCATATCGGTTCATGATCATGGTTGCCACTCGAGCCAAAAATAATCTACCAAAATTTTATTTTTATAGAACACATTGTCAAAATGTTATTTCTATAGAAAATTTTGTCAAAATTTTATTTTTTTAGAAAATTTTGTCAAAATTTTATTTCTAAAGAACATTTTGTCAAAATGTTTTTTCTATAGAAAATTTTTTTCCAAATTTTATTTCTATAGAAAATTTTTTCCAAATTTTGCTTCTATAGAAAATGTTGTCAAAATTTTATTTTGTCAAAATTTTATTTTGTCAAAATTTTATTTCTATAGAAACTTTAAACTTAATTATATACGTATTTAATCGGCCTTTTTTTAGTTTAATATATACCACTTATGGACTATGTGGTATATATTACGGTGTTTGGAAGTTTTAAGATACCTTGCCATCGGCAAGTGTTACCGCAACCCAAGTAATTCGATATTGGATGACAGTCTTCAGTAGAAGTTTCTACGCAATCCATTGTGGAGGGTACATAAGCTTCGGCCTGGCCGAACTTACGGCCGTATATACTTGTTTTAGATAAAATTTCTCTGTAAATTTTATGTAAAACGAAGTCGAATTTTAGTTTTTTTATGGTCCCAATCCCCACCCAATTTCAGACAAATTGGATAAAAAGTACGGTTTCTATAAGCCCAAGACCCCAAATCGGGAGGTCGTTTTATATGGGGACCATACCAAAACATGGACCGATACTCACAATTTTTGGCACACCTCTTTATGGTCATAAAATACCTCCAGATTTCAAATTTCAAGCAAATTGGATAAAAACTTCGATTTCTATAAGCCTAAGACCCCAAATCGGGAGGTCGGTTTATATGGGGACTATATCCAAACCTGGACCGATATAGCCCATCTTCGAACTTGACCTGCCTGCAGACAAAAAACGAGTTTGTGCAAAATTTCAGCACGATTGCTTCATTATTGAAGACTGTAGCGTGATTACAACAGACAGCCAGACAGACAGACGGACAGACGGACATCGTTATATGGTCTTAGAATTTCTCCCTGATCAAGAATATATATACTTTATATAGTCGGAAATCGATATTTCGATGTGTTACAAACGGAATGACAAACTTATTATACCCCCGTCACCATTCTATGGTGGTGGGTATAAAAACGTCGGGCAAAGGGGAGGTGTCCCTCCCCCACCAAATATCGGAAAATAAAGTAGCAGATGTTTGTCCAGCCACACTCAAATCTTCTCTGAAAATTTCAGGCAAATCGGAGAACTTTGGACCTATTTTCAAAAAGTCGGGCACTGGGAAGTCCTCCTCCCTGACCAGATATCATGGTGACCACATGGTCACCATCTAGGTTTTCTGAAAATTTCAAGTAAATCGGTTCAGTCGTTTGCAGTTTATCGGGAATATACAAACAAACATAACTCGAATTTAAAACGCTGCACTATTTGTTAGAAGCGAAATCGAAAAAATCAAAAATGTTTGAGCCTTGTAAAGTTTCTTTACTAGTGGCATATTAATGTATAAATTATAAACGAACAGCACTCATTGATAGAGAAAAATTTCGCCGTCCTATGTCCCGTTTGGCATTTTCCTTTTCAAAAAGTTGTCTCTGATCATATCTGTCACATTTCTAGCCTTTAGATCAATCATCATGATCTAAGCAAATCATCAACTTATCGCCATTTCATAATTATTGTTTATTTGTTTTATTGCTTAGCCAATTAGTTTATAAGATTTTTTTTGTGTTATTGAAATTTTTCCTTGTAAATTCGCTATTACTTCTTGTGACTTTTATGTTTTGTTCTATAAACGATTGCCCACGTTTGGTGATCGTGAGCTAAAATGTGCAAAATTTCTATGTCCAGCTTTTGTGCCTGTATTTTGTTCCTTGTTACCTAGCCATGCTTGTTTGAATAAAAGTCCCCGTTAATAACATTTCTCTTTTTAACTATACCCAACATAGAAATGATACGGCCTTATCCCTGCTCTGGTTGGAGTTTTCTATGGTTACCACAAAAAAATAAAAGCTTCGATGTCCAAATAAAAAAAAAAACTAAACAAAACGGCAGATGAACAGCAGATGTTTTTGGGAAATATTTGCAGTTGTCATTGCAAATGTGAGAGAGAGAGACTAATCCATCCATCCATGATATTTATTACCCATCATATACCGTACTACTCTATATGTCCTTGTTTTTCTTCAATGAGATTTTAATTGGATGTTTAACCCTTTTGAAGTGTGGAATAAAAAATAATGAATTTCGCGTATGAAAAATCCTTATAAGGTTTTTGAAAATCATCGACAATCATTCAAATTGAAAAACATTGGTCATATAATTTGTTGTAACCATCCCATCCATCATTGTCACACCTTAGCTTAGAATTTCCATTCCATTAACTATCCCATTTTAAAGCTTTCAATGTTGCCACATAGCCATTGCATTAGCATAAACTGATATGGTAAATAGAGATATCGTAAGTAGTGTCAACTAACCACTATATATCCCTCAGAAAGGTTTCGTGGGATATATATTGCTGCTGCAACGGAATGTAAGTATAAGAGATCAGAGGGAGAGAATTATAATAATTTTTTAGGCACGGCAGAAAACTCTGCTAAAAACAGAAAACAGTCACTATTTGTTGAAAGAGAAAATGCTGGATCTGCTCAAATATTTTAGAAAAAAATGTAACAAACTGTGTAATCGATGTATTGCCCCCATCATACAGAAAAAAGTAGCTCGTAATTTATGACAAGTTTTAAACTCCAATTTAGTTAGTCGCACTTCTACCCAGTACGTTCAAATTTCAAGAATTTGATTTAAATCTCGTAATAATTATTATTTCGAACTCTTTTGCAGTTCATGCGACTACTTAAAATTAGTAAAAAACAAGTATATACGGCCGTAAGTTCGGCCAGGCCGAATCTTATGTACCCTCCACCATGGATTGCATAGAAACTTCTACGAAAGACTGTCATCCACAAATTTCAACTCACATGGTTGTTAAATATCATATACTACCACCACGTACCAAATTTCAACCAGATCGGATGAATTTTGCTTCTCCAAAAGGCACCGGAGGTCAAATCTGGGGATCGGTTTATATGGGAGCTAAAGGGTGATTTGTTAAGAGCTTGATAACTTTTTTAAAAAAAAAAAACGCATAAAATTTGCAAAATCTCATCGGTTCTTTATTTGAAACGTTAGATTGGTCCATGACATTTACTTTTTGAAGATAATTTCATTTAAATGTTGACCGCGGCTGCGTCTTAGGTGGTCCATTCGGAAAGTCCAATTTTGGGCAACTTTTTCGAGCATTTCGGCCGGAATAGCCCGAATTTCTTCGGAAATGTTGTCTTCCAAAGCTGGAATAGTTGCTGGCTTATTTCTGTACACTTTAGACTTGACGTAGCCCCACAAAAAATAGTCTAAAGGCGTCAAATCGCATGATCTTGGTGGCCAACTTACCGGTCCATTTCTTGAGATGAATTGTTCTCCGAAGTTTTCCCTCAAAATGGCCATAGAATCGCGAGCTGTGTGGCATGTAGCGCCATCTTGTTGAAACCACATGTCAACCAAGTTCAGTTCTTCCATTTTTGGCAACAAAAAGTTTGTTAGCATCGAACGATAGCGATCGCCATTCACCGTAACGTTGCGTCCAACAGCATCTTTGAAAAAATACGGTGCAATGATTCCACCAGCGTACAAACCACACCAAACAGTGCATTTTTCGGGATGCATGGGCAGTTCTTGAACGGCTTCTGGTTGCTCTTCACTCCAAATGCGGCAATTTTGCTTATTTACGTAGCCATTCAACCAGAAATGAGCCTCATCGCTGAACAAAATTTGTCGATAAAAAAGCGGATTTTCTGCCAACTTTTGTAGGGCCCATTCACTGAAAATTCGACGTTGTGGCAGATCGTAAGTCTATTCATGATGAAATGTCAAAGCATACTGAGCATCTTTCTCTTTGACACCATGTCTGAAATCCCACGTGATCTGTCAAATACTAATGCATGAAAATCCTAACCTCAAAAGAATCACCCTTTATATATTATTATGCACTGATAGGAACCAATTCCTGCATGGTTCTTGGATAGCCTATACTAACATAACGTACAAAATTTCAACCGAATGGGAAGAATTTTGCTCTTCCAAGGTACTTCGGAGGTCAAATCTGGGGATCAGTTTATATGGGGCCTATATATAATTATGGACCGATATCGACCAATTTTTGCATGGGTGTTTGAGGCCATATATTAACATCACGTACCAAATTTCAACTGAATCAGATAAATTTTGGTCTTCCAAGAGGCTCCGGAGATCAAATCTGGGGATCGGTTTATATGGGCGCTATATATAATTATGGATCGATATGGACCAATTTTTGCATGGTTGTTAGAGACCATATACTAACACCATGTACCAAATTTCAGCCGGATCGGATGAAATTTGCTTCTCTTAGAGGCTCCGCAAGCCAAATCGGGGGATCGGTTTATATGGGGGCTATATATAATTATGGACCGATATGGACCAATTTTAGCATGGTTGTTAGAGACCATATACCAATTATTGCCAAAATCGGGGGATCGGTTTATATGAGGGCTATATATAATTATAGACCGATATGGACCAATTTTTGCATGGTTGTTAGAGACCATATACCAACACCACGGACCAAATTTCAGTCGGATCGGATGACTTTTGCTCCTCTAAGAGGCTTCGGAGGTCAAATCTGGGGATCGGTTTATATGGGGGCTATATATAATTATGGACCGATGTAAACCAATTTTTGCATGGTTGTTAGATACCATATACTAACACCATGTACCAAATTTCAGCCAGATCGGATGAAAGTTGCTTCTCTTAGAGCCAAAATCGGGGGATCGGTTTATATGAGGGCTATATATAATTATTGACCGATGTGGACCAATTTTTGAATAGTTGTTAGAGACCATATACTAACACCATGTACCAAATTTCAGCCGGATCGGATGAAATTTGCTTCTCTTGATGGCTCCGCAAGCCAAATCGGAGGATCGGTTTATAAGGGGGACTATATATAATTATTGACCGATGTGGACCAATTTTTGAATAGTTGTTAGATACCATATACTAACACCATGTACCAAATTTCAGCCGAATCGGATGAAATTTTCTTCTCTTAGAGGCTCCGCAAGCCAAATCTGGGGATCGGTTTATATGGGGGCTATATATAATTAAGAACCCATGTGGACCAATTTTTGCATGGTTGTTAAAAACCATATACTAACACCATGTACCAAATTTCAGCCGGATCGGATGAAATTTGCTTCTCTTAGAGGCTCCGAAAGCCAAATCGGGGGATCGGTTTATATGGGGGCTATTGGTCCGATGCGGACCAATTTTTGCACGGTTGTTAAAAACCATATACTAACACCATGTACCAATTTTCAGCCGGATCGGATGAAATTTGCTTCTCTTAGAGGGTCTGTAAGCCAAATTTGGGGGACCGTTTATATGGGGGCTATACGTAAAAGTGGACCGATATGGCCCATGTGGAATACCATCCGACCTACATCAATAATAATTACTTTTGCCAAGTTTCAAGTCGATAGCTGGTTTCGTTCGGAAGTTAGTGTGACTTCAACAGACGGACGGACGGACATGCTCAGATCGACTCAGAATTTCACCACAACCCAGAATACATACACTTTATGGGGTCTAAGAGCAATATTTCGATGTGTGACAAACGGAATGACAAAGTTAATATACCCCCATCCTATGGTGGAGGGTATAAAAAATGTGGTGTACTCTGATCATATTTCTTCTCTGCGTGTGGTCACTATAGTGCAATCAAGCAAACTCCTTTTGTCTCTTTCTGGTCCAACTTTTATTGTGCATCGGTAAGATCTTACACTTTTTGCAATTTCAATGGCTTTAGTCCTCATTTATGACAAAATTTTCTATAGAAATAAAATTTTTACAAAATATAGAAAAATTTGTAAAAATTTTATTTCTATATATATATATATATATATATATATATATATATATATATATATATATATATATATATATATATATATATATATATATATATATATATATATATATATATATATATATATATATATATATATATATATATATATATATATATATATATATGTATATATATATATATATATAGAAATAAATTTTATTTCTATAGAAAATTTTGTCATAAATGAGGGCTAAAGCCATTGAAATTGCAAAAAGTGTAACATCTTACCGATGCACAATAAAATAAAAGTTGGACCAGAAAGAAACAAAAGGAGTTTGCTTGATTGCATTATAGTGACCACACGCAGAGAAGAAATATGATCAGAGTACACCACATTTTTTATACCCTCCACCATAGGATGGGGGTATATTAACTTTGTCATTCCGTTTGTCACACATCGAAATATTGCTCTAAGACCCCATAAAGTGTATGTATTCTGGGTTGTGGTGAAATTCTGAGTCGATCTGAGCATGTCCGTCCGTCCGTCTGTTGAAATCACGCTAACTTCCGAACGAAACCAGCTATCGACTTGAAACTTGGCAAAAGTAGTTATTATTGATGTAGGTCGGATGGTATTGCATATATATAAAGGGTGATTTGTTAAGAGCTTGATAACTTAAAAAAAAAAAAAACGCATAAAATTTGCAAAATCTCATCGGTTCTTTATTTGAAACGTTAGATTGGTCCATGACATTTACTTTTTGAAGATAATTTCATTTAAATGTTGACCGCGGCTGCGTCTTAGGTGGTCCATTCGGAAAGTCCAATTTTGGGCAACTTTTTCGAGCATTTCGGCCGGAATAGCCCGAATTTCTTCGGAAATGTTGTCTTCCAAAGCTGGAATAGTTGCTGGCTTATTTCTGTAGACTTTAGACTTGACGTAGCCCCACAAAAAATGGTCTAAAGGCGTCAAATGGCATGATCTTGGTGGCCAACTTACCGGTCCATTTCTTGAGATGAATTGTTCTCCGAAGTTTTCCCTCAAAATGGCCATAGAATCGCGAGCTGTGTGGCATGTAGCGCCATCTTGTTGAAACCACATGTCAACCAAGTTCAGTTCTTCCATTTTTGGCAACAAAAAGTTTGTTAGCATCGAACGATAGCGATCGCCATTCACCGTAACGTTGCGTCCAACAGCATCTTTGAAAAAATACGGTCCAATGATTCCACCAGCGTACAAACTACACCAAACAGTGCATTTTTCGGGATGCATGGGCAGTTCTTGAACGGCTTCTGGTTGCTCTTCACTCCAAATGCGGCCATTTTGCTTATTTACGTAGCCATTCAACCAGAAATGAGCCTCATCGCTGAACAAAATTTGTCGATAAAAAAGCGGATTTTCTGCCAACTTTTCTAGGGCCCATTCACTGAAAATTCGACGTTGTGGCAGATCGTAAGTCTATTCATGATGAAATGTCAAAGCATACTGAGCATCTTTCTCTTTGACACCATGTCTGAAATCCCACGTGATCTGTCAAATACTAATGCATGAAAATCCTAACCTCAAAAGAATCACCCTTTATATATATATTCTATAGAAATAAAATTTTGACAAAATTTTCTACCGAAATAAAATTTTGACAAAATTTTCTATAGAAATACAATTTTGACAAAATTTTCTATAGAAAAAAAATTTTGACAAAATTTTCTATAGAAAAAAATTTTGACAAAATTTTCTATAAAAATAAAATTTTTACAAAATTTTCAATAGAAATTATATTGTGACAAAATTTTCTATAGAAATACAATTTTGACAAAATTTTCTATAGAAAAAAATTGTGACAAAATTTTCTATATAAATCAAATTTTTACAAAATTTTCTTTAAAAATCAAATTTTTACAAAATTTTCAATAGAAATAAAATGTGGACAAAATTTTCTATAGAAATAATATTGTGACAAAATTTTCTATAGAAATAATATTGTGACAAAATTTTCTATAGAAATAAAATTTTGATAGAATTTTCTAAATAAAATATATATAAGAAATAACATTTTGACAACATTTTCTATAAAAATATAATGTTGACAAAATTTTCTATAGAAATCAAATTTTTACAAAATTTTCTATAAAAATCAGATTTTTACAAAATTTTCTATAGATATAATATTGTGACAAAATTTTCTATAGAAATAAAATTTTGACAAAATTTTCTTTAGAAATAAGATTCGGGCAAAATTTTCTGTAGAAATAAAATTTTGCAAGCCTATTCTTTTTTGTTTGGTAGTTCTTTTTTTTTGGTAAAATACTCTCCATACTTTTGCACATTATTTTTGGCTCGAGTGGAAACCGTGCTCAGGATGTCAAAAAGTCACTGAAAAAACAATGAGCCCACCAGGAAGAAAAATTTTGGTTAATTTAGATTATTTTTAGAAAATTTTAACTAAACTAACTAATCACTAAAATAATGAACTATTTTTCGACAAATTCAAGAAAATTTATTAGACATATTTTTTTTCAATTGTTAAAAAAAAAAAAAATTGTTGTTTGAAGGAAGAAGTGCGTTTTACTATGAAGGGCGCATTCATAGTAAAACGCACAAACTTAAGGAAATAATGAACTCTTTTGTGATTCGTACTTCTTTATGCTCCATTTTTGTATAATTTTTTCCGGGTTTTTAGAAATAAAATTTTGACAAAATTTTCTATAGTACTCAGGATGCCAAGAAGTCTGGGGATCCGTTTATATAGTGCCAATATATAATTATGAATCGATATGGACCAATTTGTACAGGGTTTTTTGAAGGCATGTTCTAACATCATGTACCAAAAAAACATGATCTGATGAAATTTTGCTCATCCAAGAGGCTCCGAAAGTTAAATCTGGGGATCGGTTTATGTGAAGCTTATACCTTAAATATACCTTAATCAACATCAAACATCAATAACTGCAACTTGTGCCAAGTTTCAAAGCGATAGATTGTTTCGTTTGGGCAGACATTGTTAGATTGACTCAGGATTTTACCACGACCAAGAATATATCTACCTTATGGGATCTGAGAGCAATTTTTGATGCGTTATATACTATTATGTAGGTAACAACTTGAGCCACCGTGGTGCAATAGTAAGTGTGCCCAGCTTGCATACACAAGCTTACCATTCGCTTCGACCGAGCGTCAAAACGTTTTTCATCGGTGGATTATCCCACCTCAGTAATGCTGGTGACATTTCTGAGTGTTTCAAAGCTTCTCTAAGTGGTTTCACTGCAATGTGGAACGCCGTTCGGACTCGGTAATAAAAAGGAGGGCCCTCGTCATTGAGCTTAACACAAAATCGGGCAGCACTCAGTGATAAGAAAGAAGTTCACCACTGTGGTATCACAATGGACTGAATAGTCTATGTGAGCCAAATACATCGGGCTGCCACCTAACCTAACCTAAGAACTTGAGAAAATCTGCTCAGATTTTACCTTCTATACATAGTTTTCATCCTGATTTCGCACAGCTAGTACATTTACTTACTAAATGTTTTTAATTTGATGAAATCGGTTCAGATGTAGATAATAGGTCTTAACCGATTTTTGATTGGAACGACAGTGTTGTTGTACAGAGTGGTGAAGGGTATATTATAGTCGGCTCGCCCGGCTCTTGACTTTCCTTGCTGCTTGATGTGAAATGATTATTTGATTCATACCTGGCGACGGCGTGTCTTCACTACCGTCATTAATTAAAAATTCTTTACGACATGAACCGACAATCACACATTTTTATGACACATTTAAAAAGCATTTGAAATAATTTCTATGCTTCTCATAATCGTGTCGCGTGTATTCATATATATACAAATGATATTAAAATAAAATTCCTCACCTGTTAATGGTTATAAAAATATATATTTTTTAAATTAATATAAAATAAAATTGTAATAAAACCAAACATTTCCACGTACGAAAGAGATCTAATCAGTATATATAGACAAATAACAGATTGGCTAATAAGTCCCCGGTCTGACACATAGATGACGTCGCTAGTATTAAATGCATATTATTTTTATATAGTACCAACCTTCGAATGATTCGTGTCAAAATTTGACGTCTGTAAGTCAATAAGTTTGTGAAATAGACCGTCTTTTGTGAAGCAACTTTTGTTATTGTTAAAAAAATGGAAAAAAAGGAATTTCGTGTTTTGATAAAATACTGTTTTCTTAAGAGGAAAAATACGGTGGAAGCAAAAACTTGGCTTGATAATGAGTTTCCGAACTCTGCCCCAGGGAAATCAACAATAATTGATTGGTATGCAAAATTCAAGCGGAGGACGGTGAACGCAGTGAACGCCCGAAAGAGGTGGTTACCGACGAAAACATCACAAAAATCCACAAAATGATTTTGAATGACCGTAAAATGAAGTTGATCGAGATAGCAGAGGCCTTAAAGATATCAAAGGAACGTGTTGGTCATATCATTCATCAATATTTGGATATGCGGAAGCTCTGTGCAAAATGGGTGCCGCGCGAGCTCACATTTGACCAAAAACAACAACCTGTTGATGATTCTGAGCGGTGTTTGCAGCTGTTAACTCGTAATACTCCCGAGTTTTTCCGTCGATATGTGACAATGGATGAAACATGCCTCCATCACTACTCCTGAGTCTAATCGACAGTCGGCTGAGTGGACAGCGACCGGTGAACCGTCTCCGACGCGTGGAAAGACTCAAATGTCCGCTGGAAAAGTAATGGCCTCTATTTTATGGGATGCGCATGGAATACTTTTTATCGATTATCTTGAGAAGGGGAAAACCATCAACAGTGACCATTATATGGCGTTATTTGAGCGTTTGAAGGTCGAAATCGCGGCAAAACGGCCCCATATGAAGAAGAAAAAATTTTTGTTCCACCAAGACAACGCACCGTGCCACAAGTCATTGAGAACGATGGCAAAAATTCATGAATTGGGCTTAGAATTGCTTCCCCACCCACCGTATTCTCCAGATCTGGCCCCCAGCGAATTTGTTCTCAGACCTCAAAAGGATGCTCGCAGGGAAAAAATTTGGCTGCAATGAAGAGGTGATCGCCGAAACTGAGGCATATTTTGAGGCAAAACTGTAGGAGTACTCCAAAATGGTATCAAACAATTGGAAGGCCGTTATAATCGTTGTATCGCTCTTGAAGGGAACTATGGTGAATAATAACAAGTATATACGGCCGTAAGTTCGGCCAGGCCGAAGCTTATGTACCCTCCACCATGGACTGAAGACTGTTATCCACAATCGAATTACTTGGGTTGCGGTTACACTTGCCGATGGCAAGGTATCTTAAAACTTCCTAACACCGTAATATATATCACATAGTCCATACGTGGTATATATTAAACTAAAAAAGGCCGATTAAATACGTATATAATTAAGTTTAAAGTTTCTATAGAAATAAAATTTGGACAAAATAAAATTTTGACAACATTTTCTATAGAAGAAAACTTTGGAAAAAATTTTCTATAGAAATAAAATTTGGATAAAATTTTCTATAAAAAGAAAATTCTGACAAAATTTTCTATAAAAATAAAATTCTGACAAAAATTTCTATAGAAATAAAATTTTGACAAAATTTTCTATAGAAATAAAATTTTGACAAAATTTTCTATAGAAATAAAATTTTGACAAAATTTTCTATAGAAATAACATTTTGACAATATTTTCTATAAAAATAAAATTTTGGTAGATTATTTTTGGCTCGAGTGGCAACCATGATTATGAACCGATAAGGACCAATTTTGGTGTGATTGGGGATCGCCTATATATAACTATAGACCGATATGGACCAATTTTGGCATGGTTATTAGCGGCCTTATACTAACACCACGTTGCAAATTTCAACCGGATCGGATGAATTATGCTCCTCTGAGAGGCTCCGGAGATCGAATCTGGGGAACGGTTTATATGGGGCTATATATAATTATGGACCAATATGGACCAATTCTTGCGTGTTTGTTAGAGACCACATTCTAACACCACGTTCCAAATTTCAACCGGATCGGATGAATTTTGCTCCTCCAAGAGGCTCCGGAGGACAAATCTGGGGATCGTTTTATATGGGGGCTATATATAATTATGGACCGATATGGACCAATTTTTGCATGGTCATTAGAGAACATATACTAACACCACGTACCCAATTTCAACCGGATCGGATGAATTTTGCTCCTCTAAGAGGCTTCGGAGGTCAAATCTGGGGATCGGCTTATATGGGGGCTATATATAATTATGGGCCGATGTGGACCAATTTTTGCATGGTCATTAGAGAACATATACCAACACCATGTACCAAATTTCAGCCGAATCCGATGAAATTTGCTTGTCTTAGAGGCTCCGCAATCTAAATCGGGGGATCGGTTTATATGGGGGCTATATGTAATTATGGGCCGATATGCACTAATTTTTACATGGTTGTTAGAGACCATATACTAACACCATGTACCAAATTTCATTCGGATCGGATGACTTTTGCTCCTCTAAGAGGCTCCGGAGGTCAAATCTGGGGATCGGTTTATATGGGGGCTATATATAATTATGGGCCGATGTGGACCAGTTTTTGCATGGTCATTAGAGAACATATACCAACACCATGTACCAAATTTCAGCCAAATCCGATGAAATTTGCTTGTCTTAGAGGCTCCGGAGGACAAATCTGGGGATCGTTTTATATGGGGGCTATATATAATTATGGACCGATGTGGACCAATTTTTGCGTGGTTGTTAGAGACAATATACCAACACCACGGACCAAATTTCAGTCGGATCGGATGACTTTTGCTGCTCTAAGAGGCTCCGGAGGTCAAATTTGGGGATCGGTTTATATGGGGGCTATATATAATTATGGGCCGATGTGGACCAATTTTTGCATGGTCATTAGCGAACATATACCAACACCATGTACCAAATTTCAGCCGAATCCGATGAAATTTGCTTGTCTTAGAGGCTCCGCAAGCCAAATCGGGGGATCGGTTTATATGGGGGCTATATGTAATTATGGGCCGATATGCACCAATTTTTACATGGTTGTTAGAGACCATATACTAACACCATGTACCAAATTTCAGCCGGATCGGATGAAATTTGCTTCTCTTAGAGCAATCGCAAGCCAAATTTGGGGTCCGTTTATATAGGGGCTATACGTAAAAGTGGACCGATATGTACCAATTTTTGCATGGTTGTTAGAGACCATATACTAACACCATGTACCAAATTTCAGCCGCATCGGATGAAATTTGCTTCTCTTAGAGCAATCGCAAGCCAAATTTGGGGGTCCGTTTATATGGGGACTATACGTAAAACTGGACCTTTATGGACCCATTTTCAATACCATCCGACCTACATCAATAACAACTACTTGTGCCAAGTTTCAAGTGGATAGCTTGTTTCGTTCGGAAGTTAGCGTGATTTCAACAGACGGACGGACATGCTCAGATCGACTCAGAATTTCACCACGACCCAGAATATATATACTTTATGGGGTCTTAGAGCAATATTTCGATATGTTACAAACGGAATGACAAAGTTAATATACCCCCATCCTATGGTGGAGGGTATAAAAACGAATTTTGACAAAAAAAAATGTGTTTTTCTTTGTTAAACCGGGGACTTATCAGCCAACCTGTTATAATGACTTATTTTTTCTTTAACTGTATCGAATTTCCTAGTAAAATTCTAATGTCTAACCTTTTTAGTCTTAAATGCTCCTCAGAGATAATAAATGCATTTGACAATAAACTATGACGATTTTTTTTTTCAAATAAATGGATGGAGTTAGTATATCAACTGGTGGACTAAATATTTGCGTTTCTATGATTTTGATGGAATATGACAGAGAAAATATTTTCTTAATATTAATATCAAATGTTGACATTTTAATATATTCTACAAAATATTTTAATAAAAATATTTTTATGTGATGTTAAGCTTGCCAAAACAAAAATTCAATGTCTGTGGGTGGTCTTCTTAGAGCCAATAACCCGTTTTTATTGACGGTTGTTGTTTAATTCACAGATATTTGCACTTTAATGACTTGTGTGTGATCTATTTTTGATCTGCATTCATTTGCGTGACATAGGGGGTCCGGTAATTGTTTCATACCCCTCCTTGTGGTATCCTTCACCACAAAACACTGAGACAAGTGATTATGTTATAAGAAGACATCAAAATAAATTTGACGTCAATTTCAACAACCTTGAGTGCATATAACAATTGGATGGGCAACACAATTGCTGCTACTTTTTGTTTTACAGGAGTGCTGACACGAATTCTGTAATATTTTTGTGATATTAGAAACACCAGTTACAATGTCAGAAAAAAATCGATTCTGCAACATATACCTCCAAACACATCACACAGCAAGCATGTATACACTGAAAATAATATTGAGTTGAGGCTAAAACTTTCATGTCCTTAAAATAAGAATAAAACTCTTACATAGAAGTCCCATTTCTCTGATATAAAGTTTTTTTCCTTGTCCAAAAGTCAATAAAATTTTCAATGTCGTTTTGTTGGTATGGATAAGTGATTCGACTTAAAACTTGGTATCTTTTCATGAAAGAAAATTTCGTTTGAACAATTATTAACATTTAATGAAATCGTCTATAAAATTATTGACTTTTTGGATGTTGACTACACTGAACAAAAAGCATGCCCGTTTCCAAAGATTTTGTCTTTACTTTAAAAATTTTGGTATTGATTCCGAGCCAAAGAAGCAGAGAATACAAGTAAGGATACTTTTAAGACACAATTCTCTTTTAAATTTGGATTTTGTGTACTTGCTTCTAAGAAGCAAATTTTAATTTTTCGCTTTTTCAGCTTTTTATACCCTGTGCCACACTGTGGAACAGGGTATTATAAGTTAGTGCATATGTTTGTAACACCCCGAAGGAGACGAGATAGACACATGGTGTCTTTGGCAATAATGCTCAGGGTGGGTCCCTGAGTCGATATAACCATGTCCGTCTGTCCGTCCGTCCGTCTGTCTGTGAACACATTTTTGTGATCAAAGTCTAGGTCGCAATTTAAGTCCAATCGCCTTCAATTTTGGCACATGTTCCTAATTTGGGTCAGAGTAGAACCCTATTGATTTTGGAAGAATTTGGGTCAGAATAGAACCCTATTGATTTTGGAAGAATTTGGGTCAGAATAGAACCCTATTGATTTTGGAAGAAATTGGTTCAGATTTAGATATAGCTCCCATATATATCTTTCGCCCGATATGCACTAATATGGACCCAGCAGCCAGAGTTTTATACCGATTTGCTTGAAATTTTGTACAAACATAACACTTAGTCGTATTGTCAAGTGTGAAAAATTTGATTGAAATCGGTTCAGATTTAGATATAGCTCCCATATATATCTTTCGCCCGATATGGACTAATATGGTCCTAAAAGCCAGAGTTTTGGCCCAATTTGGTTGAAATTTTGCACAGGAAGTAGATTTAGCATTATAGCTATGCGTGCCAAATTTGGTTGAAATCGATTCAGATTTAGATATAGCTCCCATATATATCTTTCGCCCGATATGGACTAATATGGTCCTAGAAGCCAGAGTTTTGGCCCAATTTATTTGAAATTTTGCACTAGGAGTACAATTAGTAGTGCAGTTAAGTGTACAAAATTTGATTGAAATCGGTTCAGATTTAGATATAGCTCCCATATATAGCTTTCGCCCGATTTACACTCATACGACCACAGAGGCCAATTTTTTGCTCCGATTTAGTTGAAATTTTGCACAGGGAGTAGAATTAGCATTGTAGCTATGCGTGCCGAATTTGGTTGAAATCGGTTCAGATTTAAATATATCTCCCATATATAGCTTTCGCCCGATTTACACTCGTATGACCACAGAGGCCAATTTTTATCTCCGATTTAGTTAAAATTTTGCACAGGGAGTAGAATTAGCATTGTTGCTATGCGTGCCAAATTTGGTTGAAATCGGTTCAGATTTAGATATAGCTCCCATATATATATTTCGCCCGATATGGACTAATATGGTCCTAAAAGCCAGAGTTTTAGCCTAATTTGGTTGAAATTTTGCACTAGGAGTACAATTAGTAGTGTAATCAAGTGTGCTACATTTTATTGAAATCGGTTCAAATTTAGATATAACTCCCATATATATCTTTCGCCCGATATGGACTTACAAAGTGGTGCAGGGTACAATATAGTCGGCCCCACCCGACTTTAGACTTTCCTTACTTGTTTTCTTCATATGCTATCAAAGTCCTTTAAAAACGAGTTAATGAAAACTTTATTTTCCAAATTAAGACTCTACTTCCAGTAGAAATTATGCTATGTTTCAAGTAAAAAACGTCTTTAAAAGTGTTGAAAAACAGGTCCTATTTTTGAACGGTTTTTTGCTTTGTAGTCAAGATGCAGAAAGACAACAAATTTAAAGACAATTTCATAAATTTTAAAGAATTTTTCTGAATTTTTTAAGTCAAGTTTACCTTAACCCAAACATTTTTTCTTTCATGTTATGATACCCATATTTAAGTAAAATCACTTAATTATAAGGACAATATGACTTCATTAAAAAGTTTATCGACTTTTGGACAAGGAAAAAAACATTATCCTAGAGAAATGCGTCTCCTATGCTAAGCAAAATTTGCATTCGTATATTAAAGATATGAAATCTTTAACCTCACGAAATAATTTTTTTCAGTGTATAAAGCAAAAAAGTTTTCAAAAATTAGGCGATATTTTTCTGTACCATAAAGACGTTTTTACTTACAAAATATCCTAATTTGTACATGGAGTCGACAATTAAAATCAACAAAAAAGTAAAAACCAAAAAAAAAACAAGTAAAGTCGGGCGGGCCGACTATATTATACCCTGCACCACTTTGTAGATCTAAATTTTCGATACCATATCACATCCGTCAAATGTGTTGGGGGCTATATATAAAGGTTTGTCCCAAATACATATATTTAAATATCACTCGATCTGGACAGAATTTGATAGACTTCTACAAAACCTATACACTCAAAATTTAAGTCGGCTAATGCACTAGCGTGGAACACAATGTTAGTAAAAAAATATGGGAAACATTTAAATCTGAAGCAATTTTAAGAAAACTTCGCAAAAGTTTATTTATGAATTATCGCTCGATATATATGTACTAGAAGTTTAGGAAAATTAGAGTCATTTTTACAACTTTTCGACTAAGCAGTGGCGATTTTACAAGGCAAATGTTGGTATTTTGACCATTTTTGTCGAAATCAGAAAAGCATATATATGGGAGCTATATCTAAATCTGAACCGATTTCAAGCAAATTTGGCACTCATCGCTATAATGCTAATTATACTCCCTGTGCAAAATTTCAACTAAATCGGAGTTAAAAATTGACCTCTGTGGTCATATGAGTGTAAATCGGGCGAAAGCTATATATGGGAGATATATCCAAATCTGAACCGATTTCAACCAAATTTGGCACGCATTGTTACAATGCTAATTCTACTCCCTGTGCAAAATTTCAACTAAATGGGAGTTAAAAATTGGCCTCTGTGGTCATATGAGTGTAAATCGGGCGAAAGCTATATATGGGAGATATATCTAAATCTGAACCGATTTCAACCAAATTTGGCACGCATAGTGACAATGCTAATTCTACTCCCTGTGCAAAATTTCAACTAAATCAGAGCAAAAAATTAGCCTCTGTGGTCATATGAGTGTAAATCGGGCGAAAGGTATATATGGGAGATATATCCAAATCTGAACCGATTTCACCCAAATTTGGCACGCATTGTTACAATGCTAATTCTACTCCCTGTGCAAAATTTCAACTAAATCGGAACAAAAAATTGGTCTCTGTGGTCATATGAGTGTAAATCGGCCGAAAGCTATATATGGGAGCTATATCTAAATCTGAACCGATTTCAAGCAAATTTGGCACTCATCGCTATAATGCTAATTCTACTCCCTGTGCAAAATTTCAACTAAATCAGAGCAAAAAATTGGCCTCTGTGGTCATATGAGTGTAAATCGGGCGAAAGCTATATATGGGAGATATATCCAAATCTGAACCGATTTCAACCAAATTTGGCACGCATAGTTACAATGCTAATTCTACTCCCTGTGCAATATTTCAACTCAATCGGAGTTAAAAATTGGCCTATGTGGGCAAATGAGTTTAAATCGGGCGAAAGCTATATATGGGAGCTATATCTAAATCTGAACCGATTTCAACCAAATTTGGCACGCATAGCTACAATGCTAATTCTACTATATCTAAATCTGAACCGCCTTCAAACAAATTTGGCACACTTGACTATAGTTTTAGTTGTTCTTCTTGTGCAAAATTTTAAGCAAATTAGGGTAAAACTCTGGCTTCTGGGGCCATATAAGTCCATATCGGGCGAAATATATATATGGGAGCTATATCTAAATCTGAACCGATTTCTTCCAAAATCAATAGGGTTCTATTCTGAGCCAAAACAAATAATTGTGCCAAATTTGATTGGACTAAAACTGTCCGTCCGTCTGCTGAAATCACGCTAACTCCCGAACGAAATAAGCTATCGACTTGAAACTTGGTACAAGTAGTTGCTATTGATGTAGGTCGGATGGTATTGCAAATGGGCCATATCGGTCCACTTTTACGTATAGCCCCCATATAAACGGACCCTCAGATTTGGCTTGCGGAGCCTCTACGAGAAGCATACTTCACCCGATCCGGTTGAAATTTGGTACATGATATTGGTATATGGTCTCTAACAACCGTGCAAAAATTGGTCCACATCGGTCCATAATTATATATAGCGCCCATATAAACCGATCACCAGATTTGGGTTGCGAAGTCTCCAAGAGAAGCAAATTTCATCCAATCCGGTTGTAATTTGGAACATGGTGTTGGTATATGATCTTTAACAACTGTGCCAGAATTGGTCCATATCGGTCCATAATTATATATAGCCCCCATATAAAACATTCTCCAGATTTGACCTCCGGAGCCTCTTGGAGGAGCGAAATTCATCCGATCCGGTCCAAATTAGGAACGTGGTGTTAGTATATGGTCGCTAACAACCATACCAAAATTGATCCAATCACACAAAAATTGGTCCATATCGGTTCATAATCATGGTTGCCACTAGAGCCAAATATAATCTACCAAAATTTTATTTCTATAGAAAATTTTGTCAAAATTTTATTTCTATAGAAAATTTTGTCAAAATTTTATTTCTAGAGAAAATTTTGTTAAAATTTTATTCGGTTCATAATAAAATTTTCATCATTGTCAAAATTTTATTTCTATAGAAAATTTTGTCAACATTTTATTTCTAAAGAAAATTTTGTTCAAATTTTATTCGGTTCATAATCATGGCTGCCACTCGAGCCAAAAATAATCTACCAAGATTTTATTTCTATAGAAAATTTTGCCAAAAGTTTATTTCTATAGAAAATTTTGTTAAAATTTTATTTCTGTAGAAATTTTTGTCAAAATTTTCTTTCTATAGCAAATTTTGTCAAAATTTTTATTTCTATAGAAAATTTTGTGAAAATTTTATTTCTGTGGAAAATGTTGTCAAAATTTTATGTCTACTTTGTCAAACTGAATTATATACGTATTGGATCGATCTTTTTTGATTTAATATATACCACGTATGGACTTACATACAATTTAGAAGATGGTGTTAGGAGGTTTTAAGATACCTTGCCATTGGGCAAGCGTTACTGCAACTTAAGTAATTCGATTGTGGATGGCAGTGTTTAGATGAAGTTTCTACGCAATCCATGATGGAGGGTACATAAGCTTCGGCCTGGCCGAACTTACGGCCGTATATACTTGTTTTTAAATAGAATAACCTCTACACCCATAGAAAAAAATCATGAACGGCGTGGTCATTTCGAAACCATCCGTTCATGAAAGTGAATCAACACACATGTGTTGTCAAACTGAGAACAGATGGGGTCAATCTGACAACGTAAAAATGACACCATACGTTGTCAAAACAACAACCAGCGTTCATGATACGAAAACGTAATGGTTACGAATTTAAAAATAAAATTAACCCTTTCACTACCGAAATAAAGCTAATATTAAAAACTTTAATTTTTCTTCGGTGTTGACTTGTACTAACAGCGTGTAGAACATAAATTAACATTTTGAGAACCTACCTCAATTACTTCAAGAGCTATATGGGCTTGTGATGAAAACTTGATTCTTGAATTGTGACCAAATGGCCTTACGAAAATGAGCGCTATTTGGCCTATAATATCTTTCACAGTGTGAGAAAAAATACAAAAAATATCCCGTAAAAGTATCAGCTATAGTTTTTGTATTAATGTCCATTTACTAAAAAAATACAGTAGAAAAATTGTCTAAAATTTTCGTATTTTTCGTTTATTTTTAAAGAAGTTTATAAAAATGTATTTTAGAGCTCACCAATATGGAAAATATTTATAGCTTATTTAGATTAAAGCCTCTACTTTAAAATAACGCCGAGAAATAAATCGAAACTAAGTGGGAAAATATAATTTGTTGTCATTGTTGTTTTTGATCTCAGCTTAAAGCCATGCATTGACTAAACTACAAGTGTAGCTTAACCAACAGAGGAAAAGAATGCTTGTCAAATTTATTTTGGCAAAGCCCTATAGACTGCAAGATGGTTGGATGTACAGCTGTTGGAATACAAAACAAGAGGTCTGAGTTCGATTCCTCCTGGCGTCATAGTGATTTTCAATGTACACATTGTACTATAAATATAAACAGAGGGAGAGAAAGGGGTATTAAAAGTAGAAACAAGTATGTACGGCCGTAAGTTCGGCCAGGCCGAATCTTATGTACCCTCCACCATGGATTGCGTAGAAACTTCTTCTAAACACTGCCATCCACAATCGAATTACATAAGTTGCGGTAACGCTTGCCCATGGCAAGGTATCTTAAAACCTCCTAACACCGTCTTCTAAATTGTATGTAAGTCCATACGTGGTTATATTAAATCAAACAAGTATATACGGCCGCAAGTTCGGCCAGGCCGAATCTTATGTACCCACCACCATGGATTGCGTAGAAACTTCTACGAAAGACTGTCATCCACAATCGAATTACTTGGGTTGTGGTATGTTAAAACTTCTTATTCCTGCATGGTTATTGGATACCATATACTAACATCACGTACCAAATTTCAACCGAATGTGAAGAATTTTGCTCTTCCAAGGGGCTCTGGAGGTCAAATCTGGGGATCGGTTTATATGGGGCCTATATATAATTATGGACCGATATCGACCAATTTTTGCATGGGAGTTTGAGGCCATATATTAACACCATGTACCAAATTTCAGCCGCACCACGTACCAAATTTCAACTGAATCAGATGAATTTTGGTCTTCCAAGAGGTTCCGGAGGTTAAATCTGGTGATCGGTTTATATGGGGGTTATATATAATTATGAACCGATGTGGACCAATTTTTGCATGGTTGTTAGAGACCATATACTAACATCACATACCAAATTTCAGCCGGATCGGATGAAATTTGCTTCTCTTAGAGGCCTCGCAAGCCAAATCGGGGGATCGGTTTATATGGGCGCTATATATAATTATGGACCGATGTGGACCAATTTTTGCATGGTTGTTAGAGACCATATACTGACACCATGTACCAAATTTCAGCCGGATCGGATGAAATTTGCTTCTCTTAGGGGCCTCGCAAGCCAAATCGGGGGATCGGTTTATATGGGGGCTATATATAATTATGGACCGATGTGGACCAATTTTTGCATGGTTGTTAGAGACCATATACTAACACCATGTACCAAATTTCAGCCGGATCGGATGAAATTTGCTTCTCTTAGAGGCCTCGCAAACCAAATTTTGGGGTCCGTTTATATGGGGGCTATACGTAAAAGTGGACCGATATGGCCCATTTGCAATACCATCCGACCTACATCAATAACAACTACTTGTGCCAAGTTTCAAGTCGATAGCTTGTTTCGTTCGGCAGTTAGCGTGATTTCAACAGACGGACGGACGGACGGACGGACGGACGGACGGACATGCTCAGATCGACTCAGAATTTCACCACGACCCAGAATATATATACTTTATGGGGTCTTAGAACAATATTTCGATGTGTTACAAACGGAATGACAAAGTTAATATACCCCCCATCCTATGGTGGTGGGTATAAAAAGATCGATCAAATACATATATAATTCAGTTTGACAAAATTTTCTATAGACATAAAAAATTTTTAACAAAATTTTCTATAGAAATAAAATTTTCACAAAATTTTCTATAGAAATAAAATTTTGACAAAATATTCTATAGAAATAAAATATTGACTAAATTTTCTATAGAAATAAAATTTTGACAAGATTTTCTATAGAAATAAAAAATTAACAAACATTTTCTATAGAAATAAAATTTTGACAACATTTTCTATAGAAGTAAAATTTGGGAAAAAAAATCTATAGAAATAAAATTTTGACAAAATTTTCTATAGAAATAAAATTTTGACTAAATTTTTTATAGAAATAAAATTTTGACAAAAATTTTCTATAGAAATAAAATTTTGACAAAAATTTTCTATAGAAATAAAATTTTAACAAAATTTTCTATAGAAATAAAATTTTGGTATATTATTTTTGGCTCGAGTGGCAACCATGATTATGAACCGATATCATATGCTGACACCACTTACCAAATTTCAACAGGATCGGATGAAATTTGCTTCTCTTAGAGGCTCCGCAAGCCAAATCTGGGGATCGATTTATATGGGGGCTATATATAATTATGGACCAATTCCTGCATGGTTGTTAGATACCATATACTAACACCACGTACCAAATTTCAACCGGATCGGATGAATTTTGCTCCTCTAAGAGGCTCCGGAGGTCAAATCTGGGGATCGGCTTATATGGGGGCTATATATAATTATGGGTCGATGTGGACCAATTTTTGCATGGTCATTAGAGAACATATACCAACACCATGAACCAAATTTCAGCCGGATCGGATGAAACTTGCTTCTTTTAGAGGCTCCGCAAGCCAAATCGGGGGAGGCTATATATAATTATTGACCGATGTGGACCAATTTTTGCATGGTTGTTAGAGACCATATACTAACACCATGTGCCAAATTTCACCCGGATCGGATGAAATTTGCTTCTCTTAGAGGCTCCGCAAGCCAAATCTGGGGATCGATTTATATGGGGGCTATATATAATTATGGACCAATTCCTGCATGGTTGTTAGATACCATATACTAACACCACGTACCAAATTTCAACCGGATCGGATGAATTTTGCTCCTCTAAGAGGCTCTGGAGGTCAAATCTGGGGATCGACTTATATGGGGGCTGTATATAATTATGGATCGATATTGACCAATTTTGGCATGGTTGTTAGAGACAATATACTAACACAACGTACCAAATTTCAATCGGATCGGATGACTTTTGTTCCTCTAAGAGGCTCTGGAGGTCAAATCTGGAGATCGGTTTATATAGGGGCTATATATAATTATGGGTCGATGTGGACCAATTTTTGCATGGTCATTAGAGAACATATACCAACACCATGAACCAAATTTCAGCCGGATCGAATGAAACTTGCTTCTTTTAGAGGCTCCGGAAGCCAAATCGGGGGATCGGTTTATATGGAGGCTATATATAATTATGGACCGATGTGGACCAATTTTTGCATGGTTGTTAGAGACCATATACTAATACCATGTGCCAAATTTCACCCGGATCGGATGAAATTTGGTTTTCGTAGAGGCTCCGCAAGCCAAATCGGGGGATCGGTTTATATGGGGGCTATATGTAATTATGGACCGATATTGACCAATTTCAGCATGGTTGTTAGAGACCATATACTAACACCATATACCAAATTTCAGCCGGATTGGATGAAATTTGCTTCTCTTAGAGCAATCGCAAGCCAAATTTGGGGGTCCGTTTATATGGGGGCAATACGTAAAAGTGGACCGATATGGACCAATTTTTGCATGGTTGTTAGACACCATATACTAACACCATGTACCAAATTTCAGCCGAATCGGATGAAATTTGCTTCTCTTAGAGCAATCGCAAGCCAAATTTGGGTGTCCGTTTATATGGGGGCTATACGTAAAAGTGGACCGATATAGCCCATTTGCAATACCATCTGACCTACATCAATAACAACTTCTTGTGCAAAGTTTCAAGTCGATAGCTTGTTTCGTTCGGAAGTTAGCGTGATTTCAACAGACGGACGGACGGACGGACATGCTCAGATCGACTCAGAATTTCACCACGACCCAGAATATATATACTTTATGGGGTCTTAGAGCAATATTTCGATGTGTGACAAACGGAATGACAAAGTTAATATACCCCTATCCTATGGTGGAGGGTATAAAAAGATCGAGAATACAAAACTAACTTAAAAGAGAGAATACAACTCACTCGCTCTTTTTGAATATATTTATGGCAAAGCTATTATTTTTGTAGGGCTGGTATGCTTGCGACGAAGTACTTATTTTTCGACTGCTGGTATGCTTGCACCGAAGTACTTTCCTCCAATGTCATGCCCATGTAAAAATATTACTACTGATGTACATATGTACGAAGAAGTTGTTACCTATTTGGCGCAGGCATACTTGTACTCATATCTGGTAATAGGAGTTTTTGCTGGGTTGTTATAGACATTAATAAAATCTAAAAAAAAAAAAAAAAGTGACAAAAATATATTGTATATATATATATATATCTTTTTTAATATTCCAATAAAACACACAAACAGAGTCTGAAAATTAATTAATAAAACAAAAAATATTTTTATGGCTTTGAACCATTTTTTCGCGTATGTGTTAACTGTCGTCGTTCGCACAAGTAAAAGCTTTTAGACTAGCTACGCATTTATGGCCCGACGAATATTTGAGGCCAAATTGGAAACCATTTATCAATCTAAAATTGGCCTCTTCAAATGAAAAGTTCGCTCAACCGCGTTGGCTATTTGTAATTCTACAAATTCTTCTGTGTTTATTTTTTGACATACAAATCAAGAGATTTGTTCATTTTTTCGCATTCGAATTTTTTTTTTGTGTTCTAGACCACTACACGCAAAGAAGGAATATGATTGCGTTGAAAATGTCCGAAGAAGCAAAATAAAAGGAATGAGGAGATATTCATGGCAAGCATGTAACATTTTCACCAGGTTCATGTTTAACCAATTAACAAATAAAACTATTATCATTTAAAATGTTAGGAAACCCAGTTTTGAACTTTTTCCCTGAGATCAAGAGATTTGTTCATTTTTTCGCATTCGATTTTTTTTGTGTTCTAGACCACTACACGCAAAGGAGGAATATGATTGCGTTGAAAATGTCCGAAGAAGCAAAATAAAAGGAATGAGGAGATATTCATGGCAAGCATGTAACATTTTCACCAGGTTCATGTTTAACCAATTAACAAATAAAACTATTATCATTTAAAATGTTAGGAAACCCAGTTTTGAACTTTTTCCCTGAGGAAAAAGTTCTAAACTGTTTTTTTTTGCCAAAAGAAGTGGAAAAATTGACTAAAGCAGTAAATTTTACCTAAATTGTTTCCGTTTCGAAATAAAAAATATTTTAATAAATTCGAATTTTCTCAAGCAACGGAAAAGTATTACCTACGCAGAAAAAAATATTATCAAAATTAAAATTTTAATTGTTCAATGTAGGTTTTTATTAACCCACAATCAGAATTAGTCAAGCCAATTATTTTTATACCCTTCACCACTACTGTGGTACAGGGTATAATAAGTTTGTGCATTTGTATGTAACGCCAAGAAATAGTGGTCATAGACCCATATTTTAGTGTACCGATCGGCTTAGAATTAAATTCTGAGTCGATTTAGCGATGTCCGTCTGTCTGTCTGTCTGTCTGTCCGTCCGTCTGTATATGTAATTTTGTGCACAAAGTACAGCTCGCAATTTAAGTCCGATTGTCCTCAAATTTGGCATAGGGCCGTTGCTTGGGACAGAGACAATCGCTATTGGTTTTGGAAAAAATCGGTTCAGATTTAGATATAGCTGCCATATATATTTATCCCCGATTTGGTCATAGTTAGCGTGTTTATCAACCGATTTTCTTGAAATATCGTACATCCAAATATTTTATGAATCTCGAAAATCTTGCAAAATATCAGCCAAATCGGTTCAGATTTAGATATAAATCCCATATATATCTTTCGTCCGATTTAGACTCATATGACCAAAGAGGCCAAAGTTTACTACCGATCTTCGTGAAATTTTGATTGAAATCGGTTCAAATTTAGATATAGCTCCCATATATATCTTTCGTCCGATTTGATCTTATATGGCCTCAAAAGCCAGTGTTTTGCCCTGACTTACTTCAAATTTTGCACAAGCGGTACTTTTAACGATACTATTGTATGTGCCTAATATGGTCAAACTCGATTCAGATTTAGATATAGCTCCCATATATATCTTTCGTCCGATTTGAACTTATATGGCCTCAAAATGCCGTGATTTTCTTCAAATTTCGCACAAGGAGTACGTTTAGTAGTATCGGGAATTGTGCCAAATTTGGTTGAAATCGGTTCAGATTTAGATATGGCTCCCATATATATTTTCCGTCCGATTTGCACTCATATGACCAGGGGGTTATACTCCCATTTACGTGAAAGTCCGCATAGATAGCAGAATTATTATTCTAACTATACATGTCCAATTAAGTCAAACTCGGTTCAGATTATATAGCTCCCATATATACGTACACCAGAATTGGGGAAATATGGTAGACTGTTACACATTTTAGACCCATTTTCAATGGAAGTTTCCTACAATTAACTGGATAGCGTTAGCCGATTTAAATTTTAATTCTAGAGATTTTGTAGAAGTAAAAAAATTGTCGCCTTTATATAGCTTCCTGCAAATGTGAAGTAGTTGCGATGGTAACACAAATTTTGGCCTACATAGTGGTGAAGGGTATAACATAGTCGGCCCCGCCCGACTTTAGACTTTAATTAATTGTTTCTTTTGTGAAGCAACTTTTGTTATTGTGAAAAAAAATGGAAAAAAAGGAATTTCGTGTTTTGATAAAATACTGTTTTCTGAAGGGAAAAAATACGGTGGAAGCAAAAACTTGGCTTGATAATGAGTTTCCGGACTCTGCCCCAGGGAAATCAACAATAATTGATTGGTATGCAAAATTCAAGCGTGGTGAAATGAGCACAGAGGACGGTGAACGCAGTGGATGCCCGAAAGAGGTGGTTACCGACGAAAACATCAAAAAAATCTACAAAATGATTTTGAGTGACCATAAAATGAAGTTGATCGAGATAGCAGAGGCCTTAAAGATATCAAAGGAACGTGTTGGTCATATCATTCATCAATATTTGGATATGCGGAAGCTCTGTGCAAAATGGGTGCCGCGCGAGCTCACATTTGACCGAAAACAACTACATGTTTATAATACTGAGCGGTGTTTGCAGCTGTTAACTCGTAATACACCCGAGTTTTTCCGTCGATATGTGGCAATGGATCAAACATGGCTCCATCACTACACTCCTGAGTCCAATCGACAGTCGTCTGAGTGGACAGCGACCGGTGAACCGTCTCCGAAGCGTGGAAAGACTCAAAAGTCCGCTGGCAAAGTAATGGCCTCTGTTTTTTGGGATGCGCATGGAATAATTTTTATCGATTATCTTGAGAAGGGAAACACCATCAACAGTGACTATGATATGGCGTTATTGGAGCGTTTGAAGGTCGAAATCGCGGCAAAACGGCCCCATATGAAGAAGGAAGAAAGTGTTGTTCCACCAAGACAACGCACCGTGCCACAAGTCATTGAGAACGATGGCAAAAATTCATGAATTGGGCTTCGAATTGCTTCCCCACCCACCGTTATCTCCAGATCTGGCCCCCAGAAAAAGTTCTTGTTCTCAGACCTCAAAAGGATGATCGCAGGGAAAAAATTTGGCTGCAATGAAGAGGTGATCGCCGAAACTGAGGCCTATTTTGAGGCAAAACCGAAGGAGTACTACCAAAATGGTATCAAAAAATTGGAAGGCCGTTATAATCGTTGTATCACTCTTGAAAGGAACTATGTTGAATAATAAAAACGAATTTTGACAAAAAAAAATGTGTTTTTCTTTGTTAGACCGGGGACTTATCAGCCAACATGTTAACACATATAAAATTTTGACAAAATTTTCTGTAGAAACAAAATTTTGACAAAATTTTCTATAGAAATAAAATTTTCACAAAATATCCTATAGGAATAACATTTTGGCAAAATTTTCTGTAGAATTAAAAATTTGATAAAGTTTTCCATCAAAATAAAATTTTGCCAAAATTTTCTATAGAAATGAAATTTTGCAAAAATTTCTCTTTCAAGTTTGAAAAAATTTTCTATAAAAATAAAGTTTTAGAAAAACCAAAAGTCTTGCAGTCCATACGGCCCAAATAAATTTGACAAGCATACTTTTTTTCGGTTGGTGTAGGTTACACTTGTAGTTTACTCAATACATAGTTTTAAGCTGAGATCTAAGCAATAATGAATGTGAAATAAACCAACAATAACAAAACAAAACGAGTGAAATAAAATTTTGCCAACATTTTCTATAGAAATACAATTTTGACAAAATTTTCTATAAAAATAAAATTTTGACAAAATTTTCTATAGAAATAATTGGCAAAATTGCCTATAGAAATACAATTTGACAAAATTTTCTAAAGAAATAATTGAAAAAATTTCTATTGCAATAAAATGTTGACAAAATTTTCCATAGACATAGTTGCTAAGAATTTCTATAGAAATACAATTTTGGCAAAATTTTCTACAGAAATAAAATTTTGAAAAAATTTTCTATAGAAATAAAATTTTGACAAAATTTTCTATAGAAATAAAATTTTGACAAAATTTTCTATAGAAATAAAATTTTGACAAAATTTTCTATAGAAATAATTGGCAAAATTGTCTTTCTACAGAAATAAAATTTTGGCAAAATTTTCTACAGAAATAAAATTTTGACAAAATTTTCTATAGAAATAAATTTTTGACAAAATTTTCTATAGAAATAAAATTTTGACAAAATTTTCTAGAGAAATAAAATTTTGACAAAATTTTCTATATAAACACAAGTTTAACAAAATTTTTTATAGAAATAATTGATAAAAATTTCTATAGAAATAAAATTTTGACAAAATTTTCTATAGAATTAAAATTTTGACAAAGTTTTCTATAGAAATGAGATTTTGCCAAATTTTTCTATAGAAATACAAGCTTGAAAAAATTTTCTATAGAAACAAAATTTTGACAAGCTTTTCTATAGAAACAAAATTTTTACAACATTTTCTATAGAAATAAAATTTTGACAAAATTTTTTATAGAAACAAAATTTTGACGAAATTTTCTATAGAAATAAAATTTTGATAAAATTTTCTATAGAAATACAATTTTGCCAAAATTGTCTATAGAATTAAAATTTTGACAAAATTCTATATAGGAATAAAATTTTGACAAAATTTTCTATAGAAATAAAATTTTGACAAATTTTCTATAGAAATAAAATTTTGACATAATTTTCTACACAAATACAATTTTGACAAAATTTTCTATAGAAATAATTGGCAAAATTCTGTTCAAATTTTCTATAGAAATAAAATTTTGACAAAATTTTCTATAGAAATAAAATTTTGACAAAATTTTCTATAGAAATAAAATTTTGACAAAATTTTCTACACAAATACAATTTTGACAAAATTTTCTATAGAAATAATTGGCAAAATTTTGTTCAAATTTTCTATAGAAATAAAATTTTGGGAAAATTTTCTACAGAAATAAAATTTTTACAAAATTTTCTATAAAAATAAAATTTTGATGAAATTTTCTATAGAAATAAAATTTTGACAAAATTTTCTATAGAAATAAAATTTTGACAAAATTTTCTATAGAAATAAAATTTTGACAAAATTTTCTATAGAAATACAAGTTAACAAAATTTTCTATAGAAATAATTGATAAAAATTTCTATAGAAATAAAATTTTGACAAAATTGTCTATAGAAATAAAATTTTGACAAAATTGTCTATAGAAATAAAATTTTGGCAAAATAATCTATAGGAATAACATTTCGACAAAATTTTCTATAGAATTAAAATTTCGACAAAGTTTTCTATAGAAATGAGATTTTGCCAAAATTTTCTATAGAAATACAAATTTGAAAAAATTTTCTATAAAAACAAAATTTTGACAAGCTGTTATATAGAAACAAAATTTTTACAACATTTTCTATAGAAATAAAATTTTGACAAAATTTTTTATGGAAACAAAATTTTGACAAAATTTTCTATAGAAATAAAATTTTGACAAAATTTTCTATAGAAATAAAAGAAATGCAATTTTGACAAAATTTCCTATAGAAATAAAATTTTAACAAAATTTTCTATAGAAATAAAATTTTGACAAAATTTTCTACACAAATACAATTTTGACAAAATTTTCTATAGAAATAATTGGCAAAATTTTGTTCAAATTTTCTATAGAAATAAAATTTTGGGAAAATTTTCTACAGAAATAAAATTTTTACAAAATTTTCTATAAAAATAAAATTTTGATGAAATTTTCTATAGAAATAAAATTTTGATGAAATTTTTTATAGAAATAAAATTTTGACAAAATTTTCTATAGAAATACAAGTTTAACAAAATTTTCTATAGAAATAATTGATAAAAATTTCTATAGAAATAAAATTTTGGCAAAATTGTCTATAGAAATAAAATTTTGACAAAATTGTCTATAGAAATAAAATTTTGACAAAAATTGTCTATAGAAATAAAATTTTGGCAAAATACTCTATAGGAATAACATTTTGACAAAATTTTCTATAGAATTAAAATTTCGACAAAGTTTTCTATAGAAATGAGATATAGGAATAAAATTTTGACAAAATTTTCTATAGAAATAAAATTTTGACAAATTTTCTATAGAAATAAAATTTTGACATAATTTTCTACACAAATACAATTTTGACAAAATTTTCTATAGAAATAATTGGCAAAATTCTGTTCAAATTTTCTATAGAAATAAAATTTTGACAAAATTTTCTATAGAAATAAAATTTTGACAAAATTTTCTATAGAAATAAAATTTTGACAAAATTTTCTACACAAATACAATTTTGACAAAATTTTCTATAGAAATAATTGGCAAAATTTTGTTCAAATTTTCTATAGAAATAAAATTTTGGGAAAATTTTCTACAGAAATAAAATTTTTACAAAATTTTCTATAAAAATAAAATTTTGATGAAATTTTCTATAGAAATAAAATTTTGACAAAATTTTCTATAGAAATAAAATTTTGACAAAATTTTCTATAGAAATAAAATTTTGACAAAATTTTCTATAGAAATACAAGTTAACAAAATTTTCTATAGAAATAATTGATAAAAATTTCTATAGAAATAAAATTTTGACAAAATTGTCTATAGAAATAAAATTTTGACAAAATTGTCTATAGAAATAAAATTTTGGCAAAATAATCTATAGGAATAACATTTCGACAAAATTTTCTATAGAATTAAAATTTCGACAAAGTTTTCTATAGAAATGAGATTTTGCCAAAATTTTCTATAGAAATACAAATTTGAAAAAATTTTCTATAAAAACAAAATTTTGACAAGCTGTTATATAGAAACAAAATTTTTACAACATTTTCTATAGAAATAAAATTTTGACAAAATTTTTTATGGAAACAAAATTTTGACAAAATTTTCTATAGAAATAAAATTTTGACAAAATTTTCTATAGAAATAAAAGAAATGCAATTTTGACAAAATTTCCTATAGAAATAAAATTTTAACAAAATTTTCTATAGAAATAAAATTTTGACAAAATTTTCTACACAAATACAATTTTGACAAAATTTTCTATAGAAATAATTGGCAAAATTTTGTTCAAATTTTCTATAGAAATAAAATTTTGGGAAAATTTTCTACAGAAATAAAATTTTTACAAAATTTTCTATAAAAATAAAATTTTGATGAAATTTTCTATAGAAATAAAATTTTGATGAAATTTTTTATAGAAATAAAATTTTGACAAAATTTTCTATAGAAATACAAGTTTAACAAAATTTTCTATAGAAATAATTGATAAAAATTTCTATAGAAATAAAATTTTGGCAAAATTGTCTATAGAAATAAAATTTTGACAAAATTGTCTATAGAAATAAAATTTTGACAAAAATTGTCTATAGAAATAAAATTTTGGCAAAATACTCTATAGGAATAACATTTTGACAAAATTTTCTATAGAATTAAAATTTCGACAAAGTTTTCTATAGAAATGAGATATAGGAATAAAATTTTGACAAAATTTTCTATAGAAATAAAATTTTGACAAATTTTCTATAGAAATAAAATTTTGACATAATTTTCTACACAAATACAATTTTGACAAAATTTTCTATAGAAATAATTGGCAAAATTCTGTTCAAATTTTCTATAGAAATAAAATTTTGACAAAATTTTCTATAGAAATAAAATTTTGACAAAATTTTCTATAGAAATAAAATTTTGACAAAATTTTCTACACAAATACAATTTTGACAAAATTTTCTATAGAAATAATTGGCAAAATTTTGTTCAAATTTTCTATAGAAATAAAATTTTGGGAAAATTTTCTACAGAAATAAAATTTTTACAAAATTTTCTATAAAAATAAAATTTTGATGAAATTTTCTATAGAAATAAAATTTTGACAAAATTTTCTATAGAAATAAAATTTTGACAAAATTTTCTATAGAAATAAAATTTTGACAAAATTTTCTATAGAAATACAAGTTAACAAAATTTTCTATAGAAATAATTGATAAAAATTTCTATAGAAATAAAATTTTGACAAAATTGTCTATAGAAATAAAATTTTGACAAAATTGTCTATAGAAATAAAATTTTGGCAAAATAATCTATAGGAATAACATTTCGACAAAATTTTCTATAGAATTAAAATTTCGACAAAGTTTTCTATAGAAATGAGATTTTGCCAAAATTTTCTATAGAAATACAAATTTGAAAAAATTTTCTATAAAAACAAAATTTTGACAAGCTGTTATATAGAAACAAAATTTTTACAACATTTTCTATAGAAATAAAATTTTGACAAAATTTTTTATGGAAACAAAATTTTGACAAAATTTTCTATAGAAATAAAATTTTGACAAAATTTTCTATAGAAATAAAAGAAATGCAATTTTGACAAAATTTCCTATAGAAATAAAATTTTAACAAAATTTTCTATAGAAATAAAATTTTGACAAAATTTTCTACACAAATACAATTTTGACAAAATTTTCTATAGAAATAATTGGCAAAATTTTGTTCAAATTTTCTATAGAAATAAAATTTTGGGAAAATTTTCTACAGAAATAAAATTTTTACAAAATTTTCTATAAAAATAAAATTTTGATGAAATTTTCTATAGAAATAAAATTTTGATGAAATTTTTTATAGAAATAAAATTTTGACAAAATTTTCTATAGAAATACAAGTTTAACAAAATTTTCTATAGAAATAATTGATAAAAATTTCTATAGAAATAAAATTTTGGCAAAATTGTCTATAGAAATAAAATTTTGACAAAATTGTCTATAGAAATAAAATTTTGACAAAAATTGTCTATAGAAATAAAATTTTGGCAAAATACTCTATAGGAATAACATTTTGACAAAATTTTCTATAGAATTAAAATTTCGACAAAGTTTTCTATAGAAATGAGATTTTGCCAAAATTTTCTATAGAAATACAAATTTGAAAAAATTTTCTATAAAAACAAAATTTTGACAAGATTTTATATAGAAACAAAATTTTTACAACATTTTCTATAGAAATAAAATTTTGACAAAATTTTTTATAGAAACAAAATTTTGACAAAATTTTCTATAGAAATAAAATTTTGACAAAATTTTCTATAGAAATAAATTTTGACAAGATTTTCTATAGAAGTAAAATTTTCTATAGAAATACAATTTTGACCAAATATATACACCCAAGTAATTGTTGCGAATTCATTTATTCGAAGAAAAAAATTGAAACTAACCACAAAAATTAGATCAAAAGCCTTAAAAAAAAGATTTCTTTTTCAATTTGGTAAATTTGGGGTAAAATGTTCTTCAAATTTTGGGAAAATTTTCTACAGAAATAAAATTTTTACAAAATTTTCTATAAAAATAAAATTTTGATGAAATTTTCTATAGAAATAAAATTTTGATGAAATTTTTTATAGAAATAAAATTTTGACAAAATTTTCTATAGAAATACAAGTTTAACAAAATTTTCTATAGAAATAATTGATAAAAATTTCTATAGAAATAAAATTTTGGCAAAATTGTCTATAGAAATAAAATTTTGACAAAATTGTCTATAGAAATAAAATTTTGACAAAAATTGTCTATAGAAATAAAATTTTGGCAAAATACTCTATAGGAATAACATTTTGACAAAATTTTCTATAGAATTAAAATTTCGACAAAGTTTTCTATAGAAATGAGATTTTGCCAAAATTTTCTATAGAAATACAAATTTGAAAAAATTTTCTATAAAAACAAAATTTTGACAAGCTTTTATATAGAAACAAAATTTTTACAACATTTTCTATAGAAATAAAATTTTGACAAAATTTTTTATAGAAACAAAATTTTGACAAAATTTTCTATAGAAATAAAATTTTGACAAAATTTTCTATAGAAATAAATTTTGACAAGATTTTCTATAGAAGTAAAATTTTCTATAGAAATACAATTTTGACCAAATATATACACCCAAGTAATTGTTGTGAATTCATTTATTCGAAGAAAAAAATTGAAACTAACCACAAAAATTAGATCAAAAGCCTTAAAAAAAAGATGTCTTTTTCAATTTGGTAAATTTGGGGTAAAATGTTCTTCAAATTTTGGCAGATTACTTTTGGCTCTAGTGGCAACCATGATACAGTAGCACTGGATGCCTTTAAAAATCAATGTTTGTGGACCAACTTCAAAGTTGTAATGTGCTGACATGTAAATTACGATGTAGATCAACATTATAATGATGTCATATATGTAAAAGTTTTGAGACGACACAATTCAATTTTAATATTTTTGTGTCACATCAGATCTTTTTAAATTCATTAATTTTGTGCACTTAATTCTCAAACCCAATTGTATTAGACAGAAATTTAAAAAAAAAAACGAACAGAAATCAACAAGAAATACAAATATCAATACAAATTGCAAGAATTATGCAAAAAAAAAAGAAAAGTATTTCGGAAAAACAATTGTGTTTCATCGAATGCCAAGAATATAGGCGGAGGGGATGACGTTATTATAGTCCAACTGTTTGACTGACCACACGCCACAGACTATAGGCTATAGTAATATTGGTCGCTTGTAAGCTACAAAGACGGTATCAGTTGGCAGTGGCGGGCGCTATAGCCGTTTGGCCAGTGGTAAACAAAAGCGAAAATGAATTGGCCATAAAATGTTCGTGTGCCTTTTTAGACTTAATTGTGGCATAGAGCAGAATGTTGTCATTGCCAAAAGGCGTTGGTAATATGGCAAACATTTAAACAATTGGGTGGTGGGGGTGGTATAGGGTGACACAAAGAGGGGTTATGAAAATACCTCCAACCCACCCGCGCTCTAGTGATTCACCCGCTCTTCCTTCACATGTAGATGGACACATCCACTAACACATATCTATAAGTATCGCGATCTCATCCGCATATATTCTGTTCTCATTAACTATCTAAACATTTGAGAATATTTTCCCCATCCGATTAATGAGTGTTTTCCTAATGAGTGTGTGGGGCGGCTGTCCGAGAGTATCATACGGGGAAAATTCGTGGGTGTTTGCATTTTTATTTGTCGCTGTTGTTTATCAAAATCACAATCTTTATTTATTTCTTTCTGTTCGGGAATGTTTGAGGATCTTCTTAGCCATATTCACAGTATCATCGTTGGCTGCGCAATTGCATTTTTCACTGTTTTGGTTAATTTTTGCCGTTGGTCCATTATTATGAAAGAATGAATATTGCGAATCTTGGACAAGCATACATAAACATTTGCAGCAAACAACAATTTGAAATTCTTGCTACACTCCAAACAAAAGGATTATGTGGGTCCAAAGAGATTGACCTTCCCTTAAGGAGTTTGGTATTCATTTCGAGTCAAAGATGCGGCTTCTTTACAATAAAGATATTTTTGGGACCTATAAAGCTATAAATCTAGGAAGAACACAATTAAAATTAGAATGCGGAACTTATTTACCGAATTTGCAATCTTCTTCTATCTTCTATATATATAAAATCTTCTATATATCTATAAAGTTTCAAGTAAATCGGTTCAGCCGTTTCGGAGCCAACTCGGAACGTACAAACAAACAAACAATCAAACAAATAAACAAACATAGATTGAATTTTATATATATATGCGATTGCTTGAAATTTTCATTGAATGTTGGGGTTGGCATCTAGACAAAAATCCGCTATTCCGTCGGGGAGGGGGACAACCCCTTTGCCCGACTTTTTTTTAAAGTACAGTGAAAACAAAACTAAACTCCCCCGACTGAAATTTTACGGAAAAACTGGGTGAGGTTATGAAATTTATATCAGGTTCCTGATTATACCCTGCTCCACACTGTGGAACAGGGTATTATAAGTTAGTGTTTGCAACACCCAGAAGGATGGTGTCTTTGGCAAAAATGCTCATCGATATAGCGATGTCCGTCTGCCCGTCTGTCCGTCTGTCCGTGAACACATTTTTGTAATCAAAGTCTAGGTCACAGTTTTAGTCCAATCGACTTCAAATTTGGCACAAGTATGTGTTTTGGCTCAGACTAGATCCCTATAGATTTTGGAAGAAATCGGTTCAGATTTAGATATAGCTCCCATATATATATTTCGCCCGATATGGACTTAGATGGCCCCAGAAGCCAGAGTTTTACCCTAATTTGCTTAAAATTTTGCACAAGAAGAGCAATTAGTACTATAGTCAAGTTTGCCAAATTTTATTGAAATCGGTTCAGATTTAGATATAGCTCCCATATATATCTTTCGCCCGATATGGACTAATACGGTCCCAGAAGCCAGATTTTTACCCCAATTTGGTTGAAATTTTGCACAGGGAGTAGAATTAGCATTGTAGCTATGCGTGCGAAATTTGGTTGAAATCGGTTCAGATTTAGATATAGCTCCCATATATAGCTTTCGCCCGATTTACACTCATATGACCACAGTGGCCAATTTTTAACTCCGATTTAGTTGAAATTTTGCACAGGTAGTAGAATTAGCATTGCAGCTATGAGTGCCAAATTTGATTGAAATCGGTTCAGATTTAGATATATCTCCCATATATAGCTTTCGCCCGATTTACACTCATATGACCACAGAGGCCAATTTTTAACTCCGATTATGTTAAAATTTTGCACAGGGAGTAAAATTAGCATTGTTGCTATGCGTGCCAAATTTCGTTGAAATCGGTTCAGATTTAGATATATCTCCCATATATAGCTTTCGCCCGATTTACACTCATATGACCACAGAGGCCAATTTTTAACTCCGATTATGTTAAAATTTTGCACAGGGAGTAGAATTAGCATTGTTGCTATGCGTGCCAAATTTCGTTGAAATCGGTTCAGATTTAGATATAGCTCCCATATATATGTTTTTTTTAATTTCGACAAAAATGGTCAAAATACCAACATTTTCCTTGTAAAATCGCCACTGCTTAGTCGAAAAGTTGTAAAAATGACTCTAATTTTCCTAAACTTCTAATACATATATATCGAGCGATAAATGATAAATAAACTTTTTCGAAGTTTCCTTAAAATTGCGTCAGATTTAAACGTTTCCCATATTTATACCCTTCACCACTACTGTGGTACAGGGTATAATAAGTTTGTGCATTTGTATGTAACGCCAAGAAGGAGTAATCATAGACCAACCTTTTAGTATACGGATCGGCTTAGAATTAAATTCTGAGTCGATTTAGCGATGTCCGTCTGTCTGTCTGTCCGTCTGTCTGTCCGTCTGTCTGTCTGTCTGTCTGTTGATGTATGTTTGTGTGCAAAGTACAGCTCGCAGTTTTAGTCCGATTGTCCTAAAATTTAGTATAGGGTCCTGTTTCGGCTCAAAGACGATTCCTATTGATTTTGGAAAAAATCGGTTCAGATTTAGATATAGCTGCCATATATATTTTTCACCGATCTGGTCATAATTGGCGTGTATATCAACCGATCTTCCTCAAATTCCGTACATCCGAATATTTTATGAGTCTCGAAAAACTTGCAAAATATCAGCAAAATCGGTTCAGATTTAGATATAGCTCCCATATATAGCTTTCGCCCGATTTACACTCATTTGCCCACAGAGGCCAATTTTTTGCTCCGATTTAGTTGAAATTTTGCATAGGGAGTAGAATTAGCGTTGTAACTATGCGTGCCAAATTTGCTTGAAATCGGTTCAGATTTGGATATATCTCCCATATAAAGCTTTCGCCCGATTTACACTCATATGACAACAGAGGCCAATTTTTAACTCCGATTTAGTTGAAACTTTGCACAGGGAGTAGAATTAGCATTGTAGCTATGCGTGCCAAATTTGGTTGAAATCGGTTCAGATTTAGATATAGCTCCCATATATATGTTTTTCTGATTTCGACAAAAATGGTCAAAATACCAACATTTTTCTTGTAAAATCGCCACTGCTTAATCGAAAAGTTGTAAAAATGACTCTAATTTTCCTAAACTTCTAATACATATATATCGAGCCATAAATCATAAATAAACTTTTTCGAAGTTTCCTTAAAATTGCTTCAGATTTAAACGTTTCCCATAGTTTTTTACTAACATTGTGTTCCACCCTAGTGCATTAGCCGACTTAAATTTTGAGTCTATAGATTTTGTAGAAGTCTATCAAATTCTGTCCAGATCGAGTGATATTTAAATGTATGTATTTGGGACAAACCTTTATATATAGCCCTCAACACATTTGGCGGATGTGATATGGTATCGAAAATTTAGATCTACAAAGTGGTGCAGGGTATAATATAGTCGGCCCCGCCCGACTTTAGACTTTCCTTACTGGTTTTTTACTAACATTGTGTTCCACCCTAGTGCATTAGCCAACTTAAATTTTGACTCTATAGATTTTGTAGAAGTCTATCAAATTCTGTCCAGATCGAGTGATATTCAAATGTATGTATTTCGGACAAACCTTTATATATAGCCCCCAACACATTTAACGGATGTGATATGTTATCGAAAATTTAGATCTACAAAGTGATGCAGGGTATAATATAGTCGGCCACGCCCGACTTTAGACTTTCCTTACTTGTTTTTTACTAACATTGTGTTCCACCCTAGTGCATTAGCCAACTTAAATTTTGACTCTATAGATTTTGTAGAAGTCTATCAAATTCTGTCCAGATCGAGTGATATTCAAATGTATGTATTTGGGACAAACCTTTATATATATAGCCCCCACACATTTGACGGATGTGATATGTTATCGAAAATTTAGATCTACAAAGTGATGCAGGGTATAATATAGTCGGTCCCGCCCGACTTTAGACTTTCCTTACTTGTTTTTTAATAAAAATAATAGGGCATAGGGAGACATCCGCTTCTCTTAAGTACATACAGAGAAAGAAACAATTAAACTTTACCGAGTTACTTGAAATTTACAGAGGACTGGGGAGAGGTTACGATATTAATAGTTGATACCTGATTTTGTGATATTTGGACGGAAGAGAGGCCGCCCCTTTAGGCTTATAATTTGCTTGACATTTTCTGGGACGTTTACAAAAGATACGCTACATCACTTTTCGATATTTGGTCGTGGAGGAGGTTCTCCTCTAAAACTGCAAAAAAAAAATTCTTAAGTTTTCTTGAAATTTACAAAGGCAGAGGGGGAAGGTTATGAACGAAGAGGCAACCTTCCTTGCCCCACCCTTGAAGGAAAGTTTCAAGAATTTTCAGGGAAGGTTAGGGGTACTATTCACTACGGTGTTTGTCGATAATGTATCGGGGAATGTGACGTCCCTTTAAAACAATAGAGCAAAATTGAAACATCTCCGATCTACTTAAAATTTACTGGGAACGTGGGAGGAGGTGATTAAATTTATACATGATTATTAAATTAGTATATGAATTTTCGATATCTGGTGAAAATTGAAATAAACTTTGTCGATCTACTTCGATAGAATTTATAGGGACCATTGAGTAGTCGTGAAATTAATATAGGGTACGTGATAGTCCGATATCAGGTCGGAGTGGAGCGAAGGTGGGGAGAGGGTTCCCTTTTTATACCCTACACCCTCTCCCCGACATTTGTTAAAACGAACCGTTTTACATATGCATATCCGCCGGATTTGTACCTATAAACGAAAAAGCAAGTATTCCGATTTGTTTGAAAGAACTCAAATCTTTTCGAATTTGTTTTCAGCACACGCAGAGAAGGAATATGATCACCTCAAACATGTTTCAAGAGCAAAATGTTATTTTTGTATGGTGACCATGTAACATGTTCGTCACTAAAATGTTATTTTTTCGTCAAATATAACCTGCTTGCCGAAATCAGATACATGATTTCCGAGAAAATAACATGGTTGCGAAATACATGGTCACCAACCAAAAATAACATTTTGCTCTTAAAACATGTTTGAGGTGATCATATTCCTTCTCTGGATGCACGAAGGATATGGTTGACTAAGTTAACGCAAAATGTTCCTACAAATACGCTTCGGAAGACGACGCGAAGCGGGCCGGGTTACGCCAGTATATTAATAAAGCTGTTCACGTACAACCAAGTGCCAGTTTAAAATTCCAATTTGTAGCAAATATTTCAAAATATTTGTTTAATTCCAAAAAGCTTTAAACGAATGTTGCAATATTCTCCAAATAAGCATTAACCTATTTGTATTTGAAGCGTCTTTATCTTAAATCTAAAGATTCAATATATCAGTTAATTTAAAGACGATTCGTTTAAACAAAAAACAAATTTTGTTTAATTTAAGGAAATTTTGATTTACCTCAAAAACATACGACTTTAACCAAGGGAGGAAAATGTCCATAATTTTTTAAAGCAAAGGTTACAAACTTTCTTTTAATTCAAATTTCATTAAAAAAAAAAACAAGTTGTGTAAATTGCGTATCCTAAAATTTGGGTTGTATAATTTTAAATTTTAGGCCAATAACGGTCTAACAAAGAAAAACACATTTTTTTTGTCAAAATTCGTTTTTATTATTCAACATAGTTCCCATCAAGAGCGATACAACGATTATAATGACCTTCCAATTTTTTGATACCATTTTGGTAGTACTCCTTCGGTTTTGCCTCAAATTAGACCTCAGTTTCGGCGATCACCTCTTCATCGCAGCCAAATTTTTTCCCTGCGAGCATCCTTTTGAGGTCTGAGAACAAGAAAAAGTCTCTGGGGGCCAGATCTGGAGAATACGGTGGGTGGGGAAGCAATTCGAAGTCCAATTCATGAATTTTTGCCGCGATTTCGACCTTCAAACGCTCCAATAACGCCATATAATAGTCACTGTTGATGGTTTTTCCCTTCTCAAGATAATCGATGCGCATCCCAAAAAACAGAGGCCATTACTTTGCCAGCGGACTTTTGAGTCTTTCCACGCTTCGGAGACGGTTCACCGGTCGCTGTCCACACGCACAATTCTTTCCTCCCAAACGAAATTTTAGACAAACAAAGTTCGTTTCTCATTTGCTTTTCGTTGAAAGGAAGTGTATTTAGAAGAAAAGTATATACTTTTTGTGATAAACGTTTATTCTTTTCCAGGATGTAAAAACAATTTCATAAAGACTAACTCAAAAAATTTTTTTCTGGCTAAGTGCATTTTCCCTCACAGCTTTCTCACTTCCACGAAGTTTTTTAGTTCTTAGCACCTTTTTCTGTAATACAAAAAATGTAGAAGAAATTATACGATTTTATAAATTTAAATTTTTTTTTACCTTTCGCCTGGACGGAGAATCGAACCGCGGACCATGCACTTTGTAAGCCAACACACTAACCACTGAGCAATGTACCTGTTATGGTCATCAATAGATAAATATCCATATAAGTTATATTTATATAGCATAGCTTGCGGCGCCCACGAACCGAATAAACAAAGTTTATTTAACAGAAACAAACATTTAGTTTGGCACCGTGGAGCAGTGGTAGCTACGTCCGACTCTCATGCCAAGGGTCGTGGGTTCGATCCCTGCTTCGACCAAAGTTTTTTATACCCTTGTAACACATCAAAATATTGCTCTAAGACCCAATAAAGTATATATATTCTGGGTCGTGGTGAAATTCTGAGTCGATCTAAGCATGTCCGTGCGTCCGTCTGTTGAAATCACTCTAACTTCCGAACGAAACAAGCTATCGACTTGAAACTTGGCACAAGTAGATGTTATCGATGTAGGTCGGATGGTATTGAAAATGGGCCATATCGGTCCACTTTTACGTATAGCCCCCATATAAAGGGACCCTCAGATTTGGCTTGTGGAGCCTCTAACAGAAGCATATTTCATCCGATCCGGCTGAAATTTGGTACATGGTGTTGGTGTATGGTCTCTAATAACCATGCAAAAATTGGTCCACATCGGTCCATAATTATATATAGCCCCCATATAAACCGATCCCCAGATTTGGCTTGCGGAGCCTAAAAGAGAAGAAAATTTCATCCGCTCCGGCTGAAATTTGGTACATGGTGTTGGTATATGGTCTCTAACAACCATGCAAAAATTGGTCCACATCGGTCCATAATTCTATATAGCCCCCATATAAACCGATCCCCAGATTTGGCTTGCGGAGCCTAAAAGAGAAGCAAATTTCATCCGATCCGGCTGAAATTTGGTATATGGTGTTGGTATATGGTCTCTAACAACCATGCAAAAATTGGTCCACATCGGTCCTTAATTATATATAGCCCCCATATAAACCGATCCCCAGATTTGGCTTATGGAGCCTCTAAGAGAAGCATATTTCATCCGATCCGGCTGAAATTTGGTACATGGTGGTATATGGTCTCTAACAATGATGCAAAAATTGGTCCACATCGGTCCATAATTATATATAACCCCCATATAAACCGATCCCCAGATTTGGCTTGCGAAGTCTCCAAGAGAAGCAAATTTCATCCAAGCCGGTTGTAATTTGGAACATGGAATTAGTATATGATCTTTAACAACCGTGCCAGAATTGGTCCATATCGTTCCATAATTATATATAGCACCCATATAAAACGTTCTCCAGATTTGACCTCCGGAGCCTCTTGGAGGAGCAAAATTCATCCGATCCGATTCAAATTAGGAACGTGGTGTTAGTATATGGTCGCTAACAACCATACCAAAATTGGTCCAATCACACAAAAATTGGTCCATATCGGTTCATAATCATGGTTGCCACTAGAGCCAAAAATAATCTACCAAAATTTTATTTCTATAGAAAATGTTGTCAAAATTTTATTTCTAGAGAAAATTTTGTTAAAATTTTATTCGATTCATATAAAAATTTTCATCATTTTCAAAATTTTATTTCTATAGAAAATTTTGTCAAAATTTTATTTCTATAGAAAATTTTGTTCAAATTTTATTCGGTTCATAATCATGGTTGCCAGTCGAGCCACAAAAAAATATACCAAGATTTTATTTCTATAGAAAATTTTGTCAAAAGTTTATTTCTATAGAAAATTTTGTTAAAATTTTATTTCTGTAGAAATTTTTGTCAAAATTTTCTTTCTATAGAATATTTTGTCAAAATTTTTATTTCTATAGAAAATTTTGTGAAAATTTTATTTCTATAGAAAATTTTGTTAAAATTTTATTTCTGTAGAAAATTTTGTCAAAATTTTATGTCTACTTTTTCAAACTGAATTATATACGTATTGGATCGATCTTTTTTGATTTAATATATACCACGTATGGACTTACATACAATTTAGAAGATGGTATTAGGAGGTTTTAAGATACCTTGCCATCGGCAAGCGTTACCGCAACTTAAGTAATTCGATTGTGGATGGCAGTGTTTAGAAGAAGTTTCTACGCAATCCATGATGGAGGGTACATAAGCTTCGGCCTGGCCGAACTTACGGCCGTATATACTTGTTTTTATTTTTTTTTTTACATATATTCCAGGTTTGATCGGAAGATTCCGAAGAAATGAACTGTAAAATGTGTCTTATTAAAGACCTAGACCCAGAAAAGAACAGTGTTTGATATAAACGAAATGGACTGTGTTGTTGGTTCAAAAATAACTTTTTTTTATTGAAAAAATAAAAATTTTGTAACAAACGAATGTTTTTGGTGATAAAAGTGTATACTTTTCGAAGCAATTCAAAAAACTCTAGCAAAAGAAAAACGTTTTGGGTACACGTTTTCCAAACGTTTTTTTTTTTCGTTGCGTGCACTCAGCCGACTGTCGATTGGACTCAGGAGTGTGGTGGTGGAGCCATGTTTTATCCATTGTCACATATCGACGGAAAAACTCGGGTGTATTACGAGTTAACAGCTGCAAACACCGCTCAGAATCATCAACACGTTGTTGTTTTTGGGCAAATGTGAGCTCGCGCGGCACCCATTTTGCACAGAGCTTCCGCATATCCAAATTTTGATGAATGATATGACCACCACGTTCCTTTGATATCTTTAAGGCCTCTGCTATCTCCATCAACTTCATTTTACGGTCATTCAAAATCATTTTGTGGATTTTTTTGATGTTTTCGTCGGTAACCACCTCTTTCGGGCGTCCACTGTGTTCACCGTCCTCCGTGCTCATTTCACCACGCTTGAATTTTGCATACCAATCAATTATTGTTGAATTCCCCGGGGGGCAGAGTCCGGAAACTCATCAAGCCAAGTTTTTGCTTCCACCGTATTTTTTCCCTTCAGAAAACAGTATTTTATCAAAACACGAAATTCCTTTTTTTCCATTGCTTTTTCACAATAACAAAAGTTGCTTCACAAAAGACGCTCTATCTCACAAACTTATTGACTTACAGACGTCAAATTTTGACACGAATCATTTAAAGGTTGCTAATAAAAATAATATGCATTTAATACTAGCGACGCCATCTATGTGTCAGACCGGGGACTTATCAGCCAACCTGTTATTTTTTCCCATATATACCGGTCAAGAACTGAATACACTGAAAAAAATATTGTCGTGAGGCCAAAGATTTCATGTCCTTAAAATACGAATGCAAATTTTGCTTAGCATAGAAGATAATAATATAGTTTTTTTTTTCTTGTCCAAAAGTCGATAAACTTTTCAATGAAGTCGTCTTGTCCTTATAATTAAGTGATTTGACTTCAAAATTGGTATCATAACATGAAATAAAAATTTTTTGGGGTAAGGTCAACTTGACTTTAATAATTAAGAAAAATTCTTTAAAATTAATGAAATTGTCTTTTAATTTGTTGTCTTTTTGCATCTTGACTACAAAGCAAAAATTCGTACAAAAATAGGACATGTTTTTAAACACTTTATTTTAAAGAAGTTTTTTACTTGAAACATAGCATAAATTCTACTGGAAGTCTAGTCTGAATTTGGAAAATAAAGTTGTCGTTAACACGTTTTTAAAGGACTGTGATGGCATATGAAGAAAAAAAGCTCAAAACAAAAAAAATTAAATTTGCTTCCTAGAAGCAAGTACACAAAACCCAAAATTAAAAGAGAATTGTGTCTTAAAAGTATCCTTACTTGTATTCTCCGCTTCTTTGGCTCGGAATCAATACCAAAATTGTTAAAGTAAAGACAAAATCTTTGGAAATCTTTGGAATCGACCTTCCTTTTGTCTAATATATAACCCGCATGGACTAACTTACAATTAAGAAGATGATGTTAAGAAGTTTTAAGATGCCTTGCCATCGGCCGCCATCAATTGTGGATGACCGTCTTTAGTAGAAGTTTCTACGCAATCCATGGTGGAGGGTACATAAGATTCGGCCTGGCTAAACTTGCGGCCATATATACTTTTTTTATACCCTGCGCCACACTGTGGAACAGGGTATTATAAGTTAGTGCATATGTTTGTAACACCCAGAAGGAGACGAGATAGATACATGGTGTCTTTGGCAATAATGCTCAGGGTGGGTCCCTGAGTCGATATAACCATGTCCGTCCGTCTGTCCGTGAACACATTTGTGTAATCAAAGTCTAGGTCGCAGTTTTAGTCCAATCGACTTCAAATTTGGCACAAGTATGTGCTTTGGCTCAGAATAGAACCCTATTGATTTTGGAAGAAATCGGTTCAGATTTAGATATAGCTTCCATATATATATTTCGCCCGATATGGACTTATATGGCCCCAGAAGCCAGAGTTTTACCCTAATTTGCTTAAAATTTTGCAGAAGAAGAAAAATTAGTACTAGAGTCAAGTGTGCCAAATTTTATTGAAATCGGTTCAGATTTAGATATAGCTCCCATATATATCTTTCGCCCGATATGGACTAATACGGTCCCGGAAGCTAGAGTTTTATCCCAATTAGGTATAAATTAGGGGTACAATTAGTAGTGTAGTCAAGTATGCCGAATTTTATTGAAATCGGTTCAGATTTAGATATAGCTCCCATATATAGCTTTCGCCCGATTTACACTCATATGACCACAGAGGCCAATTTTTTGCTCCGATTTAGTTGAAATTTTGCACTGGGAGTAGAATTAGCATTGTAGCTATGCGTGCCAAATTTGGTTGAAATCGGTTCAGATTTAGATATATCTCCCATATATAGCTTTCGCACGATTTACACTCATATGACCACAGAGGCCAATTTGTAACTCCGATTTAGTTGAAATTTTGCACAGGGAGTAGAATTAGCATTGTTGCTATGCGTGCCAAATTTGGTTGAAATCGGTTCAGATTTAGATATAGCTCCTATATATATGTTTTTCTGATTTCGACAAAAATGGTCAAAATACCAACATTTTCCTTGTAAAATCGCCACTGCTTACTCGAAAAGTTGTAAAAATGACTCTAATTTTCCTAAACTTCTAATACATATATATCGAGCGATAAATCATAAATAAACTTTTTCGAAGTTTCCTTAAAATTGCGTCAGATTTAAACGTTTCCCATATTTTTTTACTAACATTGTGTTCCACCCTAGTGCATTAGTGATATTCAAATGTATGTATTTGGGACAAACCTTTATATATAGCCCCCAACACATTTAACCGATGTGATATGGTATCGAACACTAAGATCTACAAAGTGGTGCAGGGTATAATATAGTCGGTCCCGCCCGACTTTAGACTTTCCTTACTTGTTTTTTACTAACATTGTGTTCCACCCTAGTGCATTAGCCAACTTAAATTTTGACTCTATAGATTTTGTAGAAGTCTATCAAATTCTGTCCAGATCGAGTGATATTGAAATGTATATATTTGGGACAAACCTTTATATATAGCCCCCAACACATTTGACAGATGTGATATGGTATCGAAAATTTAGATCTACAAAGTGATGCAGGGTATAATATAGTCGGCCCCGCCCCACTTTAGACTTTCCTTACTTGTTTTATTTAGAAAAATCGGGTGGTACATATATGGGAGCTATAGCTAAATCTGAACTGATTTCGATGATTTTTTGCACATATAGTTAGTGCTATAGAAGATTACATTTAGCCAACTTTGAGTAAGATCGGTTGATAAATAAGGGTTTTATGATCTTATTTGGCAAAATCGGGCGATACATATATATGGGACCTATATCTAAATCTGAACCGATTTCGATGAAATTTTCAGACATAAAGGGTGATACAGAAGATTATTTTGTGATAAATTTGACGACGATCGGTTAGTAAAAAAGTGCAACGTGACCCCATTTGTCGAAATCGAGCAATACATATATATGGGAGCTATATCTAAATTTGATCCGATTTCTTCCAAATTCAATAGCGTTCGTCCTTGTGCCCAAAACAAACTCCCTGTACCAAACTTCATCAAAATCGGTTAATAATTGCGACCGGAATCCTGTGAACAACAAATACATGGACAGACGGATGGATGGACGGACGGACACCAAGGTGGTGATTCTGAGTCGATCGGTATATATTTTATTGGGTCTAAAATCAATATTTCTGTTAGGCACATTTTTTGGCAGATCAAACTTATTATACCCTAACCACTATGTGGTTTAGGGTATAATGACTTTAAAACAATGTGTTGAAACATTTTATTAATTTTGAAGATTTTTTCAGAAATATTAAATCCATTTTGACTTCATTAAAACGAAATTTTCATTCATGTTAGGATACACATTTTTATGTCGAATCACTTAGCTATAAGGACAAACAGACTTCATTGAAAAGTTTAGAGACTTTTAGACAAGGGAACAACTTTATTTCAGAGAAATACGTCTTCTATTCTAAGCAAAATTCGTATTCGTATTTTAAGCATGTGAAATATTTGGCCTCCCGACAATATTCTTTGCGGTGCACCATCTACTATTTAATATGTGATAGAAACCAAATTTATGAAAATTGACCAAATTCTGTTTGGTCCGACCATCGGACCAAATTTAAAAATTAGAAATCTTTTGGACCAATTTTAGTCCGATCGGACCAAAACGGCAACGCTGATTGGAATTGAAAGTCTATACACAGAGTAGAAGTAACTACTCTCCGAAAGTTTTTATACCCTGCTCCACACTGTGGAACAGGGTATTATAAGTTAGTGCATATGTTTGCAACACCCAGAAGGAGACGAGATAGACACATGGTGTCTTTGGCAAAAATGCTCAGGGTGGGTTCCTGAGTCGATATAGCGATGTCCGTCTGTCCGTCTGTCCGTGAACACATTTTTGTAATCAAAGTCTAGGTCGCAGTTTTAGTCCAATCGACTTCAAATTTGGCACAAGTATGTGTTTTGGCTCAGAATAGATCCCTATTGATTTTGGAAGAAATCGGTTCAGATTTAGATATAGCTCCCATATATATATTTCGCCCGATATGGACTTATATGGCCCCAGAAGCCAGATTTTTACCCTAATTTGCTTAAAATTTTGCACAAGAAGAACAATTAGTACTATAGTCAAGTGTGCCAAATTTTATTGAAATCGGTTCAGATTTAGATATAGCTCCCATATATATCTTTCGCCCGATATTGACTAATATGGTCCTAAAAGCTAAAGTTTTGACCCAATTTGGTTGAAATTTTGCACAGGGAGTAGATTTAGCATTCTAGCTATGCGTGCCAAATTTCATTGAAATCGGTTCAGATTTATATATAGCTCCCATATATAGCTTTCGCCCGATTTACACTCATATGACCACAGAGGCCAATTTTTTGCTCCGATTTAGTTGAAATTTTGCACAAGGAGTAGATTTAGCATTGTAGCTATGTGTGCCAAATTTGGTTGAAATCGGTTCAGATGTAGATATAGCTCCCATATATATCTTTCGCCCGATATGCACTTATATGGACCCAGAAGACAGAGTTTTATCCCGATTAGCTTGAAATTTTGCACAAGGAGCACAATTGGTAGTATAGTCATGTGTGCCAAATTTGATTGAAATCGGTTCAGATTTAGATATAGCTTCCATATATATTTTTCGCCCGATATGGACTTATATGGCCCCAGAAGCCCGAGTTTTTGCCCAATTTGGTTGAAATTTTGCACAGGGAGTAGATTTAGCATTCTAGATATGCGTGCCAAATTTGGTTGAAATCGGTTCAGATTTAGATAAAGCTCCCATATATATGTTTTTCTGATTTCGACAAAAATGGTCAAAATACCAACATTTTCCTTGTAAAATCGCCACTGCTTAGTCGAAAAGTTGTAAAACTCACTCTAATTTTCCTAAACTTGTAATACATATATATCGAGCGATAAATCATAAATAAACTTTTGCGAAGTTTCCTTAAAATTGCTTCAGATTTAAATGTTTCCCATATTTTTTTTACTAAAATTGTGTTCCACCCTAGTGCATTAGCCAACTTAAATTTTGAGTCTATAGATTTTGTAGAAGTCTATCAAATTTTGTCCAGATCGAGTGATATTTAAATGTATGTATTTGGGACAAACCTTTATATATAGCCCCCAACACATTTGACGGATGTGATATGTTATCGAAAATTTCGATCTACAAAGTGGTGCAGGGTATAATATAGTCGGCCCCGCCCGACTTTAGACTTTCCTTACTTGTTTTGTTTTGCAACAGACGTAGAGAAGAGGTTTTGTTATATTTGTAATGTGTGTGTGTATGTTTATGTTTGCAACAACCTCCATCGAAATCAGTCCGTGGTATACCTACGAATATTCTTACTCAGATCTAGTGTTACCTAATTTCGCTTTTTTTCCCTTTATTGTAAAAATACATTTTCGAACAGCGTTTTTAAGAAATGTTCGTTCTCAAAAAAAGTAGATAACATGCAATAATACAAATCAAGTCATTAGTTTTCAATGTGAGAAAAAATTAAAATAAATGTATATGCGCACATTTTTCAACCAAAATTGAAACTATCCATAATTTTAATTAAATTTTCGAGAACTAATATCAGAAATAAGAGAATGCTAGGATATAGTACAATAGTAAAGCAAATATGAATGTCCTTACACTGAAAAAAAAGAATTTTTCTTAATTATTAAAGTCGCGTTGACCTTACCTCAAAAATTTTATCTTTCATGTTATGATACACATTTTTAAGTAAAATCACTCAATTATAAGGACATTACAACTTTATTCAAAAGTTTATTGACTTTTGGACAAGGAAAAAACTTTATTTTAGAGAAATGCGTCTTCCATGTTAAGCAAAATTTGCATTCTTATTCTAAGGACATGAAATCTTTGACTTCACGGCAATATTTTTTTCAGTGTAGAAAACTAAAAAATTAAATATAAATAAGATCGTTTAATTGCATTTATTTGACGTTCATTACAAACATCTTTATAGTAATACGGGATGAAATTGATCGAAAATACTGTTGTTACTATTACAACACATACTGGAGATATATTTTGACATTTGCCGTTTTTGAAAACAATTACTAAAAAAACACGTTGTGTTTTCCCCAATGTACGTACGTACAAAAATACATATCGTACATTTTAAACGTTTACTCACACTACGCTAAATACTAGCTATATTTGAAATTACCTACACAGTGTAATTTCAAATTTTTGTGTGCAAAGTACAGCTCGCAGTTTTAGTCCGATTGTCCTAAAATTTGGTATTTGGGTCCTGCTTCGGCTCAAAGACGATCCCTATTGATTTTGGAAAAAATCGGTTCAGATTTAGATATAGCTGCCATATATATTTTTCACCGATCTGGTTTTTTAATTGGTTACGTTTCACAAATTCCATCCACATATATAATGGATGTATTTGACATAATGATATTTTGCAAAATGAGTATTTGAAATTTTACCTTCTTTTATAGGCTAATTAAGAGGCAATATCCAAAAGATTTAGAAACATTGTGCAAATTTCACAATCCACATAGATCATCGACTTTGAAAAGTGATGATATATTTCATAAATAATAATGAAAGCTCACAAATTGATTGTGTCCATACCATACCACTCACAAATTGCACACTTCCTAAGAGGGTAGGGGGTGTGTGCTATTGACGACTAAGATTTTTTGCATATGTGCTAATAGAAATTTGTTAACAATATAACTGTGAGTCTATACGAAAAAAAAAAAACAAAAAAAACGCCAACACATATCCTCTACGATACTGTCATGTCCCAAATTCAAAACAAAAACCGAAAAAAAAACTTTTAGGATACGAAACGGCTGATAGAAGAGGAAAAAATAAGAAAAGACAAAAATATCATCTCAAGAGAAATCAGTAGCAAGATGAAATTTTGAATATTTCAAGCAAAAAGATTTTCACTCAGTTCTCACCATAACACCCCTTGGGTGCCCCTGCATCCCCTTTGGGGGGTCTCATCAATAATTTATATGACAAAAATTTGTGAATGATTTTAGGTTTGCATACAAATCGCCATGCAATCTCACCAAAAAGAAAAAATACTCAACACAGAGATCGTATGGAGAGCAGACATGTCCGTCCTCCACAATGATCACCACTCAATTTTTCCGCTAACACAATCGCCCAAACACACAACAGTCATACTACTAACTCGCCTCCACCTTCCATCCTGCCATTCTCAATTGAGAAATTTTCCACCCCACGAAAAAAAAATAAAAGAAAATTTCTCATAAGACGAAAACAAAAAATAACCCAAAATCTGAACTCACTCAAAATTCACCATTACTCATTGGTTTTTAATATTTTTTTTTGGCACACTATTTTCAGTATGAGTACGGCCGCGTAACGCTTATAATACCACAAGCCTATCCAAACGACGCTGGAGTCTATGTACTGACAGCCAAAAATCTAGCAGGTGAAGCTTATAGTTCGTGTAACGTGATTGTCAAAGGACGTCTGCCAAACGAGACGTCCGATTCGGAAATGGCTTCGGATATGGAACCGACTAAGCCAACGGTACAGTTGTCGCTAAAAGATGTCTCGATTGTCGAGGGTAAACCACTTCGTCTCGATTGTATAATTGTGGGTCAGCCAGAGCCCGAAGTGATCTGGTATCATAATGAGAAGCCCATCAAGGAATCGGCTGACTTGAAATTGCTTTTCCAGGGCGACAAGTGTTCGTTGATCATTCAGGAGGCCTTTGCCGACGATGCGGGCAATTACAAAGTGGTGGCCATCAATTCCGCTGGTGAGGCTTCGAGCAGCTGTGATGTCAAGGTCACACCATCGACCGAATCAGAAACTGCCTCAGTGGCTGGCTCCGAAAGCAAAACAGAGGTGAAGAAAACCGAAACCGTAACTGTGGAAAAGAAAGTAGAAGAAGTTGTTGTCGAAGATGTGGGTGAAGACGAAGAAGACGGCCAAGAGGTGGTGGTTGAGGAAGTCGAAGAAGAAGAAGAAGAGGAAGAAGCTGAAGCCGAAGTTGTCGAAGATGATTCCTGCTTGGAATTTGTGAAAAAGTTCGAAGATCAATCTGCCGAAATGGGCGAAATGGTAAAATTCGAGGTTGTCCTTAAGGCCAAGCCTAAAGCCACTGTTGCATGGTTCTTCAATGGCAATGAGGTTAAAGCAGATAATGATAACTTTGTCATTGCCTCCAAGGGTGATGAGCAATACTCTTTGACAATCAAGAAAATGAGCACTGCCACCGCAGGCAAAGTAGAGGTTAGAGCCAAGAATACCCTTGGAGTCTCATCCGTGGTAGCTTTCCTGGGTTTGTCCACCTCCGAATTGGATGATATGACCGATGATGAAACCCAAAGCCTGACTCAGGATAATTCCGCTTCGGCCTCGGTTACCATTGAAAAGAAGGTAGTCACCACTACCACCACCCAATCGGAAGTGAAGACCACCAATGGTGAGCCTGCTTCCCAAATTCCCGATATTGTGGATGCCGCTCCCAAGGAAATGGTTCTGTTGGAGACAACAGTTACTGGCTCCCCCACCCATGGTCACGACTCGGCCCCCAATTCCCCAGCTGCTGGTCGTAAGGCTTATGCCCCACGCTTCACCACCCCCTTGGCGGGTAAAATTGTCGATCAGGGCACTAATGTAAGCATGGAAGCCGTCGTTGATGGCCACCCTACTCCCGATATCATTAAGGTGGAAAAGAATGGCTTCAACTTGGCTCAAAACGATCGCATCTCCATTGAGGCCCAAAACAACCATGTCGTTATTGGTGTCAAGAATGTAAATCATTCGGATGCTGGACGTTATGCCGTCACCGCCAGTAATGTGGCTGGCCAGGCCACCACCACTGCCGATTTGATTGTCAAAAGTAAGTAAAACCACCCCATGAAATGATCCATGATTGTCTTAGTGTCCATTTGTGGTAGAAGGTAGGGGGAGGGTCTATGTGTGAGTTCCGATCATGCATAATTCTCTACATGACACCCATATAAATGCACGTATATGTATATATGCGTATAGCTTTGGCTATTCTGAAGTTTATAAATATTTCGACTGGCCAACAGAATGGCGCAGCCTGTTTGAATATCGGAACGCATGTAGGAGGATTGAGAATGACTATGTCAGCTAGAATATATGACTGACTGTGATGGCAAATCAGAAGACGATGAAGGGGATGAAGATAATACATATGTGTGTAGTGGGATATTTGAAGGCAATAAGCGACAATATTCTTTGGGTCCGTCCGCTGACTGGTCAGAGTGTCTTTTTTTTCTTTTTGGTTTGTTTGTTATAGACCCCAGATGATTTGAACTACCACTTGCCAGTGGACATCCGAAAAAGAAACCAGAACCAGCAGCAAATTGTTTTTCTAATCTTTCTAAATGCCATCCAACCATTTGTCCGTCCGTCTGTCTTTTCCTCGTCCCACAGACCCAATGTTTTCTAGTCAATTGCTAATCATGAACATGAATATAATTCTTGTATACGCTTTCCCCTCTCTTCTCTCATTCTATATATCGTATATCTTAAATAAAAAGAGGAAAATATTTTGTAGATATGTGTATATGTTTATATACTTCACATTTTTTTCATTTTATATCTGTACATATATTATATAGAAAAGTTTGTTAATGAAAATTTCTTGCTATTTTCATCTTTGGTTTGAGATGTATGTACGTGTACGTACTACCACAAAATTAAGTATGAAAGGGCCAAAAATAATGGGACTTATGTTAGAGCATTGACGTCATTTATTTTGAAGTTCACGCGGTGCAAAGGCAACTTAAAACATATATCACATTTTAAGTTGACAAAACCAATGAGAAATGTAAAAAATCTTATATTGGATAGAACAAAGTTAACGTTGATGCGAAATGTAAACAATTCGTTTTTTTTTTTTTTTGATATCCTCCTCCGTAGGATAAGATAGGGGTTAGGGGGTATACTGGGTTAGGTTAGGAACAGTGGCAACTCGTTGTTTTAGGCTCAGATAGATTATTCAGTCCATTGTGATGAGACCAATGAGTGCTACCCGATTCTATGTTTAATTTAATGACAAAGGTAAACCGGGATTAAACCCATGACCCTGTGAATGTCAGGCGTACATGCTAACCATTGCAACACAGTGGCTCCGACTTTATCATTCTGTTTGCTCTCAGACCCCTGAAAGTACAAAAGGTGGCTAATATGTAATGCACCACAGTAAAACGCTGTATTTTTATACCCACCACCATAGAATGGTGACGGGGTATAATAAGTTTGTCATTCCGTTTGTAACGCATCGAAATATCGATTTCCGACTATATAAAGTATATATATTCTTGATCAGGGAGAAATTCTAAGACGATATAAGCATGTCCGTCTGTCCGTCTGTCTGTCTGGCTGTCTGTTGTAATCACGCTACAGCATTCAATAATGGAGCTATCGTCCTGAAATTTGGCACAGAATCGTCTTTTGTCTGCGCGCAGGTCAAGTTCGAAGATGGGCTATATCGGGCCATTTTTTGGTATAGCCCCCATATAAACCGACCTCCCGATTTGGGGTCTTTCGCTTATAGAAACCGTAGTTTTCATCCAATTTGCGCGAAATTGAAAATCTAGAGATATTTTGGGACCTTGAAGAGGTGTGCCAAAAATGGTGAGTGTCGGTCCATGTTTTGGTATAGCCCCCATATAAACCGACCTCCCGATTTGGGGTCTTTCGCTTATAGAAACCGTAGTTTTCATCCAATTTGCGCGAAATTGAAAATCTAGAGGTATTTTGGGACCTTGAAGAGGTGTGCCAAAAATGGTGAGTGTCGGTCCATGGTTTGGTATAGCCCCCATATAAACCGACCTCTCGATTTGGGGTCTTTCGCTTATAGAAACCGTAGTTTTCATCCAATTTGCGCGAAATTGAAAATCTAGAGATATTTTGGGACCTTGAAGAGGTGTGCCAAAAATGGTGAGTGTCGGTCCATGTTTTGGTATAGCCCCCATATAAACCGACCTCCCGATTTTACTTCTTGGGCTTATAAAGGGTGATTTGTTAAGAGCTTGATAACTTTTTTTAAAAAAAAAACGCATAAAATTTGCAAAATCTCATCGGTTCTTTATTTGAAACGTTAGATTGGTCCATGACATTTACTTTTTGAAGATAATTTCATTTAAATGTTGACCGCGGCTGCGTCTTAGGTGGTCCATTCGGAAAGTCCAATTTTGGGCAACTTTTTCGAGCATTTCGGCCGGAATAGCCCGAATTTCTTCGAAAATGTTGTCTTCCAAAGCTGGAATAGTTGCTGGCTTATTTCTGTAGACTTTAGACTTGACGTAGCCCCACAAAAAATAGTCTAAAGGCGTCAAATCGCATGATCTTGGTGGCCAACTTACCGGTCCATTTCTTGAGATGAATTGTTCTCCGAAGTTTTCCCTCAAAATGGCCATAGAATCGCGAGCTGTGTGGCATGTAGCGCCATCTTGTTGAAACCACATGTCAACCAAGTTCAGTTCTTCCATTTTTGGCAACAAAAAGTTTGTTAGCATCGAACGATAGCGATCGCCATTCACCGTAACGTTGCGTCCAACAGCATCTTTGAAAAAATACGGTCCAATGATTCCACCAGCGTACAAACCACACCAAACAGTGCATTTTTCGGGATGCATGGGCAGTTCTTGAACGGCTTCTGGTTGCTCTTCACTCCAAATGCGGCAATTTTGCTTATTTACGTAGCCATTCAACCAGAAATGAGCCTCATCGCTGAACAAAATTTGTCGATAAAAAAGCGGATTTTCTGCCAACTTTTCTAGGGCCCATTCACTGAAAATTCGACGTTGTGGCTCGTTAGTAAGTGTATTCATGATGAAATGTCAAAGCATATTGAGCATCTTTCTCTTTGACACCATGTCTGAAATCCCACGTGATCTGTCAAATACTAATGCATGAAAATCCTAACCTCAAAAGAATCACCCTTTAGAAACCGTAGTTTTTATCCAATTTGCCTGAAATTGGAAATCTAGAGGTATTTTTGGGCCATAAAGAGGTGTGCCGAAAACGGTTAGTATCGGTCGGTATTTTAGTATAGCCCCCATAAGAACGATTTCCCGATTTAACTCCTTAGGTTTCTAGAAACCGTAGTTTTTATCCGATTTGCCTGAAATTGTAAATATTCTCGTATTTAAGGCTCACAAAAACGTGTATCGGATTAAGTTTTTATCGGTCCATTTGGTAATGCCTCCATATAGACCAATTTCACTTCTTGTGAGTATAGAAGGCGCACTGATCATGAAAATTGCTTGAAACTCAATGTAAAATTTCCAGATTTTATTTTTCGGGTGAAAATCTACAGATTTAAAATTTCAAATCAAGACGTTATTTTATAATTTTCTTGCACATTTACAAGAGATGTTAATGATTCCTCTAAAACTCAAACAAAAATGGTTCTTATAAATCTAGAATCTGATATAGTCCTCATAGGTGAAATCTTTAAATGTATCTTCGGGAAGTGTCCTCAAGTCCTCAAGCCCTCCTGAAATTTCAAAGGAAATCCTAATATTTGGTTCATGGTGGTGGGTATTTAAGATTCGGCCCGGCCGAACTTACTGCTGTATATACTTGTTTTTTACTATACCCTTCATCACTACTGTGGTACAGGATATAATAAGTTTGTGCATTTCTATGTAACACAAAGAAGGACCACACTGAAACTTGTCTGACTGTTCATAAATTTTTGCGTGCAAAGTACAACTCGCAGTTAAAATCCGATCACCCTCAAATTTTGACACAGAGTCTTACTTTGGCTCTATTGATTGCGGAAAAAATTTGGTAGATTATTTTTGGTTCGAGTGTCAACCATGATTATGAACCCATATGGACCATTTTTTGTGTGATTGGGGATCGGCTATATATAACTATAGACCGATATGGACCAATTTTGGCATGGTTATTAGCGGCCATATACTAGCACCACGTTCCACGTTTCAACCGGAGCGGATGAATTTTGCTTCTCCAAGAGGCTCCGGAGATCAAATCTGGGGAACGGTTTATATGGGGGCTATATATAAATATGGACCGATGTGGACCAATTTTTGAATGGTTGTTAGAGACCATATAATAACACCACGTACCAAATTTCAACCAGATCGGATGAATTTTGCTCCTCCAAAAGGCTCCGGAGGACAAATCTGGGGATCGGCTTATATGGGGGCTATATATATATATATATAATTATGGACCGATGTGGAGCAATTTTTGCACAGTTGTTAGAGACCATATACTTACACCATGTACCAAATTTCAGACGGATCAAATGAAATTTGCTTCTCTTAGAGGCTCCGCAAGCCAAATCTGGGGATCGGCTTATATGGGGGCTATATATAATTATGAACCGATGTGGACCAATTTTTGCATGGTTGTTAGAGACCATATAATAACACCACGTACCAAATTTCAACCGGATCGGATAAAATTTGCTTCTCTTAGAGGCTCCGCAAGCCAAATCTTTGGGTCCGTTTATATGGGGGCTATACGTAAAAGTGGTCCGATATGGCCTATTTGCAATACCATCCGACCTACATCAACAACAACTACTTATGCCAAGTTTGAAGTCGATAACTTGTTTCGTTCGGAAGTTACCGGTATTTCAACAGACGGACGGACGGACATGCTTAGATCGACTCAGAATTTCACCACGACCCAGAATATATATACTTTATGGGGTCTTAGAGCAATATTTCCATGTGTTATCCTATCCTATGCTGGAGGGTATAAAAACTTTGAACTTGTTTCCTGTAAAATTCACTTTGGAATGGAGACATCGATATATACAATGTCATGCAAGAAGGCGTTAAGAAAAAGCTAAACTCGAGAACAACAGATGATGTTCTAAACCATGGAAGTGCGTTATTCCTGCATAAGTGTGTAGAAGCCGAAAGGTGCAATGAAACCCACACCGAAAAAAGTGCCCATAATTATATATACCCCCCATATAAATCTGGCAATCGGCTTTATTTGGGTTGCGGATCCTCTAAGTGAAGCAAATTTCATCCGATCCGGCTGAAATTTGGTACGTGGTGTTAGTATATGGTTTTTAACAACCATGCAAAAATTGGTCGATATCGGTCCATTTATATATAGCCCTCATATACATCGATCCCCAGATTTGACCTCCGGAACCTCTTGGAGGAGTAAAATTAATCCGATTCGGTTTAAATTTGGTACATTGCGCTAGTATATGGCCTCTAACAGCCATGCAAAAATTGGTCCATATCGGTCTACAGTTATTTATAGTTGATGGCCAATCACAAAAAAATTTGTCCATTTCGCCAAAAAAAAATCTACCAAAATTTTATTTCTATAGAAAATTTTGTCAAAATTTTATTACTATAGAAAATTTTGTCAAAATTTTATTTCAATAGAAAATTTTGTCAAAATTTTATTTCCATAGAAAATTTTGTCAAAATTTTATTTGTATACAAAATTTTGTCAACATTTTATTTCTATAGAAAATGTTGTCATAAGTTTATTTCTATAGAAAATTTTATCGAACTGAGTTATCTACGCATTTAATCGGCCTGTTTTCGGTTTATGGACTAACTTACAATTTAGAAGACGGTGTTAAGGAAGTTTTAAGATACCTTGCCATCGGCAAGTGTTACCGCAACCCAAGTAATTCGATTGTTGATGATAGTATTTAGTAGAAGTTTTTACGCCATCCATGGTGGAGGGTACATAAGATTCGGCCTGGCCGAACTTACGGCCGTATATACTTGTTTTTTGTTTAAATATATACCCCATATGGACTAACTTACAATTTATAAGACGGTGTTAAGATACCTTGCCATCGACAAGTGTTACCGCAACCCAAGTAATTCGATTGTGGGTGACAGTCTTTAGTAGAAGTTTCTACGCAATCCATGGTGGAGGGTACATAAGATTCGGCCTGGCCGAACTTGTTTATTATACCCTGCGCCACACTGTGGAACATGGTATTATGTGGAACATGGTGCATATGTTTGCAACACCCAGAAGGAGACGAGATAGACACATGGTGTCTTTGGCAAAAATGCTCAGGGTGGGCTCCTGAGTCGATATAGCCATGTCCGTCTGTCCGTGAACACATTTTTGTAATCAAAGTCTAGGTCGCAGTTTTAGTCCAATCGACTTCAAATTTGGCACAAGTATGTGTTTTGGCTCAGAATAGGACCCTATTGATTTTGGAAGAAATCGGTTCAGATTTAGATATAGCTCCCATATATATCTTTCGCTCGATATGGACTAATACGGTCCCAGAAGCCAGAGTTATACCCCAATTTGCTTAAAATTTTGCACAAGAAGAAAAATTAGTACTATAGTCAAGTGTGCCAAATTTTATTGAAATCGGTTCAGATTTAGATATAGCTCCCATATATATCTTTCGCCCGATATGGACTAATACGGTCCCAGAAGCCAGAGTTTCACCCCAATTTGGTTAAAATTGTGCACTAAGAGTACAATTTGTAGTGTAGTAAAGTGTGCCAAATTTTATTGAAATCGGTTCAGATTTAAATATAGCTCCCATTTATATCGTTCGCCCGATTTACACTCATATGACCACAGTGGACAATCTTTTACTCCGATTTAATTGAAATTTTGCACAGGGAGTAGAATTAGCATTGTAGCTATGCGTGCCAAATTTGGTTGAAATCGGTTCAGATTTAGATATAGCTCCCATATATATCTTTCGCCCGATATGGGCTAATACGGTCCCATAAGCCAGAGTTATACCCCAATGTGCTTAAAATTTTGCACAAGAAGAACAATTAGTACTATAGTCAAGTGTGCCAAATTTTATTGAAATCGGTTCAGATTTAGATATAGCTCCCATATATATCTTTCGCCCGATATGGACTAATACGGTCCCAGAAGCCAGAGTTATACCCCAATTTGCTTAAAATTTTGCACAAGAAGAACAATTAGTACTATAGTCCAATGTGCCAAATTTTATTGAAATCGGTTCAGATTTAGATATAGCTCCCATATATATTGTTCGCCCGATTTACACTCATATGACCACAGTGGACAATCTTTTACTCCGATTTAGTTAAAATTTTGCACAGGGAGTAGAATTAGCATTGTAGCTATGCGTGCCAAATTTGGTTGAAATCGGTTCAGATTTAGATATAGCTCCCATATATATCTTTCGCCCGATATGGGCTAATACGGTCCCAGAAGCCAGAGTTATACACCAATTTGCTTAAAATTTTGCACAAGAAGAACAATTAGTACTATAGTCAAGTGTGCCAAATTTTATTGAAATCGGTTCAGATTTAGATATAGCTCCCATATATATCTTTCGCCCGATATGGGCTAATACGGTCCCAGAAGCCAGAGTTTTACCCCAATTTGGTTAAAATTTTGCACTAGGAGTACAATTAGTAGTGTAGTAAAGTGTGCCAAATTTTATTGAAATCGGTTCAGATTTAGATATAGCTCCCATATATATCTTTCGCCCGATATGGACTAATACGGTCCCAGAAGCCAGAGTTTCACCCCAATTTGGTTAAAATTGTGCACTAAGAGTACAATTTGTAGTGTAGTAAAGTGTGCCAAATTTTATTGAAATCGGTTCAGATTTAAATATAGCTCCCATTTATATCGTTCGCCCGATTTACACTCATATGACCACAGTGGACAATCTTTTACTCCGATTTAGTTAAAATTTTGCACAGGGAGTAGAATTAGCATTGTAGCTATGCGTGCCAAATTTGGTTGAAATCGGTTCAGATTTAGATATAGCTCCCATATATATCTTTCGCCCGATATGGGCTAATACGGTCCCAGAAGCCAGAGTTATACCCCAATTTGCTTAAAATTTTGCACAAGAAGAACAATTAGTACTATAGTCAAGTGTGCCAAATTTTATTGAAATCGGTTCAGATTTAGATATAGCTCCCATATATATCTTTCGCTCGATATGGACTAATACGGTCCCAGAAGCCAGAGTTATACCCCAATTTGCTTAAAATTTTGCACAAGAAGAAAAATTAGTACTATAGTCAAGTGTGCCAAATTTTATTGAAATCGGTTCAGATTTAGATATAGCTCCCATATATATCTTTCGCCCGATATGGACTAATACGGTCCCAGAAGCCAGAGTTTCACCCCAATTTGGTTAAAATTGTGCACTAAGAGTACAATTTGTAGTGTAGTAAAGTGTGCCAAATTTTATTGAAATCGGTTCAGATTTAAGTATAGCTCCCATTTATATCGTTCGCCCGATTTACACTCATATGACCACAGTGGACAATCTTTTACTCCGATTTAATTGAAATTTTGCACAGGGAGTAGAATTAGCATTGTAGCTATGCGTGCCAAATTTGGTTGAAATCGGTTCAGATTTAGATATAGCTCCCATATATATGTTTTTCTGATTTCGACAAAAATGGTCAAAATACCAACATTTTCCTTGTGGCGATTTAACCATTGCTTAGTCGAAAAGTTGTAAAAATTACTCTAATTTTCCTAAACTTCTAGTACATATATATCGAGCGATAAATCATAAATAAACTTTTGCGAAGTTTTCTTAAAATTGCTTCAGATTTAAATGTTTCCCATATTTTTTTTACTAACATTGTGTTCCACCCTAGTGCATTAGCCGACTTAAATTTTGAGTCTATAGATTTTGTAGAAGTCTATCAAATTCTGTCCAGATCGAGTGATATTTAAATGTATATATTTGTGACAAACCTTGATATATAGCCCCACACATTTGAGGGATGTGATATGTTATGGTATCGAAAATGTAGATCTACAAAGTGGTGCAGGGTATAATATAGTCGGCCCCGCCCGACTTTAGACTTTCATTACTTGTTTTTTTTTTTGAATTCCTCAAAACCCTTATAAGATATAAATTCACTTTTTGTTGGTCTTAAAATCACGTTTATTGTAGATTTTTTTTTAGTATGGACGAACTCGAAATAGAGATTATGGAACATGACTAAAAATTACTTAGACCACTTTAGACCGAACAAAGCATTTTGCCCTTTTTGGATTGGAAATTTTTAAAACTTTAGTCACAGCCTACGTACAATATTAACCATAACTTTTGATAGAAGTGTCCAATTAATTCGAACTTTTGCCAGGATGCAATTCACATCAATCCGAATGAAAAAGAACGAACTCCATCAAAAAATGCTAAGTCGACTTAGCGTACTCAGGTATGAGGACATCGATATGATATGCTATTTACTAGAGGTCTGCACAATTCCATTTGTAAATGCAGAGTACACGTGTACTTGCTACATGAGTACATCTATTTGAGAGAGTTGCGAACAATTGGTACATATTTTGATGAACACCAAAAGCCACGAGTAACTTCTTGTTGCTACTCTGATGTCTTCACTACCAACAAACACATATTCCTCTCTCTCTCTCTTATTGACGTGTACTCAGAGTGATCACGTCGAGTATTTGGCGAGAACAAAACTTCATAGAGTACTCCATGTACCACGTGTAGTTTCAGAAATACAAAAAAACAGTTACTCTCCATAATGTATGTTTTCGGTTCGTTATAAAGAACGGCAAACGTTAAGATATGTGTGACATACATAAATATATGAAATATGTGACATACATACATATCTATGATTAATAATAATGGAAAGTTTTGTTTCGCACATAACTGAGAAATACTTGTGGTACCACGTGAAGTGAAGAGAATCCATATTGTACTTTTTCTCAAGTACTTGCAGTTTTATTGTTCCTTTTTTTTCGGAACACATATTGTTTCGGATAAGTACTTGGTGGTACTTGACAAGCAAGTGTTCTCTTCACTTCACTACTTGCGCTCTGAGAGAAAGACAGTGTATGTACTATATTCGACAGCGAATTGCATACATGTAGTGATAAGTTATTCGATGCAGACCTCTACTATTTACTCTTTTCCCTATATGACGCTATTGTTTTGAACATGTTACCGTTCGTTTGTTTTTTCTTTCTCATTCTTATCACGTTAGTTATACTCTTTGGTAAGACTTTGTTAGAATTGAACGGAAATTGGGTTTTGGTATCATAAAAATACATTCCAAAAAAATGTTTATCGATGCGAAAATTAAATCATGCAACGATGGGTTAAATATTGTATGGTTCATTTTAAAATTTAAATCTGCATATAATGTAATCCAATGTTTTGTTTATTTTCCATTTTGAAATTGTGCAACGGCATATAACTAAATGCCTTTTGGCAGTCTCTTTAGAAAATTAATTCGATTAATTTTGTTGACTTTGTTGAGCCACCGACGAAATACTGATTATATGAATAAATGCCAAAAACCATTAAATTAATAAATTTTCAAATATTTACACACAACACATCTTCTGGCCGCAAGTGTTTGAAAATGAAATTGCACCACGAGCATGCAACTGCATGATTCGCGGGCCTCATATACAAGATTGCCATTACAGAAAGTGGAAGAAAAAGAAGATAAATTGAAATAAATCTTGCCAAACAATTTTACGAATGTAAACAAAACAAAAAAAAAAAAAACTGGTGGCTACGTCGTAGTACGTAGATGAAGAAAAAGAGTAGAAAGAAAGGAAATACAAATTACAAAGTGATTTTGCAAATGTTTAGAACTTTTACTTATCGGTTTGAGATGTTTTGTTGATGTTTTCGTTCTGTTGGCCAAATTTTATAGCTACATCTCTGGTTTATATAAAAAAGTAAAACATATACACACAAATATATTGACTACATACATACGTATATGTGTTATTATCATCATTCTGTCGATATTTCCCACAAACGCTCAAAAAATATTTTGATATTGTTGATGATTACTTGTGTGGCTATAGAGAATATGTTAGGAGGCAATGATGAAGATGGTGGTGACATGTGTCCCTGGCCCAGTAAATCGGAATGGCTGAAATTTATTTATTTTTTTATTCCCACATCATAAAATAAATCACCTACGTCTTAGCTTTTACATATGCAGGGATTGGGTGTAGGTGAAGGTTATGACTTTTATTGTGCCTGTATACCTCTGACGTTTGTCGATACAATATATTTTTGATTTGATAGGAATATAAAGTGTTACACACAAAAGGAGGAGAATATCCAATAAAATTTTGCTAAATCATATTAAATTAGACAGAATGGTTTTGTTTTTGTTTTTATACCCTCCACCATAGGATGGGGGGGTATATTAACTTTGTCATTCCGTTTGTAACACATCGAAATATTGCTCTAAGACCCCATACAGTATATATATTCTGGGTCGTGGTGAAATTCTGAGTCGATCTGAGCATGTCCGTCCGTCCGTCTGTTGAAATCACGCTAACTTCCGAACGAAACAAGCTATCGACTTGAAACTTGGCACAAGTAGTTGTTATTGATGTAGGTCGGATGGTATTGCAAATGGGCCATATCGGTCCACTTTTACGTATAGCCCCCATAGAAAGGGACCCCCAAATTTGGCTTGCGATTGCTCTAAGAGAAGCAAATTTCATCCAATCCGGCTGAAATTTGGTACATTGTATTAGTATATGGTCTCTAACAACCATGCAAAAATTGGTCCATATCGGTCCATAACAGGGTTGGCCTGTCACAAACTGTGACTTTTGCGACATACATTTGCGACGGTATAATACGTATGTCGCAAAAGTCGTAAACCTACTGTAGAAAACCAAATTTTGAATAGAAGAAATCCTGAACATTTTTTAATTTAGTTTGACAGCATTCGCTGTGAGTTTCTGCAGAAATTTGTGAAAGTTTTCCCATGGTCAAGCCTATTTTCTTAGGTGATATCGAAATTCCCGTTGGTGAGTGTGCAAAATACCTTGGAGTTATATTGGACAGAAGACTGAACTTAAAGCTATGAAAGGACGAGAAAATCCACGGTTACCCTGTACTCGTGCAAAAGGCAATAGGGAAAATGTGGGGACTAAAACCGAAAATTGTGAACATTCCTAAGAATTGAAACTTCTTCGCACATACCATCGTCTTGGATATCATCGAATTCGCTGCCTAGCCGACACGACTAAAGTATTTTCAGTTTGCGACTTTTGTTACTTTTTCTACGTTTACGACGCGTATGTGACGTTTACGACGTTTACAACTTTGCGACAGTCGCAAACCTAAAAAAGTTTGATACAGACCATCTCTGGTCCATAATTACATATAGCCCCCATATAAACCGATCCCCCGATTTGGCTTGCGGAGCCTCTAAGAGAAGCAAATTTCATCCAATCCGGCTGAAATTTGGTACATTGTATAAGTTTATGGTCTCTAACAACCATACAAAAATTGGTTCATATCGGTCCATAATTACATATAGCCCCCATATAAACCGATCCCCCGATCTGGCTTGCGGAGCCTCTAAGAGAACCAAATTTCATCCGATCCGGCTGAAATTTGGTACATGGTGTTGGTATTTGTTCTCTAATGACCATGCAAAAATTGGTTCACATCGGTCCATAATTATATATAGCCCCCATATAAGCCGATCCCCAGATTTGACCTCCGGAGCCTCTTAGAGGAGCAAAACTCATCCGATCCGGTTGAAATTTGGTACGTGGTGTTAGTATATGGTCTCTAACAAACACGCAAGTATTGGTCCATATCGGTCCATAATTATATATAGCCCCCATATAAACCGTTCCCCAGATTTGATCTCCGGAGCCTCTTGGAGGAGCAAAATTCATCCGATCCGGTTGAAATTTGCAACGTGGTGTTAGTATAAGGCCGCTAATAACCATGCCAAAATTGGTCCATATCGGTCTATAGTTATATAAAGCCGATGCCCAATCACACAAAAATTGGTCCATATCGGTTCATAATCATGGCTGCCACTCGAGCCAAAAATAATCTACCAAAATTTTAGTTTTATAGAAAACAGTGTCAAAATGTTATTTCTATAGAAAATTTTGTCGAAATTTTATTTCTATAGAAAATTTTGTTAAAATTTTATTTCTATAGAAAATTTTGTCAAAATTTTATTTCTATAGAAAATTTTGTCGAAATTTTATTTCTATAGAAAATTTTGTCAAAATTTTATTTCTATAGAAATAAAATTAAACACCCACCACCATGAATCAAATATTAGGGTTTCCTTTGAAATTTCAGAGGGTTTGAGTACAAATCAAGCAGAGCAGTTCAACCAGTACACTTTACGAAGCTAAATTTAAAGATTTTACCTATGAAGACTATATCAGATTCTGGATTTATAAGAACCATTTTTGTTTGAGTATTAGAGGAATCATTAACATCTCTTCACAGAGAATACAAATTGGTTGTGATAACCGAATTTATTGCCAACCTCCTTTTGGCAGTTGCAGCAACCATCTGTTAGCAGTTGTGACACCCGACAAATTCGGTCGACTCAAACGAATTATGGAAAATCCAACTGATACTATCTATAGAGTTGGTTGTATTAGACGATGGAATTGGTCGTTGCTCCTTTCTTTATTTGATTATATCAACCAACTTTACTAGCACCTTAACCGAATTGAAAATGATTTTTTCCTTCAGAATATTATATTTTATTCATATTTTTTGAATGATAGAAAAGTACATAAAATTACATTACATTAACAATTAAAAATATACACCTTTAGAAGTACACCCTCCAGCATGGATTGCAGAATTGACAGGCAATGGTAGTTAAATCTTTGGAACTCTTAGTATACAAGTATTTATAAATGGCGTCAGAACTGAGCACATGATGGTATACCATAAAATGGGATGACATAGCCAGTCTAAAAACGCAACAAATTAAATCAGAAAATTAGTGTAGAGTTTTAAAAAATAAATAAGAACATACTCGCCAGCATCACTTCCTTAGGGTTTTCAATTCCAATTAGAGCCGCTTTAAATTTGTAAAATGGTTCAAAACTTTTACATTTTGACACTATAAAATTGTTCCACATCTAAAACTCGATCCCAAACAATTGAAGATACGAACTGTTTATATGACTCGTAGCAAATATGGTGTACTTGGAACAGTTCCACACTGCGCGAGTTGTTCATGGAAATATTTGATAGGCAATCCACCAAGAGTTCAAATAAACTTAGAACCGGCTGAAAATGCTCCGTTTTCAGTTATTTTTATTGTTTTAAATTGAAAAGACACATTTTCCTTCAACATTGAATATTTTTTAACAATATTAATGACATTTGAAAAATATTTCCAAAGGAATTCGGTTGTGAATATCAATTGTAAGTTCTGAATACTAAGCGACAGTTATGAAGGTTTTTTTGAGGTTGGTTGCGCGTATCGAATTCAATCAACATTTTTAAAAAGAGAGACATTTAGTTCAGACAACTATTTGACTTGTATTACAAACAAAACTCTATAATAATAATCGTCAAATGGCAGTAGGGACGAATTAAGGTTGTAAATAATGTAAATTGATTGACACAACTGTGATTTCATTGTACATGCAGAATTTTTATTGCAACAATCAATTTTCAACCAATATGTTCTCTGTGTGTTGTAAGTGTGCAAGAAAATTATAAAATAACGTCTTGATTTGAAATCTTAAATCTGTAGATTTTCACCCGAGAAATAAAATCTGGAAATTTTACATTGAGTTTCAAGCAATTTTCATGATAAGTGCGGCTTCTATACTCTCAAGAAGTGAAATCGGTCTATATGGAGGCATTACCAAATGGGCCGATAAAAACTTAATCCGACACACGTTTTTGTGAGCCTTAAATACAAGAATATTTACAATTTCAGGCAAATCGGATAAAAACTACGGTTTCTATAAGCCCAAGAAGTAAAATCGGGAGATCGGTCTATATGGGGGCTATACTAAAACATGGACCGATACTCACCATTTTTGGCACACCTCTTTATGGTCATAAAATACTTCTAGACTTCCAATCTCAGGCTAATTGGATAAAAACTACAGTTTCTATAAGCCCAAGAACTAAAATCGGGAGATCGGTCTATATGGGGGCTATACTAAAACATGGACCGATACTCACCATTTTTGGCACACCTCTTTATGGTCCTAAAATACACCTAGATTTAAAATATCAGGCAAATTGGATAAAAACTACGATTTCTATAAGCCCAAGACCCCAAATCGGGAGGTCGGTTTATATGGGGACTATATCAAAACCTTGACCGATATAGCCCATCTTCGAACTTGACCCGCCTGCAGACAAAAGACGAGTTTGTACAAAATTTCAGCACGAGTGCTTCATGATTGAAGACTGTAGCGTGATTACAACAGACAGACGGACATGGTCATATCGTCTTAGAATTTCTCCCTGATCAAGAATATATATATATACTTTATATAGTCGGAAATCGATATTTCGATGTGTTACAAACGGAATGACAAAATTATTATACCCCCGTCACCATGGTGGTGGGTATAAAAACGAAAAACTACTAAAAGATTACAAACATGTATTAAACTAATCTGGTAAATGCAACATTTGGTATGACGCAAGCCAATTTCCTATCTTCCTTAAATCTATAATCTTTGATGTCGTGTGCCGGACTCCATCACAATCGACAATCGTGGACCCTGTCGTGGCCTATATTTATCTTACTCTGCGTCCGGAATGCCGCTTTCGTTTCTCACATATATATACTATATTTCGTAGGAATATACTTCTCCAGTTCTCTGCGTCGTTCTGTCCATCGGTTTCATTTGAAAACAAGTATATACGGCCGTAAGTTCGGCCAGGCCGAATCTTATGTACCCTCCATCATGGATTGCGTAGAAATTTCTATGAAAGACTGTCACTGAATCAGATGAATTTTGGTCTTCCAAGAGGCTCCGGAGGTCAAATCTGGTGATCGGTTTATATAGGGACTATATATAATTATGGACCGATGTGGACCAATTTTTGCACAGTTTTTAGAGACCATATACTTACATCATGTACCAAATTTCAGCCGGATCGGATGAAATTTGCTTCTCTTAGAGGCTCCGCAAGCCAAATCGGGGGATCGGTTTATATGGGGCTATATATAATTATTGACCGATGTAGACCAATTTTTACATGGTTGTTAGAGACCAAATACTAAGACCATGTACCAAATTTCAGCCGGATCGGATGAAATTTGCTTCTCTTAGAGGCTCCACAAGCCAAATTTATGGGCCCTTTTATATGGGGGCTGTAAGTAAAAGTGGATCGATATGACCCATTAGCAATACCATCCGACCTACATCAATAGCAACTACTTGTGCCAAGTTTCAAGTCGATAGCTTGTTTCGTTCGGAAGTTAGCGTGATTTCGACAGACGGACGGACGGACGGACGGACGGACGGAAATGCTCAGATCACCTCAGACCCAGAATATATATACGTTATGGGGTCTTAGAGCAATATTTCGATGTGTTACAAACGGAATGACAAAGTTAATATACCCCCATCCTATGGTGAAGGGTTTAAAAATATGATCAGCATCAGCAACGATTTCTTCTTCCTCGTATTTGCACTGTATCTGGGTAATGAAGTAGTGAAGATTAGGTATAGTGGCAGCCGGAAATTTCAGGCTCACTTAGACTATTCAGTCCATTGTGATACGACAATAGTGAACTTATCTCTTTTCACATAGCGCTGTCCGATTTTATGTTAAACTCAATGACAATATATCTCCTTTTTATATCTAAGTCCGAGCGGCGTTTCACATTGCAGTGAAATCACTTAGAGAAGCTTGGAAAAATATTCAGTAATGTCACCATTACTTACTGAGAGGGAATAATCCATCGAAGAAAAACTTTTTGGTGTTCGGTCGAAGCAGGGATTGAACCCGCGACCCTTTGTATGCAAGGCGGGCATGCTAACCATTACACCACAGTGGCTCCCTTCGGTTGTGGGACGTACTGACGTAGGACTCTTCTTTCAGACTTCTTTTCTTCTGAGGAAAATAACTTCTTCCGCCTTATTGTCCTCTTCTTCGGCTTCTTTCCTAGATTTTTTCGCCACATTTGATATTTGTTATTAGCCGATGGATTCATCCACCTCTTCTTTTGTTTCTCCATCATTTTTGTTATTTTTCCATTATTTCTCGCGGTTCCCTCTCGGATTTGTGGCACCCTGTTGGTTGGCAAGAAAGGAATTTCTTCACTCAGTTTCGCCTCGGGTCTGCACTCCCCTGCACGCAGAGCAGTTTAATCGCTTTGTCTCTTGAATATCTGTTATAAGCCGATATGTCCACCTGCATCTTCTCTCATTTCTCCAGTGTTCTTGCCACTTTTCCATTGTCTCTCAAATGATTTTCCCAGCCATTTATCTCAAGCTCTACTGGGACCATTTCCGCTATCACTTGTACAGCTGTTGCCGATACTGTACGGTACGCTGTTGTGATCCTCTGGAATGCTCGCCTCTCCAAGGAGGGCAGTTTATTAGCTGGCACTTCACCATGCTATCTGTCTCGCCATATTGGAATATCTTTACAAATCCGATGTGTCCACCTGGCACTTCTCACGTTTCTCTCCATTCTGTCATTGCCTCTCGTTGAATGTTCCCTGTCGGATTTGTTCCGTTCTGTTTGTTGGCAAGAAAATTCTTTTTTCGACTAAGTTACCGAAAGTTCTACACGGACCATTTCCGCTTTCACTACTATGGCGTCAACCGATACTGTGCGGTACGCTGATGTGACCATCAGGGCTTCTGTTCACTGTTCGAATAGCAGTTTATTCTCACGGGTACGTCGGTTCCCAGATTTCGGATCCATATAGGTGTATGCTTTCTGTTGTCTCCGAAAAAACTCTCCTTGTACTATAACTCTCCTTCTATTTGAAATCTCTCGGTGTTCCAATATTTGCAATAAGGCGGCTTATTCGTACTGTTATCATGACATCGTTTGTCGTCTGCTCGAAGTAAGCAAGTTTTGAGTCTATTCCTGGAGGACTGACAAATTTCGCCTTGTCGCATGGCTAATTAGCCATGCGAGTTCAGCTAGGTTTTGGAATGTACCGACGTTGGACTCTTCTTTCAGACTTCTTTTTTCTTCTAAGGAATATAACTTCTGCTGCTTAATTGACCTTTTCTTTGGCTATTTCCCTGGGTTTGTTACGGTTCGACCAGCTTCTCTCGCTTTTGAAAGTTTGCAAAGTTGGGGTATCTATGATAGGATCCTGGTACACGCTCTTTGATCCAGCCCTCGTCTAAGGTCGGTCTATATGAGGGCTATAGCACACCATAGACCGATACTCTCCATACTCGGCACATCTATTTAGGCCCTAAAATACCTCTAGGTTTCTATAAGTCCAAGAACCCAAATTGCGAGGTCGGTTTATATGGGGGGGTTATATAAAAACCTTAACCGAAATAGCCCATCTTCGAACTTGATCTGCCTGCGAACAAAAAAAGAAAAATTGAAAGCTGTAGCGTGATTAACAAACAACGGACAGACAGACGGACATAGTTTTATCGTATTAGAAATTCTCCGGAAATCGATATTTCGATGTGTTACAAACGGAATGAAAAACTTATTATACCCCCATCACCATTATATGGTGGTGATTTAGCATGCTGCAATTCATTCCTACCATTTTTGAGAACCATTTATGAAAATTTTCTACTCCTTTAGTTAGCTTTGAAGTTATTTGTAGGTCATTGAAATTTATACCCACGTCTAGAAAAAATTATACCCGTAAAAAGTCAACCTCGAATAGCTATTGTTATAAGAATTAAAAAATCGACTTCTGGCTTTTAAACTTTATGCAAGTGTGGACTTTTTTACTTTTTCCAAAATATAAAAAAATAATTTTCTTTACCAATAACCTAAACCAAAAAAATTTTGTACGAAATACCGAACTATGTATATAATTCTTGCCTCTCAACCGACGAATAATAAATCAAAATATTTTCAAAACAAACAAGAACAACAAGATGTTGTATTCTATAAATAATAGGCTACAAAATCACTGGCTCCTATGAATACATAACAAAAAACATTCAAATTTTTCGAGAAACAAATTCTTCTTTTCAATTCTTGAAATTCATTGAGTTTTTCCAGTGAATGTGTAATAACATACATACATATTTAAAAAACAAAAAAACTACGACAATTCAGCGAAAAAAAAAATATGAAAAAATTTTATAGTTATAAAAAACAAAATTGCTATAGAAAAATCAACAACACACAACACCCATAAGAATATGTTATAAACAATTTAGAATAAACGAATGCAAAAATAAATAAACAAGCCCACATCTTCACATCTATATAATCATGCATATTCAGCATGATTATGCCATATAATATTGAAATATTATATAAAGAAAAAATATACATATGTATAAATATCCAGATCAAAGTCATAAACCAACTAAAATCCGCATGAATATAAAAATTTCAATTAGTATCAGTATTTAGTATAAATACTAAAAATACCAATACTGAATGATGTACTATATAGAAATGATAGGGTATGGAAAGATATTAAATTTTCAGACAAATCATATATTTACCAGAATGAAACAAGTATGTACGGCCGTAAGTTCGGCCAGACCGAATCTTATGTACCGTCCACCATGGATTGCGTAGAAATTTCTACTAAAGACGGTCATCCACAATTACATTACATGGGTTGCGGCCGATGGCAAGGCATCTTAAAACTTCTTAACATCATCTTCTAAATTGTAAGTTAGTCCATGCGGGATATATAGTAGACAAAAGAAAGGTCGATTAAATACGTATATATATATATATATATATATATATATATATATATATATATATATATATATATATATATATATATATATATATACGTATTTAATATATATATATATATATATATATATATATATATATATATATATATATATATATATATATATATATATATATATATATATATATATATATATATATATATATATATATATATATATATATATATATATATATATATATATATATATATATATATATATATATATATATATATTCAAATTGGTTCGTAATTATTTGTTCCCTATATTTCCCTATATATATATATATATATATATATATATATATATATATATATATATATATATATATATATATATATATATATATATATATATATATATATATATATATATATATATATATATATATATATATATATATATATATATATATATATAGGGAAATATAGGGAACAAATAATTACGAACCAATTTGAATTTTTGTGCGGTAATTATGGAGCCAGAATTGAAATATGGGGGGTCGCTTTAACATATATGAGGGCTATATACAATTATGAACACGAGTCTACCAAATATGGCAAAATTTTTACTGTTTGGTAGATTGGTAGAATTCTTGATGTTTTGGAAGATTTTGCAAAATATTCCTCTCCAACTATGAAATGCTTCAAAAATTTTCTATAAAAAAAAACATTTTGACAAAATTTTCTACAGAAATAAAATTCTGAAAAAATTTTCTAAAGAAATAATATTTTTACAACATTTTCTATAGCAATAAATGTTTGACAAAATTTTGTGTATAGAAATTATATTTTGACAAAATTTTCTAAAGACATTAAATGTTGACAAAATTTTCTATAGAAATAGAATTTTGACACATTTTTCTATCGAAATATAAAATTTTGACAAAATTTTCTATGGCAATAAAATTTTGACCAAATTTTCTATGCAATAAAATTTTGGCAGGTTATTTTTGGCTCGACATAAAATGTTGACACAATTTTCTATAGAAATAAAATGTTGACAAAATTTTCTATCGAAATATAAAATTTTGACAAAATTTTCTATGGCAATAAAATTTTGACCAAATTTTCTATGCAATAAAATTTTGGCAGGTTATTTTTGGCTCGACATAAAATGTTGACAAAATTTTCTATAGAAATAAAATTTTGACAAAATTTTCTATAGAAATATAAAATTTTGACAAAATTTTCTATGGCAATAAAAATTTGACAAAATTTTCTATGGCAATAAAAATTTGACAAAATTTTCTATGGCAATAAAATTTTGGTAGATTATTTTTGGCTCGACATAAAATGTTGACAAAATTTTCTATAGAAATAAAATTTTGACAAAATTTTCTATAGAAATATAAAATTTTGACAAAATTTTCTATGGCAAAAAAATTTTGACAAAATTTTCTATGCAATAAAATTTTTGTAGATTATTTTTGGCTCGACATAAAATGTTGACAAAATTTTCTATAGAAATAAAATGTTGACCAAATTTTCTATCGAAATATAAAATTTTGACAAAATTTTCTATGGCAATAAAATTTTGACCAAATTTTCTATGCAATAAAATTTTGGCAGGTTATTTTTGGCTCGACATAAAATGTTGACAAAATTTTCTATAGAAATAAAATTTTGACAAAATTTTCTATAGAAATATAAAATTTTGACAAAATTTTCTACGGCAATAAAATTTTGACAAAATTTTCTGTGCAATAAAATTTTGGTAGATTATTTTTGGCTCGACATAAAGTGTTGACAAAATTTTCTATAGAAATAAAATGTTGACAAAATTTTCTATCGAAATATAAAATTTTGACAAAATTTTCTATGGCAATAAAATTTTGACCAAATTTTCTATGCAATAAAATTTTGGCAGGTTATTTTTGGCTCGACATAAAATGTTGACAAAATTTTCTATAGAAATAAAATTTTGACAAAATTTTCTATAGAAATATATAATTTTGACAAAATTTTCTATAGAAATAAAATGTTGACAAAATTTTCTATCGAAATATAAAATTTTGACAAAATTTTCTATGGCAATAAAATTTTGGCAGGTTATTTTTGGCTCGACATAAAATGTTGACAAAATTTTCTATAGAAATAAAATTTTGACAAAATTTTCTATAGAAATATATAATTTTGACAAAATTTTCTATGGCAATAAAAAATTGACAAAATTTTCTATGGCAATAAAAATTTGACAAAATTTTCTATGGCAATAAAATTTTGGTAGATTATTTTTGGCTCGACATAAAATGTTGACAAAATTTTCTATAGAAATAAAATTTTGACAAAATTTTCTATAGAAATATAAAATTTTGACAAAATTTTCTATGGCAATAAAAATTTGACAAAATTTTCTATGGCAATAAAATTTTGGTAGATTATTTTTGGCTCGACATAAAATGTTGACAAAATTTTCTATAGAAATAAAATTTTGACAAAATTTTCTGTAGAAATATAAAATTTTGACAAAATTTTCTATGGCAATAAAAATTTGACAAAATTTTCTATGGCAATAAAATTTTGGTAGATTATTTTTGGCTCGACATAAAATGTTGACAAAATTTTCTATAGAAATAAAATGTTGACAAAATTTTCTATCGAAATATAAAATTTTGACAAAATTTTCTATGGCAATAAAATTTTGACCAAATTTTCTATGCAATAAAATTTTGGCAGGTTATTTTTGGCTCGACATAAAATGTTGACAAAATTTTCTATAGAAATAAAATTTTGACAAAATTTTCTATAGAAATATATAATTTTGACAAAATTTTCTATAGAAATAAAATGTTGACAAAATTTTCTATCGAAATATAAAATTTTGACAAAATTTTCTATGGCAATAAAATTTTGGCAGGTTATTTTTGGCTCGACATAAAATGTTGACAAAATTTTCTATAGAAATAAAATTTTGACAAAATTTTCTATAGAAATATATAATTTTGACAAAATTTTCTATCGAAATATAAAATTTTGACAAAATTTTCTATGGCAAAAAAATTTTGACAAAATTTTCTATGCAATAAAATTTTTGTAGATTATTTTTGGCTCGACATAAAATGTTGACAAAATTTTCTATAGAAATAAAATGTTGACAAAATTTTCTATCGAAATATAAAATTTTGACAAAATTTTCTATGGCAATAAAATTTTGACCAAATTTTCTATGCAATAAAATTTTGGCAGGTTATTTTTGGCTCGACATAAAATGTTGACAAAATTTTCTATAGAAATAAAATTTTGACAAAATTTTCTATAGAAATATAAAATTTTGACAAAATTTTCTATGGCAATAAAATTTTGACAAAAATTTCTGTGCAATAAAATTTTGGTAGATTATTTTTGGCTCGACATAAAATGTTGACAAAATTGTCTATAGAAATATAAAAATTTGACAAAATTTTCTATGGCAATAAAATTTTGACAAAATTTTCTATGCAATAAAATTTTGGTAGATTATTTTTGGCTCGAGCGTGATTTTTCTGTGATTGGGGATCGGTTTATTTGGGGGCTATATATAATATAAATCGATACGAACCAATTTTCCCATGGTTGAAATGTACCAAGTTTCAACCGGATCGGATGAATTTTGGTCCTCCAAGAGGCTCCAGAGGTCAAATCTGGGGATCGGTTTATATAAGGACTATATATAATTATAGACCGATGTGGACCAATATACTAACACCATGTATCAAATTTCAACCGGATGAAATTTGCTTCTCTTAGAGGCTCTGCAAGCAAAATCTGGGGATCGGTTTATATGGGGGCTATATATAATTATGAACCGTTGTGGACCAATTTTTGCATAGTTGTTAGAGACTATATACTTATAAAATGTAGCAAATTTCGGCCGGATGGCATGAAATTTGCTTCTCTTAGAGGCTCTGCAACCCAAATCTGGGGATCGGTTTATATGGGGGCTATATATAATTATAGACCGATATGGACCAATTCTGGCATGGTTGTTAAAGACCATATACCAACATCATGTAACAAATTTCAGCTGGATCGGATGAAATTTGCTTCTCTTTGAGGCTCCGCAAACCAAATCTGGGGATCGGTTTATATGTGGGCTATACGTAAAAGTGGACCGATATTGCCCATTTGCAATACCATCTCCAACCTACATCAATAACAACTACTTGTGTCAAGTTGAAAGTCGATAGCTTGTTTCGTTCGGAAGTTAGCGTGATTTCAAAAGACGGAAGGACGGACATGCTCAGATCGACTCAGAATTTCACCACGACCCAGAATATATATACTTTATGGGGTCTTAGAGCAATATTTTGATGTGTTACAAACGGAATTAGTTTATATAAAAAAAAAAACAGCATGGCCCTTCAAAAAGTATTGACCCAGTCCCCCCGTATGGACAAAAATAACACAAATCTTTGAATATTGGGCAAATATGTTAGCTAAGATTGCTGTATATTGTTGGATGCTACTAATTCCATAATATTTATGACCGACAAGTGTTTTTCCATTTATTTATTTGAAATATACATAGACCAATAAACATATAGACGGCTCATATGAATTAACCTTCTCTAATTTGTCGAAATATTTCTTTAGTTACAAAGATATGAAGTGTTTTTCAAATTTTGTTTCGCCGGAGTCGGAGTCGAGCAAAATTTTTACTACTCCGGCTCCGACTCCAGCAAAATCTTCAGACTCCGACTCCAAGATTCCGACTCCGGCTCCGACTCCACAGTCCTGATATAAACTGATCCCCCGATTTAGCTTGAGGAGCCTCTAAGAGAAGCAAACTTCATCCGGTTGAAATTTGGTACGAGGTGAAATTTGGTACATTGCGCTAGTATATGGCCGATAACAATCATGCCAAAATTGGTCCCTGTCGGTCTATAGTTATATATAGCCGATCCCCAAAATAATCTACCAAAATTTTATATCTATAGAAAATTTTGTTAACATTTTATTACTATAGAAGGGAGCCACCGTGGTGCAATGGTTAGCATGCCCGCCTTGCATACACAAGGTCGTGGGTTCGATTCCTGCTTGGACCGAACACCAAAAAGTTTTTCAGCGGTGGATTAGAGAGAGAAGTTAACCAATGTGGTATCACAATGGACTGAATAGTCTAAGTGATTCTGATACATCGGGCTGCCACCTAACCTAACCTAACCTTCTATATTAAATGTATACTATGAAACTGTAAAATGTGTCTTATTAAAGACTTAAAGTCAGAAAAGAACAGTGCTTGTTATAAACGAAATGGTTGTTGGTTCAAAAATATTTTTTTTATTGCAAAAATAACAATTTTGTAACATACGAATTTTTTTGGCGATAAAAGTTTAAAATTTTTGATGAAATTTTTGATGATTTCTAACAAAAGAAAAACGTTTTCTAAACGTTTTTTGTTTCTTTGCGTGTACCTGCCTTTGAAGTTGATGATGTTGATGGTGACATGCACTTCCTATTGTCATTTGTTTGTCAGTTGCGTTTTGCCTTAGATTTCCATAATATTTGTCTTAAACACTAGGGTACAAAATAGAATTTAGGCCTTTACTGGCACTATGCCAATACCATTTTCACTTATTTAATACTTGAGGGGTATTCAAAAAGAAAGCAGAGAGATGGAAATAAAACAAAAAAACAAAAACAAACAAAATAAAAAAAAAAACTAAAAAAAATAAAACACAGCAAAGACTGCTTGTAGTTTTCGGACATTTGAAAAATGTTTATGAATCGGCCTCATATTTTGTGTGATGATGAACAAGATCAACACCATCACCACCAACTATGTTGCACAATGGGTTGTGAATTTACTAGCCCAGTGGCGTTTATAGTGTTTATCTACACCAAAAAAAAAAGAGTGAAAATTTAACAAAAATTAAATTCCTGTTATGAGCTACCGTAGTGCAATCCCAGCAATAAAATCGTCGCCAAGAAGTGGTACAAAATTGTCGCAGAAGCGATGAATTTAACATCGGCTTGTTATATTACGGTTGTCCACCATTTCAACAGCCGTTGCACTGAATTTGCATCACTTCTTAAGGTATGGTCCGCATTTAATGTTTTTGATGTGTATTACAAAATTGTGTGATATTTTGCCACATAAATAATTTGTATAAGTTTTTGATTTTTAAGGCATCCTAATGCTTGTCTAAAACATTTGACTTCAAATATTTTCAAAAATTTGCAATTTTACTACAATGGACTTAGAATATTTTTCGATAAAATTTAAATAATTTGTACCATTTTATTAATTCTCCATGATTTTTTGCATATATAGTCAGTACTATAGAAAATTAGAGTAAGCCATCTTTGAGTAAAATCGATTGATAAATAAGGGTTTTATGGCCAAATGTGTAAAAATCGGGCGCTACATATATATGGGAGCAATAGCTAAATCTGAACCAATATCGATGATTTTTTGCACATATAGTAAGTACTATAGAAAATTGGATTTGGCCAACTTTGAGTAATAAGGGACTTATGGCCAAATTTGGGAAAATCGGGCGATACATCTATATGGGAGCTATATCTACATTTAATTCGATTTTTTCCAAACTCAGTAACGTTCATCCATGTGCCAAAAACAAACGCCATATATGCCAAATTTCATCAAATTCTGTTTATAATGGCGACCAGAATCCGGCGAAAAATAAATACATGGACAAACGGATGGACGCCAAGTGCTAGATCGACCCAGCAGGTGATTCTGAATCGATCGGTATATTCTGTATGGGATCTAAAATCAATATTTCTGGTAGGCAAATTTTGTTGGCAGATCAAAGTAGTTATACCCTGATCACTATGATGTTTAGGGCATTAAAACAATTTGATAAAGACTAACTCAAATTATTGTTATTATTTTTTTTTTAATTTTTCTGACTAGTTGTATATTCTCATATATTTCTGACTTCCACATGGTTTATGTAGTTCTCTGCACCTTTTTCTGTCATACAAACAATTTCGATTTTTTGTACCCTCCACCATAGGATGGGGGTATATTAACTTTGTCATTCCGTTTGTAACACATCGAAATATTGAAACTTGGCACAAGTAGTTGTTATTGATGTAGGTCGGATGGTATTGCAAATGGGCCATATCGGTTCACTTTTACGTATAGCCCCCATATATTTAAACGAACACCCAAATTTGGCTTGCCGATCCTCTAAGAGAAGCAAATTTCATCCCATCCGGCTGAAATTTGATACATGGTGTTAATATATGGCCTCATACACCAATGCAAAAATTGGTCGAAAACGGTCCATAATTATATTTATATAGCCACCATATAAACCGATCCCCAGATTTGACCTCCGGAGCCCCTTGGAAGAGCAAAATTCATCCGATTCGGTTGAAATTTGGTACATGGTGTGAGTATATGGTCTCTAACAACCATGCAAAAATTGGTCCACATCGGTCCATATAGCCTCCATATAAACCGATCCCCGATTTGGCTTGCCGAGCCTCTAAGAGAGGTAAATTTCATCCGATCCGGCTGAAATTTGATACATGGTGTTGGTATATGGTCTCTAACAACCATGCAAAAATTGGTCTACATCGGTCCACAATTATATATAGCCCCCATATAAACCGATCCCCCAATTTCGCTTGCGGAGCCTCTAAGAGAAGCAAATTTCATTCGATCCGGCTGAAATTTGGTACATGGTGTTGGTATATGGTCTCTAACAACTATGCAAAAATTGGTCCACATCGGTCCATAATTATATATAGCCCCCATATAAACCGATCCCCCGATTCGGCTTGCCGAGCTTCTAAGAGAGGCAAATTTCATCCGATCCGGCTGAAATTTTGTACATGGTGTTGGTATATGGTCTCTAACAACTATGCAAAAATTGGTCCACATCGGTCCATAATTATATAAAGCCTCCATATGTTATAAACCGATGCCCCGATTTGGCTTGCGGAACATATAAGGGAAGCAAATTTCATCCGATTCGGCTGAAATTTGGTACATGGTGTTAGTATATGGTCTCTGATGACCATGCAAACATTAGTGCACATCGGTCCATAATTATATATAGCCACCATATGAACCGATCCCCAGATTTGACCTCCGGAGCCCCTTGGAAGAGCAAAATTCATCCGATTCGGTTGAAATATGGTACGTGATGTTAGTATATGGTATCCAACAACAATGCAGGAATAGGTTCATATCAGTCCATAATTATATATAGCCCCCATATAAACCGATCCCCACATTTGACTCCCGGTACCTTTCGGAGAAGCAAAATTCATCCGATCTGGTTGAAATTTGGTACGTGGTGGTAGTATATGATATTTAACAACTATGCCAAAAGTGGTCCATATTTAACAACCATGCCAAAAGTGGTCCATATCATAATCAATAAACCCATATAAACCGACCCCGAGATTTGATTTTGGAGCCACTTGGAGCAGCAAATTTCATCCGAGTCAGTTGAAATTTGGTACATTGCTTAACTAGGTCCATATCGGTCTATAATTATATATAGCCCTCAGATAAATCGATCCCCAATCACACAAAAATTGGTCCATATCAAGTTCATAATTGTATATAGCCCCCATATAAGCGACCCCCATATTTCAATTCTGGCTCTCTACGTGCCGTGCAAAAGTCCATATCGATTCGTAATTATTTGTAGACTTACAAATAATTGTCTAATATATACCACGTATGGACTAACTAACAATTTGGAAAACGATTTTAAGAAGTTTTAAGATACCACAACCCAAGTAATTCGATTGTGGATGACAGTCTTTTCTACGCAATCCATGGTGGAGGGTACACCCAGAGAAGGAATATGATCACCTCAAACATATTTTAAGAGCAAAATGTTATTTTTGGGTGGTGACCATGTAACATGGTTTTCGCAACCATGTAACATGGTTTTCGCAATCATGTATCTGATTTCGGCAAGCAGGTTATATTTGACGAGAAAATAACATTTTAGTGACAAACATGTTGCATGGTCACCATACAAAAATAACATTTTGCTCTTGAAACATGTTTGAGGTGATCATATTCCTTCTCTGCGTGTACATAAGATTCGGCTTGGCCGAACTTACGGCCGTATATACTTGTTTATTTTTTTTTAATTTTACCTTTCACCCAGGCAGAGAATCGAACCGCGGGCCATAGAGTTGGTAAACAAACACACTGCCGCCTGTTATTGTCATCAACATTCAAATATCGCTATAGACATCAACGCACAATCATGTAGTTCGCACTCTGGGGCACAAGTCGATGTAAAGAAACTTTATTTTAGGAAAAAATATCACTTTAATCGATTGCTTTCTGGCAAACGATGTATCAAATACAATTTTTGGAAGCGGAAATAATGTAATTTCGTGCGGCTGAAATTTAATCGGGCTGCCACTTTGACCTGACCGAGCTCAAATACATCGATCGTGAATATATTCTCTTGACAGTGCTTGCCTAAGACATTTTTCTATGGGTGCAAACAAATCCCCTTGCTGCTAACGTTTATAACCATTCAATATAATAATGAATCAGATTGACCATATCTCGTAAGTCCTGTCACATAACGCCACTGGATAGATTTTCTTTCTCAAATAGCCATTTTTTTTTTGAAGAAATCAACACACATATCTAACATATGTCCTTGAAATATTCCCAGCTCTCTCAACAAGCCAAATTATTTTCTTTATTCTTCTGATTTACGAAAAAAATATCTTTATGGAGGCGGACAACGACAACAGTGACAATATGTTGCTTGTGCTGGTTGTCTTGACGAGATTTTCTTTTACGACACATTTTAATGAAACGCAAGAGTTGCCCGATGATGCGTTAAATTTAAATTTATTTGGATTTAAATTTTTTTTCTTCAGTATTTGATCACTCGCTATGATAGATACACTCGTACACTCTAGCTGATGGTGTTTTATGTTTAAATTATTTTATATATTGAATAAGAATTCAATGTTCCAAATATTTTTTTTTAATATAGGAATATATGCAAATGTACATATAGATCTGTATGATCCCATAGATATATAGGAGAAAATATCTTTAAAAAAAAAAACGAAAAAAATCCATTTAGATTTATATCTGTTGTATGCCAGAATTCAGGCTGACATCATATATAGATGTCGTAAAATTTAGTCCATTTTTTCCAACCAATATTCGTACAATCTTATGTAATGTACACTTTGAAGACTTGCAACAGGTGCTTGGAATATCCTCTATGTTTTATAGGTTATTGTGTTGGTTCAAAAAAGAGAAAATATTGCTAATTTTGTGTATATTTAAAATTAACTTCAAATTGGCAAGAAAATTGTTGTAATTGTATAATTAGAAAATTGTTTCCGCAATATCAAATTCCACATACAAACACGACAAGTATATACAGCAGTAAGTTTGGCCGGCCCGAATCTTAAATACCCACCGCCATGAATCAAATATTAGGGTTTCCTTTGAAATTTCAGGGGGTTTGATGACAGATATTCTCCCAAGCAGAGCAGTTCAACCAGTACACTTCCCCAAGATAAATTTCAAGATTTTACCTATGAAGACTATATCAGATTCTGGATTTAGAAAAACCATTTTTGTTTGAGTATTAGAGGAATCATTAACATCTCTTGTAAGTGTGCAAGAAAATTATAAAATAATGTCTTGATTTGAAATCTTAAATCTGTAGATTTTCACCCGAGAAGTAAAATCTGGAAATTGTACATTGAGTTTCAAGCAAGTTTCACGAACAGTGCGCCTTCTATACCCTCAAGAAGTGAAATCGGTCTATATGCAGGCATTACCAAATGGACCGATAAAAATTTAATCCGATACACGTTTTTGTGAGCCTAAAATACCACAATATTTACAATTTCAGGCAAATCAGATAAAAACTACGGTTTCTACAAACCCAAGGAGTTAAATCGGGAGATCGTTCTTATGGGGGCTATACTAAAATATGAACCGCTACTCACCGATTTCGGCACACCTATTTATGGCCCGAAAATACCTCTAGATTTCCAATTTCAGGCAAATTGTATAGAAACTTTGGATTCTAGAAGCCCAGGAAGTAAAATCGGTCTATATGGGGGCTATACCAAAACATGGACCGATACTCACTATTTTCGGCACACCTCGTTATGGGCCTAAAATACCTGTAGATTTCCAATTTCACGCAAATTGGATAAAAACTACGGCTTCTATAAGCTCAAGACCCCAAATCGGGAGGTCGGTTTATATGGGAACCATATCAAAACATGGATCGCTACTCACCGTTTTCGGCACACCTATTTATGGCCCGAAAATACCTCTATATTTCCAATTTCAGGAAAATTGAATAAAAACTTCGGATTCTAGAAGCCCAAGAAGTAAAATCGGTCTATATGGGGGCTATACCAAAATATGGACCGATACTCACAATTTTCGGCACACCTCTTTATGGTCATAAAATACCTCTAGATTTCAAATTTCAGGCAAATTGGATAAAAACTACGATTTTTATAAGCCCAAGACCCCAAATCGGGAGGTCGGTCTATATGGGGGCTATACCAAAACATGGACCGATGGTCACCATTTTTGGCACACCTCTTTATGGGCCTAAAATACCTCTATATTTCCAATTTCACGCAAATTGAATAAAAACTACGGTTTCTATAAGCCCAAGACCTCAAATCGGGAGGTCGGTTTATATGGGAACCATACCAAAATATGGACCGATGATCACAATTTTCGGCACACCTCTTTATGGTCCGAAAATACCTCTAGATTTCTAATTTCAGGCAAATTGTATAAACATTACGGTTTCTATAAGCCCAAGAAGTAAAATCGGGAGATCGGTGTATATGGGGGCTATACCAAAACATGGACCGATACTCACCATTTTTGGTAGACCTCTTTATGGTCATAAAATACCTCTAGATTTCAAATTTCAGGCAAATTGGATAAAAACTACGATTTTTATAAGCCCAAGACCCCAAATCGGGAGTTCGGTTTATATGGGCACTATATTAAAACCTGGACCGATATAGCCCATTTTCGAACTTGCCTGCAGACAAAAGACGAGTTTGTGCAAAATTTCAGCACAATTCCTTCAATTTGGAAGACTGTAGCGTGATTACAACAGACAGACAGATGGACGGACGGACATGGTTATATTCTCCCTGATCAAGAATATATATATATATATATATATATATATATATATATATATATATATATATATATATATATATATATATATATATATATATATATATATATATATATATATATATATATATATATATATATATATATATATATATATATATATATACTTTATATAGTCGGAAATCAATATTTCGATGTGTTACAAACGGAATGACAAACTTATTATACCCCCGTCACCATTCTATGGTGGTGGTTATAGAAATTGTTAGGAATTTTTCGAAAAGATTGTCGAACAAATATTTATTTGGGGTATTTGTTGTGTTTTTTTTTTTTTAGCTAAACACATAAATTTCGGACCAATTTTGGTCCCATCGAAATCCGCAAAATTATTGCATACAAATAAAAATGGGTTCGTGCCCAGCCTTTAAATTTCGCTTCATAAAAAAATATTTGATTGTGTGTACATATTGTCATGGATTATATTGGGAGCGGGTATTATAATATAGAAACCTAGAGGTATTGTACCGTAAATGGTTTGTAGCGGTCCATTTTAGGCTCACTTAGACTTCTAGAAACCGTAGTTTTCACCAGATTTTTCCTGAAATTAAATTATGAAAATTTAAAGATAATTTAGGACCACAAATAAGTGTGCCGAATGGGGTGTGTATCGGTCTAGGTCTTGATATAGCGCCCTATTTGCCTGAATATTTCCACATGCTTATTGTGTCCTTGGAAACTTAAAATTTCCAATCACTCTTAACTGCATCCACAAATATTTTGGCATCTTCTATTTTATCTTCTTCCTGGCTCATGTTTCTTCCCCAATCGATTCAAGGCATTTTAAAGGTCCGAAGTCCGTTCTTTTTGTTACCAATTTTGCCTGCACTTCGGTGATCTTTGATATTAGGTAGGATGGAGTCTTCTCATTTGTGGGTTCCTCGGTTAATTTCGTCAATTCACAGGCTCCTCCAAAGTGAGGAGCTGGCGACGACAAAGAGGTCAATGCTTTAAATGCTGTGCTTTCCTCTTTCTGCTCAATTATTTGCTTCTTATATTGCAGAATCTTGCTCTTGCTGAGATAGAAATTGCAACCGAATATTCTCGAGTCTCACCGCTAGTTTTTGTATGTTTGCCCCTTGACTGACTGGATCTGTCCTTAACCGCTCAATTATTTCCGTTCACTTTTCTCGCCAAAAATAGATTGCTTATCCAAACAAGATACATAATTTCCGACACAGTAATATGGTTGCGATAAACATCTACAAATAACATTTTGCTCTTAAAATATTTTAGAGGTGATCAACTTTTGTGCAACCAGAGAAGAAATGCGATGATCGCCTCTTAGAGCAAAATGCTAGTTTTGGACGGTGAACATGTAACATGTTTGTCGCAACCATGTTATTTTCTCATACGTTATGTATCTGATTTCGGAAAGAAAACAATAGTTTTACAGCAAACATTTTGTTTTCTCCCCCACCCCAAAGAAACATTTTGCTGTAGGAGGTGATCACATTCCTTCTCTGCGCACGCAAAAAAAAGATTCTCTCCTCCCAAACGAAATTTTAGTCAAACATTTACTTTTCGCTACAAGGACTGAATAGTCTAAGTGAGCCTGAATCTTAATCGGGCTGCCACTTTAACCTTCGCTACAAGAAAGTTTATTTGGAAGAAAAATATATACTTTTTGTGATAAACGCTTATTCTTTTACAGTATGTAAAAACAACTTCATAAAGACTAACTCAAAATAAATTATTTTCTAGCTAATTGCATTTTCCCTCATATCTTTCCCACTTCCACGATGTTTTTTAGCGGATCGTACAGTTTGTAAGCCAACACATTATCCACTTACCTACGTAGCTGTTATTGTCATCAACATACAATAAACGCTATAGCCATGAACGCACAAGAAACGCAAACAGTCAAACAGTTAAATTTATATAGCATAGTTTTCGGCGCCCACGAGTCTATTAAAGAAACTTTATTTAACAGAAACATACATTTAATTGGCCACCGTGGGGCAATGGTTAGCATGCCCGCTTTGCGTACCAAGAGTCGTGGGTTCAATCCCTGCTACGACCGAACACATATAGTCCAAATATGTTCGGAAGATTCCGAAAAGATGTTAGATATTAGATACTATTATATTAACCCTCTAATGTCCCAATTTTTTTGTCAGCTGATTAAATATTCAATGTTAACCACACAAAAGCAAGAAAACTAATCAAGAAAAATGTATAGGTAAAATTCAGTATATGCTGCAAAGGCTCTTGAACAGGTTCAACTAAGTTTTCTTTTTATTTTATTTATTTTTGTTGTCTTAAGGTGTGCTTTACTAAAAGCTTCCTTATTTAATGAAGCCCGCCTAAAGGCGGGATTGGGCATTAGAGGATTAACTATTTAATATGAAAATTCGAAATGTCTCTTATTAAAGACTTCAAGTCAGAATAGAACAGTGCTCGATATAAACGAAGGCTATTCAGTCCATTGTGATACCACACTGGTGAACTTCCCTCTTATCACTGAGTGCTGCCCGATTCCATGTTAAGCTCAATGATAAGGGACCTTCTTTTTATAGCCGAGTCCGAACGGCGTGAAACCACTTAGAGCAGCTTTGAAACCCTCACCAGCATTACTGAGGTGGGATAATCCACCGCTGAAAAACTTTTTGATGTTTGGTCGAAACTGGGTTCGAATCCACGACCCTGTATATGCAAGGCGGGCATGCTAACCATTGCACCATGGTGGCTCCTCAACCCTAACTAAAGAAAAACGGTTTCGGTACACGTTTTCCAAAGGTTTGTTTTTTTTTTCTTTGCGTGCTTGCTTGCGGTTGTTACTGGAGAATAATTTGAAATGGTCAACTCCCGACTATTGGCAAATTCTTTTGCATTTTCGATACTGCTTTTGATCCATTGACGATTACCTTTTAAGATTTCGTCGTTCAGCACAGTTTGTTATACCCTCCACAATAGGAAGGTATAACAAACTGTGCTGAACGTCATTCCGTTTGTAACACATCGAAATATTGCTCTAAGACCCCCCATAAAGTATATATATTCTGGGTCGTGGTGAAACTCTGAGTCGATCTAAGCATGTCCGTCCGTCCGTCTGTTGAAATCACGCTAACTTCCGAACGAAACAAGCTATCGACTTGAAACTTGGCACAAGTAGTTTTTATTGATGTAGGTCGGATGGTATTGCAAATGGGCCATATCGGTCCACTTTTACGTATAGCCCCCATAAAAACGGACCCTCAGATATGGCTTGCGGAGCCTCTAAGAGAAGCATATTTCATCCGATCCGGCTGAAATTTGGTACATGGTATTGGTATATTGTCTCTAACAACCATGCAAAACTTGGTCCACATCGGTTCATAATTATATATAGCCCCCATATAAACCGATCCCCAGATTTGGCTTGCAGAGCCTCTAAGAGAAGCAAATTTCATCCGATCCTGCTGAAATTTAGTACATGGTGTTGTTATATGGTCTCTAACAACCATGCAGAAATTGGTCTACATCGGTCCATAATTTTATATAGCCCCCATATAAACTGATCCCCCGATTTGACTTGCGGAGGCTAAAAGAGAAACAAATTTCATCCTGCTGAAATTTGGTACATGGTGTTGGTATATGGTCTCTAACAACCATGCTAAAATTGGTCCACATCGGTCCATAATTATATATAGGCCCCATATAAACCGATCCCCAGATTTGGTTTGCGGAGCCTCTAAGAGAAGCAAATTTCATCCGATCCGCTTGAAATTTGGAACATGGTGTTAGTATATGGTCTCTAACAAACTTGTCGTAAATTGATCCATTATTATATATATCCCCCATTTTAACCGTTCTCTAGACTTGACCTCCGGAGTCTCTTGCAGGAGCAAAATTCATCCGATCCGGTTCAAATTTGGAACATGGTGTTAGTATATGGCCGCTAACAACCATACCAAAATTGGTCCATATCGGTCTATAGTTATATATAGCCGATCCCCAATCACACAAAAATTGGCCCATATCGGTTCATAATCATGGTTGCCACTGGAGCCAAAAATAATCTACCAAAATTTTACTCCTATAGAAAATTTTGTCAAAATTTTATTTCTATAGAAAATTTTGTCAAAATTTTATTTCTATAGAAAATTTTTGTCAAAATTTTATTTATATAGAATATTTTGTTAAAATTTTATTTCTATAGAATATTTTGTTAAAATTTTATTTCTATAGAAAATTTTGTCAAAATTTTATTTCTATGGAAAATTTTGTTAAAATTTTATTTCGATAGAAAACTTTGTTAATTTAATATATACCACGTATGGAATTAATTACAATTTAGTGTTAGGAGGTTTTAAGACACCTTGCCATCGGCAAGCGTTACCGCAACCCGAGTAATTCGATTGTGGATGGCAAAGTTTAGAAGAAGTTTCTACGCAATCCATGGTGGAGGGTGCATAAGCTTCGGCCAGGCCGAACTTACGGCCGTATATACTTTTTTATTATACCCACCACCATAGAATGGTGACGGGGGTATAATAAGTTTGTCATTCCGTTTGTAACACATCGAAATATCGATTTCCGACTATATAAAGTATATATATTCTTGATCAGGGAGAAATTCTAAGACGATATAACGATGTCCGTCTGTCTGGCTGTCTGTCTGTCTGTTGTAATCACGCTACAGTCTTCAATAATGAAGCACTCGTGCTGAAATTTTGCATAAACTCGTCTTTTGTCTGCAGGCAGGTCAAGTTCGAAGATGGGCTATATCGGTCCAGGTGTTGATATAGTCCCCATATAAACCGACCTCCCGATTTGGGGTCTTGGGCTTATAGAATTCGTAGTTTTTATCCAATTTGCCTGAAATTTGAAATCTGGAGGTATTTTATGACCATAAAGAGGTGTGCCAAAAATGGTGAGTATCGGTCCACGTTTTGGTATAGCCCCCATATAGACCGATCTCCCGATTTTACTTCTTGGGATTATAGAAACCGCAGTTTTTATTCAATTTACCTGAAATTGGAAATCTAGAGGTATTGTAGAACCATAAATACGTGTGCCAAAAATTGTGAGTATCGGTCCATATTTTGGTATAGCCCCCATATAGACCGATCTCCCGATTTTACTGCTTGGGCTTATAGAAATCGCTATTTTTATTCAATTTACCTGAAATTGGAAATCTAGAGGTATTGTAGGACCACAAATACGTGTGCCAAAAATTGTGAGTATGGGTCAATTTTTTGGTATAGCCCCCATATAGACCGATCTCCCGATTTTACTTCTTGGGCTTATAGAAACCTCAGTTTTTATTCAATTTACCTGAAATTGGAAATCTAGAGGTATTGTAGGACCACAAATACGTGTGCCAAAAATTGTAAGTATCGGTCCATGTTTTGGTATGGTCCCCATATAAAACGACCCCCCGAATTGGGGTCTTGGGCTTATAGAAACCGTAGTTTTTATCCAATTTGTCTGAAATTGGAAATCTAGAGGTATTTTAGGACCACAAAGAGGTGTGCCAAAAATTGTGAGTATCGGTCCATATTTTGGTATAGCCCCCATATAGACCGATTTCCCGATTTTACTTCTTGGGCTTCTAGAATCCGAAGTTTTTATCCTATTTGCCTGAAATTGGAAATCTAGAGGTATTTTCGGGTCATAAAGAGGTGTGCCGAAAACGGTGAGTATCGGTCCATAGTTGGGTATAGCCCCCATATAGACCGATTTCCCGATTTGGGGTCTTGGGCTTATAGAAACCGTAGATTTCATCCAATTTGTCTGAAATTGGAAATCTAGAGGTATTGTAGGACCACAAATACGTGTGCCAAAAATTGTGAGTATCGGTCCATATTTTGGTATAGCCCCCATATAGACCGATTTCCCGATTTTACTTCTTGGGCTTCTAGAATCCGAAGTTTTTATCCTATTTGCCTGAAATTGGAAATCTAGAGGTATTTTCGGGTCATAAAGAGGTGTGCCGAAAACGGTGAGTATCGGTCCATATTTTAGTATAGCCCCCATATAGACCGATTTCCCGATTTGGGGTCTTGGGCTTATAGAAACCGTAGATTTCATCCAATTTGTCTGAAATTGGAAATCTAGAGGTATTGTAGGACCACAAATACGTGTGCCAAAAATTGTGAGTATCGGTCCATATTTTGGTATAGCCCCCATATAGACCGATTTCCCGATTTTACTTCTTGGGCTTCTAGAATCCGAAGTTTTTATCCTATTTGCCTGAAATTGGAAATCTAGAGGTATTTTCGGGTCATAAAGAGGTGTGCCGAAAACGGTGAGTATCGGTCCATATTTTAGTATAGCCCCCATAAGAACGATCTCCCGATTTAACTCCTTGGGTTTCTAGAAACCGTAGTTTTTATCTGATTTGCCTGAAATTGTAAATATTCGGGTATTTTAGGCCCACAAAAACGTGTATCGGATTAAGTTTTTATCGGTCCATTTGGTAATGCCTCCATATAACATAGACCGACTTTACTTCTTAAGGGTGTAGAAGGCGCACTGATCATGAAAATTGCTTGAAACTCAATGTAAAATTTCCAGATTTTACTTCTACAGATTTAAGATTTCAAATCAAGACGTTATTTTATAATTTTCTTGCACACTTACAAGAGATGTTAATGATTCCTCTAAAACTCAAACAAAAATGGTTCTTATAAATCCAGAATCGGATATAGTCCTCATAGGTGAAATCTTTAAGTTTATCTTCGGGAAGTGTCCTCAAGTCCTCAAGCCCTCCTGAAATTTCAAAGGAAACCCTAATGTTTGTGGTGGGTATTTAAGATTCGGCCCGGCCGAACTTACTGCTGTATATACTTGTTTTATAAATTTGTTTGTCTTCCAAAGAAAATAATTGGAGTTTTTTTTTAGACTTAATTTCGAACATTATATTGTTTTTAGTCTGCCAAGTTAGTTTTATTAGTTAAGCTTTTTGGTAGAATTGCTTAACACACTTGTATCCTCTGGCGATCGAGTTTGTTGGCTATGAAAAATGTTTTTAAGATTTTATTGGGTCAAAATCACATACTTTAATTACGGCTTTATTTATTTATTTCCTCCTTTTCTTTCCTTACAGAATCCATTTTCCCACCTGTCTTTGGCAAGCGTTTGCAAGCCCAAGTCATGAAGAAAAATGAGAAAATTGTGATGGAAGTCGAGGTTACTGGTTTACCCGCACCAACTGTCGTCTGGATGAAGGATGAGAAGCCTTTGAACGAAGTGGAAATTTCACAACATAGACTCCTGGTTAATGGCAATTGTCATACATTGATCATCGAAAGGGGTAAGTTTGAAGTTATCCGCTTGTATATATTGCTCGTCCTTTGTTTTCATTGCAAAGCACCTTCAAGGAATTTTAATTTTTAATACAAAAAAAAATGTATATATATATTAAAACATCCCCTCCCCCTTAATAGCCCAAATAAGCGATTCTGGCAAGTACATGGTCAAGGCAACCAATGCTGCTGGCGAAGCCAAAAGCATAGCGGATTGTGCCGTTCTGGAACCCACTCCAGAACGCATGCAAGAGGTGGTAAAGACTGTTGTCTTTGAGAGACCCGATGCATTCACCACTGAAGTAAGTTTGAAATTGAAAAGACACAAATCATATCAAATGAAACGTTTAATATAAGATCCCTCTAGAAAAATCTAGAAAAATACGCTGCTTAAAACAAAAAAAAAAAAAAACATATTAATTTTTAAGATATTAAGTAATTGAAAAATAATATATGAAGCAAGGCAAAGTGTTTGCTTTCTCGATTTTTTGTTTTCTATTTATATATATTTTATGTTATTTTTATTGCAAGATTAGTTTATTGGAAACAATTTTTTTTCTTTATTCTTCCCATAATAATATGCGTGTGTGTGTTGAAAACACTCTCGCTCTTCTTTTTTTTTTGCCTTGATATCAATTTGAAATAAAAAATTTCGAAAAACCTAAAACTGCAATATTGAAATATAATATCTGCCTCATAATGAATGTCTAAATGTTAAACAACAACAACAACTACTACTACAACAACAACCACGCCCTGCAACTACCAACAACACAACCTTATGGCTACGAAATACATGACCAATCAAAAATAAATGCAATGAATGTGACCACCTCTACAAATTGAATCCTTTCACCAACACTCACTCAACTCTAATCCACTCTTAATGAATCAAACTACTACTCTCTCTCACTCTCTCGCTCACACTCTCTCTATATATGTTTGTGTGTTTGTTGTGATTGTCCCATGCTTTCGGATGAAAACCCCCCAACTCAAACATGAAACTACAGTTTAACAAGCAACCATTGTCGTTTGAGTCACTGAGAAGTGAGAGCACCAATGCAAGTGATAGGCATGGCTTATCAGAGTCGAAGATTATAACTGAGCATCGTTGCACTACAGAGGCAACCATGCGTCTAGAGCATAAACCTGTCTACTCCGATTTGCCCGATCGCCTAACTAGAACAAATGTCGATGTTACGGATCACAGTAGTAGTAGAGTGCCAATGCCAACATTTAATGCCGCCGCCTCGGGGCCTCCACCACATTTTGGTGTGGCCACACCTTTCCATCCAGCGGCTCCCACAGTACAGAGCAAACCATCTATGTTCCAACCACCATCCACGTTCCAGCCAACTCCTGTCTTCCAAGCCCCGTCTCAGGTTGAATTCCTAAATACGAATGATATGGTCGATAGTGAACCCATGTCGGTCATCGATTCGAATGAGAAAAAGAAATCATCTTTCGAGTATTTCAAGAAAATCGATAAGGTTATCCAAAGTGGTGGAGGGCCACCCAGGGAAAATATCTTCCAGAAACCAGAGACTCCAAGAGAAGATCGTGCCCTGACCAGGGGAGAGGCCCCACAAATGTGTTTTGTGCCCGGTACCGACAATGAAACAAAAACTAAACCTCCTCCAATTAATGAGCGTATCAAACAGCTGGAGGAAATGCCCGTCAATACCAAAGAACCACCTCATGGTGGTGTTCCCGTATTCCCACCTAAGGCTGGTACCCCCAAACCATCTCTGGAGGGTTTAATGATGGAGAAACTTTGGAGTCCTGCTGCCACTCATCCCACGGGTCTGAGTGGATCTAGTCACGATTTAAGAGCTCCCTCCCTGGTAAAACAAGCCGCTGGCGGTGGTCGCCCCAAAACACCTATCGATGACATTTACCTACCACCAGGAACTCCTCCAGAGATGTGTTTTGCCCCCAAGGACACCCAGCAATGCTCTCACCGCCAATCGATTGTGGAAACCATGGAAAAGATTATCGAAGAGAAACTTATACAATCCCGTCCTGCCAACGTCTTGCCCCAGTCTGTGCCCACCGTAACACCACTAACGCCCACCGATTTATCGAATCTTGCACCCAGCTATAAGCCACCTCCACCAGCTATTCCTAGCAAATTGCAAACTCCCTATGAAAGTGATTACGAAAGCGATCGCTACAAGTTCAGTGGTAGTGAATCCGATGAGAATTCCCTCCGTACATTAACAGCGTTCCAGGCTCCGGCCAAAACAAATGGCTATGCAGCCGATACCGAAGACAAACAGGAATCCTATTCGACATCTGAGAATAAATACCATCATGAAGATAAGGTTCGCTTTATTCGGCTCTCTCTCTCTCTTTCTCTGAGAGCCATTTAAAATTCTCCATATTCTCTTCATGTTTAGATTTTTCTGTTGAATGTTTTGCAAACTGTTTTGTGTAAATTAGCACTAAACTAAATGGAATGAATATCCACTTACTGAATGTTTATTATCCCTATTTTTTTTTTTTTTGATACCATTGATTGAGTGTATATTGTTTTTGAATTTTAGTATGTTTTTGTCTAGTTTTTTTGGGAAATTTGACAAGAACGAGTATCAAAGTAAAAAAACATATAATGTGTGTTTACCCCCAGAGATACCCTACGCTAAAAGAAGAGAAATACAGAAAATGCCCTAAGGGCAATTTATTTGTCAATAGAGTAGGGTTAGGTTTCCAAATCGTGTTTTTTTTTTTTTAATGAGGGGAACATTATTGCATAGCATAGCTATACTGATAACAGGGGCCATGTAGCTTTATTTAAGTTCATGTATATTATTATGAGAAGGTTTCCTTCATAATGACATAAAAATATTTGGCTCCATGAAATAACGTCCCCAAGAGGAAATGGAACAACACCCCAAATATTCGACTCCATGAAATAACGCCCCTAAGAGGAAAACAAATAAGACCCAAAAATTATATATGGAGCAAAAATAAAATATGTTGAGGTGTTAATTAGTTTTCTGAGGTTTTCATATAAATATAAGATTGAAATTTTATCATAATAACACCACAAAATGAAAACTAAAGTTATATCCGATACATTATTTATTTGGGCGTTGGACTTGAGAATACGGAGAAAATAAGACAAAAGATAGTCGTCTCCATGCAATAAATAACAGCGAAATAAAACCCTATCGTGGAAATGAAACAAGTAAGGAAAGTCTAAAGTCGGCCGGGGCCGACTATATTATACCCTACACCACTTTTTGGATCTAAATTTTCGAAACCATATCACATCCGTCAAATGTGTTGGGAGCTATATATAAAGGTTTGTCCCAAATACATCCATTTAAATATCACTCGATCTGGACAGAATTTGATAGACTTCTACAAATCTATAGACTCAAAATTTAAGTCGGCTAATGCACTAGGGTGGAACACAATATTAGTAAAAAAAAATATGTGAAAAACATTTAAATCTGAAGAAATTTTAAGGAAACTTCGCAAAAGTTTATTTATGATTTATCGCTCGATATATATGTATTAGAAGTTTAGGAAAATTAGAGTCATTTTTACAACTTTTGGACTAAGCAGTGGCGATTTTACAAGGAAAATGTTGGTATTTTGACCATTTTTGTCGAAATCAGAAAAACATATATATGGGAGCTTTATCTAAATCTGAACCGATTTCAACCAAATTTGTCACGCATAGCAACAATGCTAATTCTACTCCCTGTGCAAAATTTCAACTAAATCGGAGTTAAAAATTGGCCTCTGTGGTCATATGAGTGTAAATCGGGCGAAAGCTATATATGGGAGATATATCTAAATCTGAACCGATTTCAACCAAATTTGGCACGCATAGCTATAATGCTAATTCTACTCCCTGTGCAAAATTTCAACTAAATCGGACCAAAAAATTGGCCTCTGTGGTCATACGAGTGTAAATCGGGCGAAAGCTATATATGGGAGATATATCTAAATCTGAACCGATTTCAACCAAATTTGGCACGCATAGCTACAATGCTAATTCTACTCCCTGTGCAAAATTTCAACTAAATCGGAGTTAAAAATTTGCCACTGTGGTCATATGAGTGTAAATCGGGCGAAAGCTATATATAGGAGATATATCCAAATCTGAACCGATTTCAACCAAATTTGGCACGCGTAGTTACAATGCTAATTCTACTAGCTGTGCAAAATTTCAACTAAATCGGAGTTAAAAATTTGCCTCTGTGGTCATATGAGTGTAAATCGGCCGAAAGCTATATATGGGAGATATTTCCAAATCTGAACCGATTTCAACCAAATTTGGCACGCGCAGTTACAATGCTAATTCTACTCCCTGTGCAAAATTTCAACTAAATCGGAGTTAAAAATTTGCCTCTGTGGTCATATGAGTGTAAATCGGGCGAAAGCTATATATGGGAGATATATCTAAATCTGAACCGATTTCAACCAAATTTGGCACGCATAGCTATAATGCTAATTCTACTCCCTGTGCAAAATTTCAACTAAATCGGACCAAAAAATTGGCCTCTGTGGTCATACGAGTGTAAATCGGGCGAAAGCTATATATGGGAGATATATAAAAATCTGAACCGATTTCAACCAAATTTAGCACGCATAGTTACATTGCTAATTCTACTCCCTGTACAAAATGTCAACTAAATCGGAGTTAAAAATTGGCCTCTGTGGGCAAATGAGTGTAAATCGGACGAAAGCTATATGTGGGAGCTATATCTAAATCTGAACCGATTTGGCTGATCTTTTGCAAGTTTTTCGAGACCCATAAAATATTCGGATGTACGGAATTTTAGGAAGATCGGTTGATATACACGCCAATTATGACCAGATCGGTGAAAAATATATATGGCAGCTATATCTAAATCTGAACCGATTTTTTCCAAAATCAATAGGGATCGTCTTTGAGCCGAAACAGGATCCTATACCAAATTTTAGGACAATCGGACTAAAACTGCGAGCTGTACTTTGCACACAAAAATACATGAACAGACAGACAGACAGACGGACAGACGGACAGACAGACAGACAGACGGACATCGCTAAATCGACTCAGAATTTAATTCTAAGCCGATCCGTATACTAAAAGGTTGGTATATGATTACTCCTTCTTGGCGTTACATACAAATGCACAAACTTATTATACCCTGTACCACAGTAGAGGTGAAGGGTATAATAATCGCGATTATATAAGAAGTAACAACAATGCATATTGGAGTGTTATTATACCCACCACCATAGAATGGTGACGGGGGTATAATAAGTTTGTCATTCCGTTTGTAACACATCGAAATATCGATTTCCGACTATATAAAGTATATATATTCTTGATCAGGGAGAAATTCTAAGACGATATAACGATGTCCGTCTGTCCGTCTGTCTGTCTGCCTGTCTGTCTGTTGTAATCACGCTACAGTCTTCAATAATGAACCAATCGTGCTGAAATTTTGCAAAAACTCGTCTTTTGTCTGCAGGCAGGTCAAGTTCGAAGATGGGCTATATCGGTCCAGGTTTTAATATAGTGCCCATATAAACCGACCTCCCGATTTGGGGTCTTGGGCTTATAGAAATCGTAGTTTTTATCCAATTTGCCTGAAATTTGAAATCTAGAGGTATTTTATTACCATAAAGAGGTGTGCCAAAAAGGGTGAGTGTGGGTCCATGCTTTGGTATAGCCCCCATATAGACCGATCTCCCGATTTTATTTCTTGGGCTTATAGATTTTTATTCAATTTACCTGAAATTGGAAATCTAGAGGTATTGAGGTATTGTAGGACCACAAATACGTGTGCCAAAAATTGTGACTATCGGTCCATGTTTTGGTATGGTCCCCATATAAAACGACCTCCCGATTTGGGGTCTTGGGCTTATAGAAACTGTAGTTTTTATCCAATTTGTCTGAAATTGGAAATCTAGAGGTATTTTATGACCATAAAGAGGTGTTCCGAAAATGGTGAGTATCGGTCCAAATTTTGGTATAGCCCCCATATAGACCGATTTCCCGATTTTACTTCTTGGGCTTCTAGAATCCGAAGTTTTTATCCTATTTGCCTGAAATTGGAAATCTAGAGGTATTTTCGGGTCATAAAGAGATGTACCGAAAACGGTGAGTATCGGTCCATATTTTAGTTAGCCCCCATAAAAACGATCTCCCGATTTAACACCTTGGGTTTCTAGAAACCGTAGTTTTTATCCGATTTGCCTGAAATTTTAAATATTCTGGTATTTTAGGCTCACAAAAACGTGTATCGGATTAAGTTTTTATCGGTCCATTTGGTAATGCCTCCATATAGATGGACTTCACTTCTTGAGGGTATTGAAGGCGCACTGATCATGAAAATTGCTTGAAACTCAATGTAAAATTTCCAGATTTTACTTCCCGGGTGAAAATCTACAGATTTAAGATTTCAAATCAAGACATTATTTTATAATTTTCTTGCACACTTACAAGAGATGTTAATGATTCTTCTAAAACTCAAACAAAAATGGTTCTTATAAATCCAGAATCTGATATAGTCCACATAGGTGAAATCTTTAAATTTATCTTCGGGAAATGTCCTCAATTCCTCAAGCCTTCCTGAAATTTAAAAGGAAACCCTAATATTTGGTTCATGGTGGTGGGTATTTAAGATTCGGCCCGGCCGAACTTAGTGCTGTATATACTTGTTTCATATTTTGTTGGCCCAAACATTATTTATTGGGGGGTTGAATTTGAGAACACAATCAAAATAATGGAATAAGTTCCCAAAGCTTCGAATCCCTAGAATAACGTCCCAATGAAGCAAAGCCTCAAATATAAAATGAAATAAGTACCCGCAAGTTTATAAACACACCATATGTTATTATGGCGTATTGTCTGATTTTTTTTGAGGCTATTTTATTTTAGGATCCATGAAATAAAACAAGTATATACGGCCGAGCTTACGGCCAGGCCGAATCTTGTGGACCCTCCACCATAGATTGCGTAGAAACTTCTACTAAAGACGGTCATCCACAATTAAATTACTTGGGTTGCGTCCGATGGCAAGGCATCTTTAAACTTCTTAACATCATCTTCTAAATTGTAAGTTAGTCCATGCGGGATATATAGTAGACAAAAGAAAGATCGATTAAATACGTATATATATTCAGTTCTTGACCGGTATATATAGGGAATAAATAATTACGAACTGATATGAACTTTTGTGCGGTAATTATAGGGCGAGAATTGAAATATGGCGGTCGCTTTATATGGGGACTATATACAATTATGAAAACGAGTCTACTCAAAAAGGGCAAATTTTGTACACTTTGGTAGATTGGTAGAATTCTTGATGTTTTTTGGAAGATTTTTCAAAATATTCCTCTCCAACAATGAAAAGCCTTCAAAAATGTTCTATAGAAATAACATTTTGACAAAATTTTCTACAAAAATAAAATTCTGACAAAATTTTGTGTATAGAAATAAAATTTCTATAAAAATTTTCTATAGCAATAAATTTTTGACAAAATTTTGTATATAGAAATTATATTTTGACTTGAAGATTTGAAGATTTAGTAAAGACATAAAATGTTGACAAAATTTTCTATAGAAATTAAATGTTGACAAAATTTTCTATAGAAATAAAATTTTGACAAAAGTTTCTATAGAAATAAAATTTTGACAAAATTTTCTATAGAAATAACATTTTAACAAAATTTTCTATGTCAATAAAATTTTGATAAGATTATTTTTGGCTCGAGTGGCAATCGTGATCTTTCTGTGATTGGGGCTCGGTTTATTTGGGGGCTATATAATATAGATCCATACGGACTAATTTTGGCATGGTTGTTATCGGCCATACACTAGCGAAATGTAGCAAATTTCAACCGGATCCGATGAATTTTGCTCCTTCAAGAGGATATTTATAATTATGAACCGATATGGACCAATTTTTGCATGGTTGTACTAAGTTTCAACCGCATCGGATGAATTGTGCTCCTCTAATAGGCTCCGGAGGTCAAATCTGGGGATCGGTTTATTTGGGGGCTATATATAATTATGAACCGAAGTGGAATAATTTTTGCATGGTTGTTAGAGACCATATACCAACACCATGTACCAAATTTCAGCCGGATCGGATGATATTTTCTTCTCTTAGAGGCTCCGCAAGCCAATTCTGGGGATCGGTTTATATGGGGGCTATATATTATTATGAACCGATGTGGAGCAATTTTTGCATGGTTGTTAGAGACCATATACTAACACCACGTACCAAATTTCAATAGGATCGGATGAAATTTGTTTCTCTTAGAGGCTCCGCAAGCCAAATCTGGGGATCGGTTTATTTGGGGGCTATATATAATTATGAACCGAAGTGGAATAATTTTTGCATATACCAACACCATGTACCAAATTTCAGCCGGATAGGATGATATTTTCTTCTCTTAGAGGCTCCGCAAGCCAAATCTGGGGGTCCGTTTATATGGGGGCCATACGTAAACGTGAACCGATATGGCCCATTTGCAATATCATCCGAACTACATCAATAACAACTAATTGTGCCAAGTTTCAAGTCGATAGCTTGTTTCGTTCGGAAGTATATAGCACCCATATATATCTTTCGCCCGATATGGACTAATATGGTCCCAGAAGCCAGAGTTTTATACCAATTGAGTTAAAATTTTGCACTAGGAGTACAATTAGTAGTGCAGTCAAGTGTGCCAAATTTTAGTGAAATTGGTGCAGATTTAGATATAGCTCCCATATATATCGTTCGCCCGATTTACACTCATATGACCACAGAGGCCAATTTTTTTCTCCGATTTAGTTGAAATTTTGCACAGGGAGTAGAATTAGCATTGTAGCTATTCGTACCGAATTTGGTTGAAATCGGTTCAGATTTATATATAGCTTCCATATATAGCTTTCGCCCGATTTACACTCATAGGACCACAGAGGCCAATTTTTTGCTCCGATTTAGTTGAAATTTTGCACAGAGAGTATAAAAAGCATTGTTGCTATGCGTACCAAATTTGATTGAAATCGGTTCAGATTTAGGTATAGCTCCCATATATATGTTTTTCTGATTTCGACAAAAATGGTCAAAATACGAACATTTCCCTTTTAAAATCGCCTCTGCTTAGTCGAAAAGTTGTAAAAACTACTCTAATTTTCCTCTGCTTCTAATACATATATATCGAGCGATAAATTATAAATAAAAGTTTGTGAAGTTTCCTTAAAATTGCTTCATATTTAAATCTTTCCCATATTTTTACTATCATTGTGTTTCACCCTAGTGCATTAGCCGACTTAAATTTTGAGTCTATAGGTTTTGTAGAAGTCTATCAAATTCTGTCCAGATCGAGTGATATTTAAATGTATGTATTTGGGACAAACCTTTATATAACATATAGCACCCAACACATTTGACGGAGGTGATAGGTATCGAAAATTTAGATCTACAAAGTGGTGCAGGGTATAATATAGTCGGCCACGCCCGACTTTAGACTTTCCTTACTTGTTTTAAATTAAAATCTTGATTGGTATTGAAAATATATTCACTTCCAATTTATTTGAAAAACTTTACATTCTCAAAATATGCATCAAACTTCTTAATCACAAACTTTCGATAAGTTAAACATTATTTATTTAAACCACAAATAATTCTCTTTGCATTAACTAAACTGTGGATTACTTCAAAGACATTTGACTTTAGTGCAAAGTTTCTAATCGGAAGGAGAAGCGTGACTGAATTTTATATTGTATTTAACTAAAAGTTCTATGTTTTAAATAAATTGTAAATTAAAAAATTAAAGTTAAAAAAAAACTTGAAATTTTATTTAATTAATATTTCTTAAAGTTCCTAAAATTCCCAAATTTTATCCTAAAATTTTTATTAGATAATCTCACAAGAGAAGGGCCCATCCCAACATAAAAGCCTTTTCCTCAGAATATATTTTCTCAAAATTTTAAGCTATTTATTACGGTAATTTTGACATATAATTAATACTTTCCTTGCTCTCTTATTCTATTCGAGTAGGGTATCTCAGGCACAGTGTTTATAAATTGACTTATAGTTTTTTTTTATTTACTCTAATATTTGTCCACATCTATGTATATTCTGTACCTAATCATAAGTGTCCTATATGTTTTATGTGACAACTACACCAATGTTAATGTGTCAATGACAAATTTTCGAATTCTGTTTGTCTATCACAACACACGAACTAATATTTGGTAATAACCTCCGTCATACTTGTACAGTATGATTAAAAATTAAAAAAAAAAACCAAAATTCCTATCCTTTAATGAAAATATAAAATTATTTAACATCATCCTTTATACACTGAATGAATGCTTTAAAACAATGACTAATTCTTATTAATTGATTTGTTTTCTGTATAATTTATTTTTTGAATGTCTGTTTTATGTTTTTTTTATTTAAAATTGTTTGTTTATTTTTTTCGTCTAAGGGCTACGGTACGCGAATTAGCTAAGAAAAATCTTAAATATCAACAAAGTTGTTTTACACATATATATATTGTATACATTTTTTCGAAAATTCGAATAGCCATAATGCAATTTTACAATTACAGAGATACACTACACATCAATATTGTTTGAAAATATAACATTCGTTCTACACATAAAAAAAAAAACACAAAATCTCCTCATGAGACATTTAAAATAACCATTATTTAATTAATGTTAGAATATCTATAGCGAACTTCTTAGGCAATTAGGTCGGTCCAAACATTATATCCAAAGACTAAATACTTTCCTCTGCAACGAAATTCCCCTCGGTTGCGAATTATATTTTTATGACCGAATTTTCTACAAGCGTTGCAACGATTGTATCTTACTTGTTTTATATGCTTCAAAAGAAAACTTCGTTCCTCAGAAAAAAACAAATTTTGAGAGTAATAATATTGTGACTTGAAGATTTTGAAAAAGACCAATCCCAACCGCACAATTAAAACAATCGTCTCATGAAAAAGCTGGTTGTTCCGAATTTTTAAAATGGAAATTCAACATCTTTTGATTTTCTTTACAATAAAGAAAACTTTTCTTTGAGGATAATAATATTATTACTTGAATATTTGAAAAAGATCGTTCAATAACTACACAGAAAAAAATTTCACGAAAATGTTTCCAATTAAAATCTTAATTGAGTTTTAAAAAATATGCAATTAATAATTTAATTAATTCAACAAATTGTTTAATTGAAACAAAAATCAATCACACAAATTAATAGTATCAATTAATTTTTTAATTGGATCAATTAATTTTTCAATTGGCTGTCAATTAATTTTTTAATTGATATTTTCTTTAATTGTATCAATTAATTTCGTGATTGAATCAAAAAATTTTTTTTTGTATGTACACACAAAATTACTCCAATTAAAATTTTAATTGAATTTTAAACTCCAATTCCAATTAAAAATTTAATTGACTTTTAAAAAACATTCAATGAAAAATTTATTAATTAAAACAAAAATCAATCACAAAAATACTAGTTGTATCAATTAATTTTTTAATTGACTTTCGTGATAGATACTATAATTTTTGTGATTGAAGACTTTTCAATTAGAAATTAATTGGATCATTTAATTTCGTGATTGAAGACAAAAAATATTTTTTTTTGTGTGTACACAAAAAAACAAATTGATTTGGAAAATCAAATTTGGAAAGTATTGTCTCTTGAAAATTTCCACTCTCCACATTTGAGAGGTTAACTTTAATGTGTTTATATAGCAAACGTCCACAGACAACTTGTTTGGGAGGTGTCCGTGTTTGAGAGGTTTTACTGTATATTCATCATAAAAAGGGAATTTCTTTTATCAAATATTTCGTTCGAAAAGAACAAATTCACGAAAAGCAAAATTTTCACTACAAATATGAAAATGTTTATTAATAGTAGAGAATAGTTTAAAAGTATCTATACGGAAAAATATCATCGAAAAAACGATTGAAGCTGCAAACATGCTCAATAAAAAATTAATTGATTGAATAAACTTGTTAATTAAATTTAAAAAAAAAAACCTGTCAACAAAAACGAAAATGAAAAATATAAAATCCCATTAACATTTTAATTAATAAATCACCCATTTACAAAGGAGTTACAACCACGGTTTCCGCAGTTCTACCAAAAATGGTAGCTTTTTTACTGTTTGGTAGATTGGTAGAATTCTTAATGTTTTGGCAGATATTGCAAAATATACATCTCCAACTAAGAGCCACATCAATTATCTATAGAAATACAATGTTGACAAAATTTTGTATAGAAATAAAATGTTGACAAAATTTTGTATAAAAATAAAATTTTCACAAAATTTTCTATAGAAATAAAATTTTGACAAAATTTTCTATAGAAATAAAATTTTGACAAAATTTTCTATAGAAATAAAATGTTGACCAAATTATATATAGAAATAAAATTTTGACAAAATTTTCTATAGAAATAAAATTTTGAGAAAATTTTCTATAGAAATAAAATTTTGAGAAAATTTTTTATAAAAATAAAGTTTTGAGAGAATTTTCTATAAAAATAAAATGTTGAGAGAATTTTCTATAAAAATAAAATTTTGAGAAACTTTTTAATAGAAATAAAATTTTGTCAAAATTTATATAGAAATAAAATGTTGACAAAATTTTCTATAAATATAAAATTTTGAGAAAATTTTCTTTAAAAATAAAATTTTGAGAAAATTTTCTAAAAAAAAAATAAATTTTCAGAAAAAAATTCTATATAAAGAAAATTATGATAAAGTTTTCTATAGAAATAAAATGTTGACAACAATTTCTATAGAAATAAAATTTAGAGAAAATTTCTTATAAAAATAAACTTTTGAGAAAATTTTCTATAAAACTAAAATTTTCAGAGAATTTTCTATAAAAATAAAATTTAAAGTTTTCTATAAAAATAAAATTTTGAGAAAATGTCTATAAAAAGAAAATTCTGATAAAGTTTTCTATAGAAATAAAATATGGACAAAAATTTCTATAGAAATAAAATTTCGACAAAATTGTCTATAGAAATAAAATTTCGACAAAATGTTCTCTAGAAATAAAATTTTTACAAAATTTTCTTTAAAAATAAAATTTTGAGAAAATTTTCTTTAAAACTAAAATTTTGAGAAAATTTTCCATAACAATAAAATTTTGAGAAAATTTTCTAAAAAAATGTACAATTTTGAGAAACATTTCTATATAAAGAAAATTCTGATAAAGTTTTCTATAGAAATAAAATGTTGATAACAATTTCTAGAAAATTTTCTATAAAAAAAAATTTTGAGAACATTTTTTAAAACAAAATAAAATTTTGAGAAAAGTTTTTATATAAAGAAAATTCTGATAAAGTTTTCTATAGAAATAAAATTTGGACAAAATTTGTACAAAATTTTCTATAGAAATGAAATTTTGAGAAAATTTTCTTAAAAAATGAAATTTTGAGAAAATTTTCTTATAAAATAAAATTTGAGAAAATTTTCTAAAAAAATAAAATTTTGAGAAAAATTTCTATATAAAGAAAATTCTAATAAAGTTTTCTATAGAAATAAAATGTTGACGACAATTTCTATAGAAATAAAATTTAGCGAATAAAATTTATAAAAAAAAAACTATTGAGAAAATTTTCTATAGAAATAAAATGTTTACAACATTTTCTGTAGAAACAAAATTTTGACAAAATGTTCTATAAAAATAAACTTTTGAGAAAATTTTCCATAAAAATAAAATTTTAAGAGAATTTTCAATAAAAATAACATTTTGAGAAAATATTCTATAGAAATAAAATTTTGAGAAAATTTTCTATAGAAATAAAATTGTGAGAAAATTTTCTATAGAAATAAAATTTGGAGAAAATTTCTTATAAAAATAAACTTTTGAGAAAATTTTATTTTTATAGGAAATTTTCTCAAAAGTTTGAGAGAATTTTCTGTAAAAATAAAATTTTGAGAAACTTTTCTATAGAAATAAAATGTTGTCAAAATGTATATAGAAATAAAATGTTTACAAAATCTTCTAAAGAAATAAAATTTTGGAAAAATTTTCTATAGAAATAAAATTTGGACAAAATTTTCTGTAGAAATGAAATTTTGACAAAATTTTGTAGAGAATTTTCTATAAAAATAAAATTTTGAGAGAATTTTCCATAAAATTAAAATTTTGAGAAAGTGTCTATAAAAAGAAAATTCTGATAAAGTTTTCTGTAGAAATAAAATGTTGACAAAAATGTCTATAGAAATAAAATTTTGACAAAATTTTCTATAGAAATCAAATTTTGACCAAATTTTCTATAGAAAAAAAAAATTGACAGAATTTTCTATAGAAAAAAATTAACAAAATTTTCTATAGAAATAAAATTTTGACAAAATTTTCTATAGAAATAAAATTTTGACAAAATTTTCTATAGAAATAAAATTTTGACAAAATTTTCTATAAAAATAAAATTTTGACAAAATTTTCTATAAAAATAAAATTTTGAGAAACTTTTCTATAAAAATAAAATTTTGTCAAAAATTTTTATAGAAATAAAATTTAGAGAATATTTCCTATAAAAATAAACTTTTGAGAAAATTTTCTATAAAAATAAAATTTTGAGAGAATTTTCTAAAAAATAAAATTTTGAGAGAATTTTCCATAAAATTAAAATTTTGAGAAAGTGTCTATAAAAAGAAAATTCTGATAAAGTTTTCTGTAGAAATAAAATGTTGACAAAAATGTCTATAGAAATAAAATTTTGACAAAATTTTCTATAGAAATCAAATTTTGACCAAATTTTCTATAGAAAAAAAAATTGACAGAATTTTCTATAGAAAAAAATTAACAAAATTTTCTATAGAAATAAAATTTTGACAACATTTTCTATAGAAATAAAATTTTGACAAAATTTTCTATAGAAATAAAATTTTGACAAAATTTTCTATAAAAATAAAATTTTGACAAAATTTTCTATAAAAATAAAATTTTGAGAAACTTTTCTATAAAAATAAAATTTTGTCATAAATTTTTTTCCAAAATAAAATTTTGGAAAAATTTTCAATAGAAATAATATTTTGACAAAATATTCTATAGAAATAAAATGTTGACAAAATTGTCTATAGAAATAAAATGTTGACAAAATTTTCTAAAGAAAAAAATTAGAGAAATGATATTTTGAGAAAAATTTCTTTAAAAATAAATTTTTGAGAAAATTTTCTTTAAAAATAAAATTTTGAAACAATTTGCTATAAAAATAAAATTTTGAGAAAATTTTCTATAAAAAGAAAATTCTGATAAAGTTTTCTATAGAAATAAAATGTTGACAAACATTTCTATTCTATTATTTCTATTTCAATTTCTCCCGTACTGTAGAAGTAGTATCTTTCCCTTGTTGATGTAATCTTAAATCGTTAAACATTTATGATTGGCAGTTGGTCTATGATGTGATATAAGCGAATTTTTTTATTATATATTTTTATTCTATTTATTTTAATCAAAATTAAAGTCTAAAGATATTGGAAAACAAGTAGAAATGTTTAATTTTCAATCAATATTCTGTGATGGTGTCACTTTTATATAAGAAAAACTATTTATTCGTGTTTGTTTTATTTTTTTTATTCTCGAATTTCTTTCTTAAACCCTTTGCTAAAACAGAGTTGTAGTAACATACATGAGGAGTAAACAAGATTTCAAATTCTAAAAATATTTCATTGTTTTAAACATTCATAGTGAATGCGCGAAACTATTCAGTGGCAATTTTTTAAACAATTCATCCAATCATTTATATATAGTATTATTTTCTAAATCATCTCATCTCAAATCTCAAATTTCATTGCCATTTTCACATTTCATACAAACAAATAGACAATATTTTTATGCAATATAATGAAGTAAATCCAATGAATTATTGAATTTTTAGAATACAGACGCCATTTGAAATCAATCCTCATCGCTAATAATCAAATCAAATCATTTTTACTAGTCATTAGTTATCCCATTAACAGAAAAATCCATATATTCATTTATGTATTTATTATTATTACTATTATTTATTTTTGTTTTGAGATAAAAAAAATTCAATCGAAAATTCGAATGTCTTTTAAGAAATAAAAACAAGAAGTATAAATAATATAAGGGAAATGTATAAAATATTAAGGCCTGAGAATTATTTTTTTTTTTTTGTGGATATAGTTTGGATTTTAAGTCAAAGTAATTAGTTTATTAAATTGTTATTAAATTATAATCAAAAATCTGCTTATATCATTCCACGAAACACGACTCATAAAAAAATAGCTTAAGAAAATATCACACAAAATATGAAAATGTTGATTGAAACTCAAAACGTACTCAATTAGAAAAGTCTTTGTTTTTTTTATTTTATTGTAAAAATAAATTATCGGTAATTCGAATTTTCGATCAAAGTACAACAAAATAAAATAAAATGTGGTATATAGCCAGAAAAGTAATATGATCACGACGAGCTTGTATTAAAAGCATAATGTTATTTTTTCACGGGAAATGTTTGTGGCAACCATGTTATTTACTCGGAAATTATGTATCTGATTTATGCAAACCAAAAACAATAGAAAAGGAAGATTGGAAAATGGGCGACGTCATACCAAAAGTTGCATGTACGGTGTTCGATACATACACGTTCGTTCATTTTTAATTTGCAATATTTTTTGTTAAAAACTCACAAATGATGTTAAATTTTGTGTAAATAATAATGAGAAACTTTTGACCGATTGTTCTACGTCATTCCCTGATATAAATTTCTTTTTATTCTTAGTTTAATTTGTGGAACAAAAAATTCATAAACGACACGTTTGCATCGAACGCCGTCAATGGTTTGATACCCTCTGCTGCCATTTTTCCATCTTCATCTTCCATTGTTTTTGATGCAAACATATTTTTGCGACAAAATTATTCCATACTGCACGTGCAACTGTAACTTCATGCTCTTGCGACAAGTTTGAGGTGATAATTTTGCCTGTTCTCTGCCCGTACAATAACAGTAAAAACAAAACATTATCATTGCAAGAGATGGTCTTTTGACGAAGAATTTTTGGAAAGCTCTATAACACTGACATTCCAGCAATTTTGATGTACACTTGGAAAACTATTCTTTGACAATTTCCGTTCCCTGGCTCTTAAAAGATGATTTATTTATTTTCTTTAATTAATTGAATGTTCTAACACCAAGGCATGTGTGAATGCCCCAGCCCTATTTTGTTTTTTTTTTTGTCCATTACCAATGATATCCTAATTCTAAGTGTAAAAACTCCTAAAATTTAGTACAGCAAAGAACTAGGATATCGATACAAAAAAAATTGTAGAAATAAAAAAATGCTAACCTATAATCGAAAAAAAAAACTAATCGAATTTAAACAAAAATTATTATTTTAAGTTTTAACCATTTTTGTTTCTATGTTGACCCAGCCGATTTAACCATAGAGTTCTAATAAAAATATTTTAAATGTTTTTCTTTGATTTAGGGTTACTCTGTAACATCCATGACCAAGAATGTTTCCTATAACATGTCTTCGACCACTGGTGGTGCCAAACCTTTCGCCAGTGAACCGGTTCACCAACAACAACAACCACCCATGGCTTATAAGCCTGTTGCTGCACCCAGCCCCATTCCGGCCCAACGTAAGACACCGGCAGCTGAGTATAGCGATTACAGTAGCGAAATCGATGAACGTTTCCGTTCCGTATCTCGGGCTTCCGAAAATGAGATTAAGGGCTATCGTGTAGTTCAGCCACCAACTCCTGTTTCGAAACCAGCCATGAATGGCCATAAATCGCCTGCTGTTGTGGTTACACCATCACCAATGGAATTCGAACCCACACCTCCCACCATGGGTCCGTCCTATGCCAAACCTCAATTCAATAATTATCAACAACAACAATCACACCAAACGAAACAATTTAGCCAAAGCCAACAAACGGTGTTCAAACCTAAGCCGGTGGCTGCTAAATTCTTGGCTGCTGCCGCTCAGCAACAGCAGAATTTCGCTCCCCCACCACAGCCCATACCGAGAGATTTCAAGCACCAACCTCCACGTGGTGTGGCTCCACAACCTGGTATGTATTATAATGCTGTAGCCGGATCTCCAGTGCATGTACCTTCCATGGCTACCGAAACCAAGAACTCCATGCAAATGAAGGAATCTTCGGAATCTTGCCAACGCATGGTCAATATGCAACAAACCCAAAGGGTCATGCATTTCGATAATCAACAACAAAACTACAACAACAATAACATGGGACACCAATATCAACAACCAATGGAACAGTTCCCATATAGTCCTACACCTTCACCACGCGGTAGTACTCCCGGTTATCAACGTGTTCCACCACCAGCCACACCCACCAAGTTTGTGCCCGGCCATTTCCGTGGCGAAAGCAATTACTCGCACATTGACAATGTACGCATTGCTCCCCTCTGGACACCCAATGGTCATTCGGGACCCATGCGTTATCGTCATGTCGATGCCCCACAAGGCAATAGGTCCAGCAGCTTGCCACGCACCTATGAGCGTGTTCTCTCGCCCATGGAATTCGATAGAGGACCAGAGATGCCCACGAAAATACAAGTCGATGTGAACACAATTCGTCGTGATCGTGCCAACAACATTGGCCATCAGAATCGTACTCAATCGTTGAATCGCAACTCCTCGATGCGCTCTCATCAGCAATACTATCAAACGAACGCTTACGACCAGGGATTGCCACAGACTTTCCCACGTGATGACATGAATCTTAAGGTAGGTTCACCACCCAGATATGGCGGTGTTGGTGCCAATTGGCAATCTCAAGCCGAACATCAAGGCAAGAGCATGAGCTCATCGTTCATGCAGAAAACACAAAAGTTCTCGGAGAACATCAAGGAAGACATGCACAAATACGGCAGCAATGGCTCAGCCTCGCCCATGGGCTATCGTGTCCAAAGGGCTCCAAGTGAGGGTGACAATAGGCCCCAGGCATATCGTGATGAATCAAGGGTATCTCAATATGGTAAGTGAATGTTTTGAATTTCTATGATATTATGTTTCGGCTTGTTTTGTTTTGTTTTGCCTTGCTTTTGTTAAGCAAATCCTTTGAACCATATTGCAAGCATTGGGAGTGCACATCATATAAATTTACTCTGATATCATACAATTTTGAAAGTATTATTTTGCTTGAACTGTTGTTTTTTAATGTTGTGACCCTTATGTTGTATATAGTAAATTTATCTCTTGTGGAAAAGGCAATTGATGATTGAATTTTTTACACAAACAAACTATTACGACTTTCAAATCGTCTTGGGATTAGGGAGAACGTACTCACAATGAACATTGGTAATATGAAATAACACGAAAATCTTAAAGATATTGAATTTATAGACAATTTTGTCAATATTTATTCAATAGAACATTTTGCCAAAATTTTATTTCTATAGAAAATTTTGTCAAAATTTTATTCTATAGAAAATTTTGTCAAAAAAAAAAATTATTTCAGTAGAAAATTTTTTCCAAATTTTATTTCTATAGAAAATTTTAGTTCTATCGAAAATTTTGTCAAAATTTTATTTCTATAGAAAATTTTGTGAAAACTTCATTCCTATAATAATAAATTAACGATTTTTTCCAGCTCGATAGCACATGTTATCAAAATATTATTTCTAAAGAAAATTTGTTCAAAATTTTATTTCTTAGAAAATTTGGTAAAAATTTTATTTCAAAAGAAAATTTTGTCAAAACTTTATTTCAATAGAAAATTTTGTCAAAATTTTAGTTCTATAGAAAATTTTGTCAAAATTTTATTTCTATAGAAAATTTTGTCAAAATTTTATTTCTATAGAAAATGTTGTCAAAATTTTATTTCTATAGACAATTTTCTCAAAATTTTATTTCAGTAGAAAATTTTGTCCAAATTTTATTTCTAGAGAAAATTTTTTTCTGCAAAATTTCTATAGAAAGTTTTGTCAAAATTGTTGACAAAATTTTATTTCTATAGAAAATTTTGGCATTTGACAATTTTGACAAAAATTTTTTTATAGAAAATTTGGTCAAAATTTTATTTCTTAGAAATTTGGTAAAAATTTTATTTCAGAAGAAAATTTTGTCAAAATTTTATTTTTTTTCTGCAAAATTTCTATAGAAAATTTTGGCATTTTACAATTTTGACTAATTTTTATACCCTGCGCCACACTGTGGAACAGGGTATTATAAGTTAGTGCATATGTTTGTAACACCCAGAAGGAGACGAGATAGACACATGGTGTCTTTGGCAATAATTCTCAGGGTGGGTCCTTGAGTCGATATAACCATGTCCGTCTGTCCGTATGTCCGTCTGTCTGCGAACACATTTTTGTGATCAAAGTCTAGGTCGCAATTTAAGTCCAATCGCCTTCAAATTTGGCACATATCCCTAATTTGGGTCAGAATAGAACCCTATTGATTTTGGAAGAAATCGGTTCAGATTTAGATATAGCTCCCATATATATCTTTCGCCCGATATGCACTAATATGGACCCAGCAGCCAGAGTTTTATCCCGATTTGCTTGGAATTTTGTACAAACATAGCACTTAGTCGTATAGTCAAGTGTGCAAAATTTGATTGAAATCGGTTCAGATTTAGATATAGCTTCCATATATATCTTTCGCCCGATATGCACTAATATGGACCCAGCAGCCAGAGTTTTATACCGATTTGCTTGGAATTTTGTACAAACATAGCACTTAGTCGTATAGTCAAGTGTGCAAAATTTGATTGAAATCGGTTTAGATTTAGATGTAGCTCCGATATATATCTTTCGCCCGATATGGACTTATATGGCCCCAGAAGCCAGATTTTTGGCCGAATTTGGTTGAAATTTTGCACTAGGAGTACAATTAGTAGTATAGTTAAGTGTGCAAAATTTGATTAAAATCGGTTCAGATTTAGATATAGCTCCCATATATATCTTTCGCTCGATATGGACTAATATGGTCCTAAAAGCCAGAGTTTTGGGCCAATTTGGTTTAAATTTTGCACAGGGAGTAGATTTAGCATTGTCGCTATGCGTGCCAAATTTGGTTGAAATCGATTCAGATTTGGATATAGCTCCCATATATATCTTTCGCCCGATATGCACTTATATGGACCCAGAAGCCAGAGTTTTATCCCGATTAGCTTGAAATTTTGCACAAGGAATACAATTGGTAGTATAGTCATGTGTGCCAAATTTGATTGAAATCGGTTCAGATTTAGATATAGCTTCCATATATATTTTTCGCCCGATATGGACATATATGGCCCCAGAAGCCAGAGTTTTGGTCCAATTTGGTTGAAATTTTGCACTAGGAGTACAATTAGTAATATAGTCATGTGTGCCAAATTTGATTGAAATCGGTTCTGATTTAGATATAGCTCCCATATATATGTTTTTATGATTTCGATAAAAATGGTCAAAATACCAACATTTTCCTTGTAAAATCGCCGCTGCTTAGTCGAAAAGTTGTAAAAATGACTCTAATTTTCCTAAACTTCTAATACATATATATCGAGCGATAAATCATAAATAAACTTTTGCGAAGTTTCCTTAAAATTGCTTCAGATTTAAATGTTTCCCATATGTTTTTACTAACATTGTGTTTCACCCTAGTGCATTAGCCGACTTAAATTTTGAGTCTATAGACTTTGTAGAAGTCTATCAAATTCTGTCCAGATCGAGTAATATTTAAATGTATGTATTTGGGACAAACCTTTATATATAGCCCCCAACACATTTGACGGATGTGATATGGTATCGACAATTTAGATCTACAAAGTGGTGCAGGGTATAATATAGTCGGCCCCGCCCGACTTTAGACTTTTCTTACGTGTTTTTTTATAGAAAATTTTGTCAACATTTTGTTCTATAGAAAATTTTATTTCTATAGAAAATGTTGTCAAAAATTTAATTCTATAGAAGATTTTGACCAAATTTTTTTTCTTTGGAATATTTTTTTCTGCAAAATTTCTATAGAAAATTTTGTCAAAATTATTATTTCTGTAGAAAATTTTGACCAAATTTTATTTCTATAGAAAATTTTGACAAAATTTTATTTCAATAGAAAATTTTGACAAAATTTTATTTCTATAGAAAATTTTATCATTTGACAAATTGACAACTTTTGTTTTGTTATAGAAAATTTGGTCAACATTTTGTTCTATAGAAAATTTTGTCAAAATTTTATTTCTATAGAAAATTTTGACAAAATTTTATTTCAATAGAAAATTTTGACCAAATTTTATTTCTATAGAGGATTTTGTCAAAAATTTATTTCTATAGAAAATTTTTGTCAAAATTTTATTTCTATAGAAAATTTTGACAAAATTTTATTTCTATAGAAAATTTTGTCCAAATTTTATTTCTATAGGAAATTTTGTCGAAATTTCATTTCTATAGAAAATTTTGTCAAAATTTTTAACAAAATTTTATTTCTATAGAAAATTTTGGCATTTGAAAATTTTGACAAAAATTTTTTTTTATAGAAAACTTGGTCAACATTTTGTTCTATAGAAAATTTTGTCAAAATTTTATTTCTATAGAAAATTTGGTCAAAATTTTATTTCTTAGAAAATTTGGTAAGAATTTTATTTCAAAAGAAAATTTTGTCAAAATTTTATTTCAATAGAAAATTTTGTCAAAATTTTAGTTCTATAGGAAATTTTGTCAAAATTTTATTTCTGTAGAAGATTTTTACAAAATTTTATTTCTATAGAAGATTTTTACAAAATTTTATTTGTATAGAAAATTTTGTGAAAACTTCATTCTTATAGAAAATTTTGTCAAAATTTTATTTCTATAGAAAATTTTGTCAAAATTTTATCTCTATAGAAATGTTGTCCATATTTTGTTTGTTTGTAGAAAATTTTTGTTCTGCAAAATTTCTATAGGAAATTTTGTCAAAAATTTATTTCTATAGAAAATTTTGTGAAAACTTCATTCCTATAGTAAAGTTGCCAAAATTTTATTTCTATAGAGGGTTTTGTCAAAATTTTATTTCTATAGAAAATTTTGTCAAAATTTTAATTCTATAGAAAATTTTGTCAAAATTGTATTTCTATAGAAAATTTTGTCCAAATTTCATTTCTATAGAAAATTTTGACAAAATTTTATTTCAATAGAAAATTTTTACAAAATTTTATTTCTATAGAAAATTTTGCCATTTGACAATTTTGACATTTTTTTTTTTTTGTTATAGAAAAATTTGGTCAACATTTTGTTCTATAGAAAATTTTGTCAGAATTTTATTTTTATAGAAAATTTTGTCAAAATTTTATTTCTATAGAAAATTTTGTCAAAATTTTATTTCTATAGAAAATTTTGTCAAAATTTTATTTCTATAGAAAATGTTGTCCAAATTTTGTTTGTTTGTAGAAATTTTTTTTTCTGCAAAATTTCTATAGAAAATTTTGTCACAATTTTATTTCTATAGAAAATTTTGACAAAATTTTATTTCTATAGAAAATTTTGACAAAATTTTATTCCTGTTGGTTATGTTTTCTATAGAAAATTTTGTGAAAACTTCATTCCTATAGAAAATTTTGTCAAAATTTTATTTCTATAGAAAATTTTGTCAAAAATTTAATTCTATAGAAAATTTTGTCAACATTTTACTTCTATAGAAAATTTTGTCAACGTTTTATTTCTATAGAAAATTTTGTCAAAATTTTATTTCTATAAATAATTTTGTCAAAATGTCATTTCTGTAGAAAATTTTGCCAAAAATTTATTTCTATAGAAACATTTTCAAAATTTTATTTCTATAGAAATTCGGTAACGGGCCATTTTCCTGCAAGCGATCAACTCCTTAGCTCTTTCAAGTCTATCTTTTTTGGCTTCCATAAGTTCTTGCACTTTTTGAAACTCCAGTGACAATAGTGCACTTTTTCTACCACTGCAGCATGGATTTGGATCAAATTTGGTCTTAATTTATTTTATCAGTTTTGGTGGTGTTACCGTTTTTTCTTGTTCCACTCAATGCAATACTATCAGTATTATGATAACGAGCAATGGTATAGCCACTTGTCCTTTCTCAGCTTGTAAACAAATCAAATGATCTGTCACTGGAGTAAAACTGTCAGATGTCAGTTTAATATTTATAGTAACCTGAAGATGGTTGCAAATACATATCAGCCTCCCTATAATTATGCAGTCTTTCGTTTTGAAGATATGATTAGATTTTTCAATTTTGACATGAGTATCTGCTTTTGTATCTTTATCTTTAAAAAATTAGGTATCGGCCAGTATAGCATAAGGTTAGGTTGAAAAGAGGAGGCATACCCCTCAACCAGCAAAAATCTTGTTGTGCGCTCCAGTTTTTCTTATTATAACCCTATGAGTATTTTAAGAATCTTGTGCTCGGTTTAAATTCGGGAGGTTTTCGACTGCAGACGATGGGGCCTGTACCTTGTAAACTCAGAGAAAAATTAAATTCATTTTTAATATATAGATTTATTTCTAACTGACTCTGCTAATACGTTCTTCCAATAATTTTAATATATTATAAACATTAGAAATACAACAATAATATAATAATAAACAAAATAAAACATTATAGCTTTAATTCATTCCAAATTTAAGCATAACACACTAACCCCCCAAAATGGCTCAAAGGATTTGGTTATAAAAAGCGCTAATATAACCTCTTCATAATGTACTCATGCATTGTGTAGAGGAAGTTAATTGGTTTGTTTTTTCTTTTTGGTTTTCGAAAAAAATATATATACATATATTACTTGCTTGATTTCGTTCCTTTGACAATTTTTTTATAACCCTTGTTAATTATTTTCTATTATACAATTTTTGTTTTGTTTTATACAACGCGTTATCGTCGTTTTTATGTTATTGTTCAACTATGTCCTCAACTCTATATTTATGTATGATTTTTATATGAATGACAAAAAAAAAAAAAACAAAAACCAAAATCCACATACAAAAATACTATACAAATATGCAACAGGTACCAGATGTGTTGATCCCAATACAGGGTTGGTATATTTCAAATATGATTTCGGTTATGAATTTGGTATACTTTTTCCCGGTGAGGGCCATAAATTTGTAGCCAGTCAATGGAATAAATCACAAAAATCTACCTTACCTACAAATCATCAGCAACAATTTACCAAAGATACAGGTCGTAAATCCTTGTATCCATTGGCCGGTGGACGCGATTTGATTATACCGGTACATCATGAGCGAAGCAGTGTTACACCTTCACCCCTAAATGGGGGTTATTATTCTGATACCGAAGTGGGTAAATATCGTGGTCAATCTTCGTTTCGTTCGGTAACACCAAATATTAATACTTCGCCATCGCCATGTGCGTTTACAACGAATCATAACTCAAAGAAACGTTACAGCCTACCGAATACCCAGGCGATCGATATAAATATTGATCGTTTACACAGTGGTGATTCATTGAATAAATTGACAAGTTTACCTATAGCAGGTTTGTTGGTTGCTTGCGATTGTATATCAATCGCTTATTGGTGTTAAATGTTTTAACAAAAAAAAAAAAAAACAAAAAAAACTTATATGGTCCTTGATGTTGTATTTTGAATAACCAACGAATAGCTTTTCTCAAAAAAAAAAAACGAAACATTTCATATATTCCAAATTAATATTTTTTTATTATTGTATACACAAAGCCAACCAGTTTTTGTTTTATTGAATACCAAAATATATGCAATTACAACATTTTGCTCAATTTAGTATTTTTTTTTATCAATTAATGGAATATTTATAACAATAATTATAAATATATTTATTTACTTATTTAATCAGTCTTTAGACAATTTACATCAATATTAATTTTTAATTGTCAAATTGATCTTTTATTAAAAAAAATCCACTTTCATATTAATTGGATCTATTAAATGCATGGTGGAATCCAGAAAAAAATTGTGTGTACAAATATTGACCTTAAAACATTCGAATTCTCCAAAATTTCCTGTACCCTTTTCCCTATATATTTTACATAAAATAAAAAAGTAACTAAAAAATAATAAAATAATAGCTAATGTAGAAAAGTCAAAATTATTAACCAAAATAGACCAGTGTGCTTTCATTAGCCCCTTTCATCGATTCTGTGTCTGAACCAAAGTTGTCATTGTGTTACTAAATACCATAAATACCGCGATGTCTACGTAGATGGTCCGTGCCACAAGAAAAATTTGTGTTTTTATGTGCTTTAAATTATTTATGCCTTTGTTTGGTTGTGGCAACTGACCGAACTGCTGGAATATCTTTATACCCTTCACCACTACTGTGGTACAGGGTATAATAAGTTTGTGCATTTGTATGTAACGCCAAGAAGGAAAAGTCTGAGACCCATCGTTTAGTATACCGATCGTCTTCTGAGTCGATTTAGCGATGTCCGTCTGTCTGTCTGTCTGTTGGTGTATTTTTGTGTGCAAAGTACAGCTCGCAGTTTTAGTCCGATTGTCCTAAAATTTGGTACAGGGTCCTGTTTCGGCTCAAAGACGATCCCTATTGATTTTGGAAAAAATCGGTTCAGATTTAGATATTGCTGCCATATATATTTTTCACCGATCTAGTCATAATTGGCGTGTATATCAACCGATCTTCCTCAAATTCCGAATATTTTATGAATCTCGAAAAACTTGCAAAATATCAGCCAAATCGGTTCAGATTTAGATATAGCTCCCATATATAGCTTTCGCCCGATTTACACTCATTTGCCCACAGAGGCCAATTTTTTGCTCCGATTTAGTTTAAATTTTGCACAGGGAGTAGAATTAGCATTTTAGCTATGCGTGCCAAATTTGGTTGAAATCGGTTCAGATTTAGATATAGCTACCATATATATGTTTTTCTGATTTCGACAAAAATGGTCAAAATACCAACATTTTCCTTGTAAAATCGCCACTGCTTAGTCGAAAAGTTGTAAAAATGACCCCAATTTTCCTAATCTTCTAATACATATATATCGAGCAATAAATCATAAATAAACTTTTGCGAAGATTCCTTAAAATTGCTTCAGATTTAAATGTTTCCCATATTTTTATACCCTGCGCCACACTGTGGAACAGGGTATTATAAGTTAGTGCATATGTTTGTAACACCCAGAAGGAGACAAGATAGACACATGGTGTTTTTGGCAATAATGCTCATGGTGGGTCCCTGAGTCGATATAACCATGTCCGTATGTCCGTTTGTCCGTCCGTCCGTCTGTCTGTGAACACATTTTTGTGATCAAAGTCTAGGTCGCAATTTAAATCCAATCGCCTTCAAATTTGGCACATGTTCCTAATTTGGGTCCGAATAGAACCCTATTGATTTTGGAAGAAATCGGTTCAGATTTAGATATAGCTCCCATATATATCTTTCGCCCGATATGCACTAATATGGACGCAGCAGCCAGAGTTTTATACCGATTTGCTTGAAATTTTGTACAAACATAACTCTTAGTCGTATAGTCAAGTGTGCAAAATTTGATTGAAATCGGTTCAGATTTAGATATAGCTCCCATATATATCTTTCACCCGATATGGACTAATATGGTCCTAGAAGCCAGATTTTTGGCCGAATTTGGTTGAAATTTTGCACTAGGAGTACAATTAGTAGTATTGTCAAGTGTGCAAAATTTGATTGAAATCGGTTCAGATTTAGATATAGCTCCCATATATATCTTTCGCCCGATATGCACTAATATGGACCCAGCAGCCAGAGTTTTATACCGATTTGCTTGAAATTTTGTACAAACATAACTCTTAGTCGTATAGTCAAGTGTGCAAAATTTGATTGAAATCGGTTCAGAGTTAGATATAGCTCCTATATATATCTTTCGCCCGATATGGTCTAATATAGTCCTCAAAGCCAGAGTTTTTGCCCAATTTGGTTGAAATTTTGCACAGGGAGTAGATTTAGCATTATAGCTATGCGTGCCAAATTTGATTGAAATAGGTTCAGATTTAGATATAGCTTCCATATATATTTTTCGCCCGATATGGACTTATATGGCCCCAGCAGCCAGAGTTTTGGCCCAATTTGGTTGAAATTTTGCACTAGGAGTACAATTAGTAATATAGTCATGCGTGCCAAATTTGGTTTAAATCGGTTCAGATTTAGATATAGCTCCCATATATATGTTTTTCTGATTTCGACAAAAATGGCCAAAATACCAACCTTTTCCTTGTGGCGATTTAACCATTGCTTAGTCGAAAAGTTGTAAAAATGACTCTAATTTTCCTAAACTTCTAATACATATATATCGAGCGATAAATCATAAATAAACTTTTGCGAAGTTTCCTTAAAATTGCTTCAGATTTAAATGTTTCCCATATTTTCACTAAAATTGTGTTCCACCCTAGTGCATTAGCCAACTTAAATTTTGAGTCTATAGATTTGTAGAAGTCTATCAAATTCTGCCCAGATCGAGTGATATTTAAATGTATGTATTTGGGACAAACCTTTATATATAGCCCCCAACACATGTGACGGATGTGATATGGTATCGAAAATTTAGATCCACAAAGTGGTGCAGGGTATAATATAGTCGGCCCCGCCCGACTTTAGACTTTCCTCACTTGTTTGTGATTAAAGAAATTTCATTTAAAAATTAATCGGATCAGTTAATTTCGTGATTGAAGATAAAAACAAGTAAGTTCGGCCAGGCCGAATCTTATGTACCCTCCACCATGGATTGCGTAGAAACTTCTGCGAAAGACTGTCATCTACAATCGAATTACTTGCGTTGTGGTAATACTTACCGATGACAAGGTATCTTAAAACTTCTTAACATCGTTTTCTAAATTGTGAGTTAGTCCATACGTGGTATATGTTAGACAAAAAAGTTATGTATAGGTAAGTCTACAAATAATTACGAATCGATGTGGAGTTTTGTGCAGTACGTGGAGAGCCAGAATTGAAATATGGGGGTCGCTTATATGGGGGCTACAATTATGAACTTGATATGGACCAATTTTTGTGTGACTGGGATCGATTTATCTGAGGGCAATATATAACTATAGACCGATATGGATCTAGTTGGGCATGGTTGTTAACGGCCATATACTAGCACAATGTACCAAATTTTAACTGACTCGGATGAAATTTGCTCCTCCAAGAGGCTCCAAAACCAAATCTCGAGATCGGTTTATATGGGGGCAATATATAATTATGGACTGATATGAACCAATTCCTGCATGGTTGTTGGATACCACATACTATTTAACATCACGTACCAAATTTCATCTGAATCAGATGAATTTTGATCTTTCAAGAGGCTCCCGAGGTCAAATCTGGGGATCGGTTTATATGGGGCCTATATATAATTATGGACCGATGTGGACCAATTTTTGCATAGTTATTAGAGACCATATACTAACGCCATGTACCAAATTTCAGTCTGATCGGATGACATTTGCTTCTCTTAGAGGCTCCGCAAGGCAAATCTGGGGGATACAATTGTGGTGCCACTTTTTAATTATTTCCCTTTTTAGGGCATAAGTTTTCGTAAATTGTCATCTAGGATCGCTTTGAATTTCGGATGTGATCGGTGCCTTAACATAAAATCGAACTAATGCGTCCTTTTACTTAACTTTCTTTCCTTCTCAAAACTTGGTGTTACTAAACGGACAATGTAACGCCTGAAAATATATGCAACGAATTTTTATCTATAATAACCAGAAATTGGGTTTATTTACATACAAACCCCAATTTCTGGCTTAGAAATTCGCAAATCAAACGAAAAGCTCACAAACAGATTTCTTTAATCTGTTTAATTGATTTCATTGCTCTTAAGAATATTGTCTTTAACATTCGAGCTATAGCTCTTTGTAGTCTTGATTGTATGGAGAGATGAAATGGGGGATAATCTAAAAAAATCCCGACTTCATAATTTCATAGAAAAAACTTTCATTATAATCGTATTTTTATACCCTGCGCCACACTGTGGAACAGGGTATTAAAAGTTAGTGCATATGTTTGCAATACCCAGAAGGAGACGAGATAGACACATAGTGTCTTTGGCAATAATGCTCAGGGTGGGTCCCTGAGTTGATATAACCATGTCCGTCTGTCCGTCCGTCCGTCTGTCTGTCTGTGAACACATTTTTGTGATCAAAGTCTAGGTCGCAATTTAAGTCCAATCGCCTTCAAATTTGGCACAAGTTCCTGCTTTGGGTCGGAATAGAACCCTATTGATTTTGGAAGATATCGGTTCAGATGTAGATATAGCTCCCATATATATCTTTCGCCCGATTTACACTCATATGACCACAGTGGCTAATATTTCACTCCGATTTGATTGAAATTTTGCACAGAGAGTAGAATTAGCATTGTAGCTATGCGTGCCAAATTTGGTTGAAATCGGTTCAGATTTAGATATAGCTCCCATATATCTGTTTTTCTGATTTCGACAAAAATGGTAAAAACTACCAAAATTTTCCTTGTAAAATCGCCACTGCTTAGTCGAAAAGTGGAAAAATGACGCTAATTTTCCTAATACATATATATCGAGCGATAAATCATAAATAAACTTTTGCGAAGTTTCCTTAAAATTGCTTTAGATTTAAATTGCTTTAGATTTAAATGTTTCCCATATTTTTTTATACCCTGCTCCACACTGTGGAACAGGGTATTATAAGTTAGTGCATATGTTTGCAACACCCAGAAGGAGACGAGATAGACACATGGTGTCTTTGGCAAAAATGCTCAGGGTGGGCTCCTGAGTCGATATAGCCATGTCCGTCTGTCCGTCTGTCCGTGAACACATTTTTGTAATCAAAGTCTAGGTCGCAGTTTTAGTCCAATCGACTTCAAATTTGGCACAAGTATATGTTTTGGCTCAGAATAGATTCCTGTTGATTTTGGAACAAATCGGTTCAGATTTAGATATAGCTCCCATATATATATTTCGCCCGATATGGACTTATATGGCCCCAGAAGCCAGAGTTTTAACCTAATTTACTTAATATTTCGCACAAGAAGAACAATTAGTACAAAAATTAGTAGAAAAATTAGTACTATAGTCAAGTGTGCCAAATTTTATTGAAATCGGTTCAGATTTAGATATAGCTCCCATATATATCTTTCGCCCGATATGGACTAATACGGTCCCAGAAGCCAGAGTTGTACCCCAATTTGGTTGAAATTTTGCACAGGGAGTAGAATTAGCATTGTAGCTATGCGTGCCAAATTTGGTTGAAATCGGTTCAGATTTAGATATAGCTCCCATATATAGCTTTCGCCCGATTTACACTCATATGACCACAGAGGCTAATTTTTTGCTCCGATTTAGTTGAAATTTTGCACAGGAAGTAGAATTAGCATTGTAGTTATGCGTGCCAAATTTGGTTGAAATCGGTTCAGATTTAGATATATCTCCCATATATAGCTTTCGCCCGATTTACACTCATATGACCACAGAGGCCAATTTTTAACTCCAATTTAGTTGAAAATTTTCACAGGGAGTAGAATTAGCATTGTTACTATGCGTGCCAAATTTGGTTGAAATCGGTTCAGATTTAGATATAGCTCCCATATATATGTTTTTCTGATTTTTGGCCATTTTTGCCAAAATACCAACATTTTCCTTGTAAAATCGCCACTGCTTAGTCCAAAAGTTGTAAAAATGACTCTAATTTTCCTAAACTTCTAATACATATATATCGAGCGATAAATCATAAATAAACTTTTTCGAAGTTTCGAAGCTTTAGATTTAAATGTTTCCCATATTTGTATACCCTTCACCACTACTGTGGTACAGGGTATAATAAGTTTGTGCATTTGTATGTAACGCCAAGAAGGAAAAGTCTGAGACCCATCGTTTAGTACACCGATCGTCTTAGAATTAAATTCTGAGTCGATTTAGCGATGTCCGTCTGTCTGTCTGTATGTCTGTCTGTCCGTCTGTCTGTCTGTTGATGTATTTTTGTGTGCAAAGTACAGCTCTCAGTTTTAGTCCGATTGTCCTAAAATTTGGTATAAGGTCATGTTTCGGCTCAAAGACGATCCCTATTGATTTTGGAAAAAATCGGTTCAGATTTAGATATAGCTGCCATATATATTTTTCACCGATCTGGTCATAATTGGCGTGTATATCAACCGATCTTCCTCAAATTCCGTACATCCCAATATTTTATGAGTCTCGAAAAACTTGCAAAATATCAGCCAAATCGGTTCAGATTTAGATATAGCTCCTATATATAGCTTTCGCCCGATTTACACTTATTTGCCCTCAGAGGCCAATTTTTTGCTCCGATTTAGTTGAAATTTTGCACAGGGAGTAGAATTTGCATTACAGCTATGCGTGTCACATTTGGTTGAAATCGGTTCAGATTTAGATATAGCTCCCATATATAGCTTTCGCCCGATTTACAATCATATGACCACAGAGGCCAATTTTTAACTCCGATTTAGTTGAAATTTTGCACAGGGAGTAGAATTAGCATTGTAGCTATGCGTGCCAAATTTGGTTGAAATCGGTTCAGATTTAGATATAGCTCCCATATATAGCTTTCGCCCGATTTACACTCATATGACCACAGAGGCTAATTTTTTGCTCCGATTTAGTTGAAATTTTGCACAGGGAGTAGAATTAGCATTGTAGTTATGCGTGCCAAATTTGGTTGAAATCGGTTAAGATTTAGATATAGCTCCCATATATATGTTTTTCTGATTTCGACAAAAATGGTCAAAATACCAACATTTTCTTTGTAAAATCGCCACTGCGTAGTCGAAAAGTTGTAAAAATTACTCTAATTTTCCTAAACTTGTAATACATATATATCGAGCGATAAATCAAAAATAAACTTTTACGAAGTTTCCTTAAAATTGCTTCAGATTTAAATGTTTCCCATATTTTTTTACTAACATTGTGTTCCACCCTAGTGCATTAGCCGACTTAAAGTTTGAGTCTATAGATTTTGTATAAGTCTATCAAATTCTGTCCAGATCGAGTAATATTTAAATGTATGTATTTGGGACAAACCTTTATATATAGCCCCCAACACATTTGACGGATGTGATATGGTATCGACAATTTAGATCCACAAAGTGGTGCAGGGTATAATATAATCGGCCCCGCCCGACTTTAGACTTTCCTTACTTGTTTTTACTAACATTGTGTTCCACCCTAATGCATTAGCCGACTTAAATTTTGAGTCTATAGATTTTGTAGAAGTCTATCAAATTCTTCCAGATCGAGTGATATATAAATGTATGTATTTGGGACAAACCTTTATATATAGCCCCCAACACATTTGACGGACAAAGTGATGCTGGTATAATATAGTCGGCCCCGCCCGACTTTAGACTTTCCTTACTTGTTGTTTATAAAAAATATGCCACATTTTTTAAATTTGTAGGCCATCCTTTATTGGAAGTGCCACTTTTTAGAAATTCTCGACAGTAATACTGACGATAATAAATGACCAATAAGAACAAATTTGTGAATGGTAATTAGAGGGATATCACGTATCAAATATTAACTGGATAGGATGAAATTTGCTCCTCCAAGAGACTCCCCAATTCAAAGCTCAGTTTCGGTTTATCAGAGGGTTCACCAAGATGGCCAGGTACTGATATTACGTATCGAATTAAAAAAAAAAGTTACGACCTCTTAAGGCTCAATAAGTGAAATCTGGAAGTGGATTTTTATTTGGGCCTATACCTATAAGGGGTCTGATATGGTCGATTTGCAATACCATCCGACCTATATCAACAAGAACAGGATGCCATCGTGGTGCAATGGTTAGTATGTTCGATTTGCATACAAAGGGTCATGGGCTCAATCCCAGCTTCGACCAAACCCACAAACGTTGGTGGATTATACCCTCTTAGTACACTGAAAGAAGAATTTTCTTTTCCGAGGAACGAAGTTTTAGACAAGCAAAGTTTTCTTTTGACGCTATATAATTTTCTTTAAAGGCAAATAAAAAGAAATAGAGACTATCGTTGAATCGTAAATGTTGGTTTGTTTGATATAAAAGAAAACACTTTATAAGAAAGGGAAATTTCCTTAGCCTTAAATTTTGTTCCAGAGGAAAGTATTTTTTTTTTTTGGTGTAATGCTTTCTATATTTCGGAGTGTTTCAAAGTTTTTCTAAATGGTTTCACCGTAATATGACACGAGGGCGTATGAACTCAACTATATAAAGGAGGTCATTTGTTATAGTCTTACGTCAAAGACACGAGGGACGAAAATTGCAAAGATTAATACCCATATTTGAAAAAGAAGAAATTTAAAACAAACATTATTAACTTTCTTTTAACTAAAATTTCTTTATTTAAAAGAAATTTGCCCTTATTTTTGTGCGAATTCAGTGCATTAACTTAATATGCCTAACGTATGTCTTAAATCAATACCAAATGCTATAAGCGTTTTTTTTTCATCAAAAGAATACTTTTACAATTCAAATGATCAAACCTTTTTTAAATCTAATGAAAGTTTTTCAAACCAAATTAAACCTTTTTGAAATCAAATGAAACCTATTTCAATTCAAATGAAGCGGACCTCGTAATCCAACATCTGCACAGTTTTATTTGAGTTAAAAAAAAGAAAAAAACTTTCATTTGATTTGAAAAAGTTTCATGGAATTTGAAAAAGGTTTCATTAAGTTTGAAAAAAGTTTTAATTTAAATTGTAAAAGCTTTAATATGAAATGAAAATGCTTTATATTTTGCTATATTTATATTTTAGAATTAAGTTATACATAAAATTGATTCTTATTTCACAGTACCACCTTAATTTAATCCTTAAACTCATGGATTTATTACATCAACCAAAACAACTAACAAAACCAATCAGAGAGCAAAACGGGATATTAATGTTATACTAAAATTAAGTACAAATATTGAACTGCATGAATTTGATTTTCTTGTTTTTTTTTTTTTTTTTAATACTAGAATAAGATGTTTGCAATGATTAATGAGTTTGAAGTGTTCTCGTTGTTCCTAATTTTGTTTGTTTGCATGATGAGTGTTCGTATTTAGTGTTCAAGTGATTCCCGTATTTGATTAAATGTGTCAATATATGCTTGCCAATATTAGAACTTATAAAATAGTTCTACAATAATTGCTATAATGCAGTAAGTGTTGCAAATTAACAAATGAAAATGCTATGAAAATAAATTAAATCCAATTATATGAGTTCTTCAATTACCATTTTTATAGGACAACATGGACATCCAGGAGATGTAGCTGTCAACTTTAGCCGCGATGAATATGTACCCATTGCTCCCATTTTCATTACGGTAAGTATTCTAATGATCTATGAAACGGCAAAAAAAATATTTTGTATAGCAAAGCTCAACATATCGGAATGAAATTTGGTAATTCCACAGTGTTTGTGATGAGTTAGAATAACAAATTTAAGGCTATTGCAATTTTTAAAAGCTGAAAGTCATCGTAGTACCTCCACATTGCTTTTTCTGAATCAGGTTTCAATTGTAGATTCGCGAAATACTTTAAAATATTTTCCACAAAATTTTTCAATTTTTCAAAATAAAATATAACAAGTATATACGGCCGTAAGTTCGGCCAGGCCGAAGCTTATGTACCCTCAACCATGGATTGCGTAGAAACTTCTTCTAAACACTGACATCCACAATCGAATTAGGTACTTAAGTTTTCTACAGAAATAACATTTTAACAAAATTTTCTACAGAAATAAAATTTTAACAAAATTTTCTATAGAAATAAAATTTTAACAAAATTTTCTATAGAAATAAAATTTTGACAAAATTTTCTACAGAAAAAAAAATTAACAAAATTTTCTATAGAAATAAAATTTTAACAAAATTTTCTATAGAAATAAAATTTTGACAAAATTTTCTATAGAAATAAAATTTTGACAAAATTTTCTATAGAAATAAAATTTTGACAAAATTTTCTATAGAAATAAAATTTTGACAAAATTTTCTATAGAAATAAAATTTTAACAAAAAAATTCTATAGAAACAATATTTTAACAAAATTTTCTATAGAACTAAAATTTTGACAAAATTTTCTATAGAAATAAAATTTTGACAAAATTTTCTACAGAAAAAAAATTTAACAAAATTTTCTATAGAAATAAAATTTTGACAAAATTTTCTATAGAACTAAAACTTTGACAAAATTTTCTATAGAAATAAAATTTTAACAAAAAAATTTTATAGAAACAATATTGTAGCAAAATTTTCTATGGAAATAAAATGTTGGTAGATTATTTTTGGCTCGAGTGGCAATCATGATTATGAACCGATATTGACCAATTTTTGTGTAATTGGAGATCGGCTATATATAACTATAGACAGATATGGACCAATTTTGGTATGGTTGTTAGCGGCCATATACTAACACCACGTTCCACATTTGAACCGGATCGGATGAATTTTGCTCCTCCAAGAGGCTCCGGAGGTCAAATCTGGACAACGTTTTATTTGGGGGCTATATATAATTATGGACCGATGTGGACCAATTTTTGCATGGTTGTTAGAGACCATATACCAACACCATGTACCAAATTTCAGCCGGATCGGATGAAATTTGCTTGTCTTTGAGGCTCCGCAAGCCAAATCTGGGGATCGGTTTATATGGGGGCTATATATAATTATGGACCGATGTGGACCAATTTTTGCATGGTTGTTAGAGACCATATACCAACACCATGTACCAAATTTCAGCCGGATTGGTTGAAATTTGCTTCTCTTTGAGGCTCCGCAATCCAAATCTGGGGATCTGTTTATATGGTGACTATATATAATTATGGACCGATGTGGACCAATTTTTGCATAGTTTTTAGAGACCATATACTAACACCATGTACAAAATTTCAGCCGGATCGGATAAAATGTGCTTCTGTTAGAGGCTCCACAAGCCAAATCTGAGGGTCCCTTCATATGGGGGCTATACGTAAAATTGGACCGATATGGCCCATTTGCTATACCATCCGACCTACATCAATAACAACTACTTGTGCCAAGTTTTAAGGCGATAGCTGGTTTCGTTCAGAAGTTAGCGTTATTTCAACAGACGGACGGACGGACATGCTTAGATCCACTCAGAATTTCACCACGACCCAGAATATATATACTTTATGGGGTCTTAGAGCAATATTACGATGTGTTACAAACAGAATGACAAAGTTAATATACCCCCATCCTATGGTGGAGGGTATAAAAAGATTAGAATATTCCGTAACGAAACTATTCACATATAGATAAATGCCATTCGACTATTTTGATAACAATTTTTATAACCCTAACTGATACTAAACGAAATTGTTTTTAATGCAAAAAAAACTTATTTTGCTTTAGCTTACTTTTTCGAATTATCCTGAGCCCAATACAATTTTCCTCATACATGGGGTATGCCCCAAAAATTGTATGAACTAATCTCGGCTATAAATAGCTTTGGACCATTCAAATCCCCCGGACCTAATGGAATTACTCCAGCGGAGTTACAAGCAGTGACTGACTGCAAACATTGCCAACTTTGGTACAAATCGATTCTGATTTTGGGAAACAGATCCATCTCAAGACCGCTACAGAACTAGTCCGATCTGTTGGTCATTACTTAGACTCATTCCAAAAATCTAGTTAAACTGGAGCATTCGTACCAGTTCTGTGATAAGTCAGTTTTATAAAAAAAAATCTCGTCTATATTTCCTCCATATCCATATTTCATATACGACCGATATGTAATCACGGTTGCCACTCGAGCCAAAAAAAATTCTAACAAATTGTAGTGAAAATTTTACCAAAAAACTTCCAAACATAAAAACCTTATTTTATTTTTCATTATAATTTTGTCATTATTTTTTCTATAAACAATTTTGGCGCAATTTTATTTCTATAGAAAACTTTGTCAAAATTGTATTTATATTGCAAATATTGTCAAAATTTCATTTCTACAGAAAAATTTTCTGTAAATTATATTTCTTTAGCAAACTTTCTCAAAATTTTATCTCTACAGTAAATTTTCTAAATTTTTTTTTTCTATAGCACCATTTGTCAAACTTTTATTTGTATAGAAAATTTCCTTAAATTTTTATTTCTATAGAAAACTTTGTCAAAATTTGTTTTCTTTATAAAACTTTTGTCCAAATTTTTATTTCTATAAAAAAATTTCTTAAATTTTTCTCAAAATTTTATTTTTATAGCAAATTTTCTCAAATTTTTAAATTTTTATTTCTATAGAAAATGTTCTCAAAATTTTATTTCTATAGAAAATTTTCTCAAAATTTTATTTCTATATAAATTTTTCAAACTTTTATTTCTATAGAAAATTTTCTCAAAATTTATTTCCATACAATTTTTTCAAAATTTTATTTCTATAGAAAATTTTGTCTAAAATTTTTAGTTCCATAGAAAATTTTGTCAAAATCTATTTCTATAGAAAATGTTTTTAAATTCTTTTCTATAGAACATTTTGTCAAAATTTTATTTCTAAGGCAATTTTGTCAAAATTTTATTTCTATAGCAAATTTTGTCCAAACTTTATTTCTATAGCAAATTTTCTCAAAATTGTATTTTTTATAGAAAATTTTATTGCTATAGAAAATTTTTCCAAATTTTTATTTCTATCGAAAATGTTCTCAAAATTTTATTTCTATAGAAATTTTTTAAATTTTTATTTCTATAGAAAATTTTCTCACAATTTTATTTCTATAGCAAATTTTCTCAAAATCTTAAATCTATATACATTTTTCAAAATTTTATTTCTATATAAAATTTTCTCAAAACTTTATTTCTATAGAAAATTTTGTCCAAAATTTTTATTTCCATAGAAAATTTTGTCAAAATCTATTTCTATAGAACATTTTGTTAAATTTTTTTCTATAGAACATTTTGTCAACATTTTATTTCTAAGGCAATTTTGTCAAAATTTTATGTCTATAGCAAATTTTCTCAAAATTTTATTTCTATAGCAAATTTTCACAAAATTTTATTTCATAGAAAATTTTCTCAAAATTTTATTTCTGCAGAAATTTTTCAAAATTTTATTTCTATAGAAAATTTTGTCTAAAATGTTTATTTCCATAGAAAATTTTGTCAAAATATATTTCTACAGAAAATTTTGTTAAATTTTTTTCTAAGGCAATTTTGTCAAAATTTTATTTCTATAGCTAAATTTCTCAAAATTTTATTTCTATAGAAAATTTTCTCAAAATTGTATTTTTATAGAAAATTTTCCCAATATTTTATTTCTATAGCAAATTTTCTCAAAATTTTATTTTATAGAAAATTTTCTCAAAATTTTATTTCTGTAAAAATTTTTCATCATTTTATTTCTATTGAAAATTTTGTCTAAAGTTTTTATTTCCATAGAAAATTTTGTCAAAACCTATTTCTACAGAAAATTTTGTTATTTTTTTTTTCTATAGAACATTTTGTCAAAATTTTATTTCTGAGGCAATTTTGTTAATTTTTTTTTCTGAAAATTTTATTTCTATAGAAAATTTTCTCAAAATTTTATTTCGATATAAAAATTTTGTCAAAATCTATTTCTATAGAAAATTTTGTTAAATTTTTTTCTATAGAACATTTTGTAACATTTTATTTCTAAGGCAATTTTGTCTAAATTTTATATCTATAGCTAATTTTCTCAAAATTTTATTTCTATAGCAAATTTTCTCAAAATTGTATTTTTATAGAAAATGTTCTCAAAATTTTATTTCTATAGAAAATTTTCTCAAAATTTTATTGCTGTTAAAATTTTCTCAAAATTTTATTTCTGTAAAAATTTTTCAAAATTTTATTTCTATTGAAAATTTTGTCTAAAGTGTTTATTTCCATAGAAAATTCAAAATTTCAAATTTTATTTCTGAGGCAATTTTGTAAAAATTTTATTTCTATAGCAAATTTTCTCAAAATTTTATTTCTATAGCAAATTTTTGAAAATTGTATTTTGATAGAAAATTTTCTCAAAATTTTATTTCTAAATTTTCTCAACATTTTATTTTTATAGATAAATTTTCTCAAAATTTTATTTCTATAGAAAATTTTGTTTAAAATTTTTATTTCCATAGAAAATTTTGTCAAAATCTATTTCTATAGAAAATTTTGCTAAATTTTTTCTATAGAACATTTTGTCAAAATTTTATTTCTCAGGCAATTTTGTCAAAATTTTATTTCTATAGCAAATTTTCTCAAAATTTTATTTCGATAGCACATTTTCTGAAAATTGTATTTTTATAGCAAATTTTCGCAAAATTTTATTTCTATAGCACATTTTCTGAAAACTGTATTTTTATAGAAAATTTTCTCAAAATTTTATTTCTGTAAAAATTTTTTAAATATCATTTTCTATAGACAATTTTCTCAAAATTTCTTTTCGACAGAAATTTTTTTTCTATAGAAAATTTTGCCAAAATTTTATGTCTATGGAAATGTTGTCAAAATTTTATTTCTATAGAAAATTTTCTCAAAATTTTATTTCTATAGAAAATTTATAGCACATTTTCTGAAAATTGTATTTTTATAGCAAATTTTCGCAAAATTTTATTTCTATAGCACATTTTCTGAAAATTGTATTTTTATAGAAAATTTTCTGAAAATTTTATTTCTGTAAAAATTTTTTAAATATCATTTCTATAGACAATTTTCTCAAAATTTCTTTTCTACAGAAAATTTTTTTTCTATAGAAAATTTTGCCAAAATTTTATTTCTATGGAAATGTTGTCAAAATTTTATTTTATTTGCCTGTTTCGGTATCAGGCTAACATGTAATATAATAAAATTTTATTTCTATAGAAAATTTTCTCAAAATTTTATTTCTATAGTAATTTTTTTTCAAAATTTTATTTCTATAAAAAAGTTTGGCAAAATTTAATTTCTCTAGAAAATTTTGTCAAGATATTATTTCTAAATTAAATTTTGTCAAGTTTTTTTTCTATAGAAAATTTCGTCAATTTTTTTTTGCTCTATAACATCAAATGTTAGAATCATTTTAGATTTATTCGAATTGATTAGCTTTATTTCTATAAAAAAGTTTGTCAAAACTTAATTTCTCTAGAAAATTTTGTCAAAATATTATTTCTAAATTAAATTTTGTCAAGTTTTTTTTTCTATAGAAAATTTTGTTAATTTTTTTTTTTTTGCTCTATAACATCAAATGTTAGAATCATTTTAGATTTATTCGTATTGATTAGCTTTGGAACAAAATATAGCTTCCATACGGCCGACAAAGCCATCACAAACTGCACAAAAGGAGTTCTTCAATATTTTAGCTCATTGCTGGCGAAGCGCCGTATTGAGTTGATTAACACTTTGGTATTTATTTGTGCCAATTTTATTAATCAAATTATTCCAGGCCAAAATGTCCAACGGATTGAGATCCGGACATATTGCTGGTCATTGTGCTATAGAAATGAAGCTAGTAACATCGTGCCACTTGGGAGCCCCTGTGGTGCAATTACTAGCATGCCCGCCTTTCTGAGTATTTCAAAGCTTCTCTAAGTGGTTTCACTGCAATGTGGAATGCCGTTCGAACTCGGCTATAAAAAGTAGGTCCATTGTCATTGAGCTTAACATAGAATCGGGCAGCACTCAGTGATAGGAGAGAAGTTCACCACTGTGGTATCACAATGGACTGAATAGTCTAAGTGAGTCTGAAATATCGGATGTAATCTAACCTACCCTAATTTTTAAGGCATTCTTGATTGGCACGTCATTAGTCCTGTAGGAATGTCCAGGGCCTGCAGCAGGAATATTTCCCTGCCCACGGTGCAGGGAACAACCATTGGCCATTACGGTGGTCATTTAATTGTCGGCTACATGTTTCCCGTGAAAAAGTAACATTATGCTCCTGAAACATTGTTGGGCTAATCATATTGCATCTCTGCGTGTAAACATAATTATTTGGTAATAAATCGTAGGTAAAATTAGCTTCAGTTGGGCATTTTTCTGTGTAGCTCCAATATGTTGATTTTGCTTTGTTATGTACTGCTTTTTTTTGCAAGTATCACAATTATTTTAAAATCTCATATTTATTTTCATCCCTCTCCCCCATTAGCCCTTGAAAGATCATGCTGTGGCCGTTGGACAAACTGCACGTTTCGAGTGCATTGTTCAATCTCATCCAACTCCATCTGTAACATGGTCTAGAAATGGTTACAATTTGGATAGCAGTAACCGCTACTATGTGGAATACCGTAATGGTGTATGTCGTCTCACCATACCACATGCATATCCAGGTAAAAATTCCAAACCGATTAAGAATACAATAGCCAATTAATCACTGACATATATCCGTTTGTTTTGTCAATTTCAGATGATGCTGGTAACTATGCATGCACTGCAGCTAATCCCTTGGGCGTTGCCACCTCCAATGCTAATTTGGAAGTCAATAATCATTACAAGGCTGTCCATGTTTTTAAATAGCTTTAAGTTCATCTATTCAATGAGTGTTTTATATATTATTCTTATGTAATGATGATACTGATATTCGTACTACTACAACTACAACTACTACTACCACCACTACCACACCAACTATCATTTTAATTTTAATCGTACTAGCCATATGACACCATCGCTGATTCACAATGAAGGATCGTGTGTGTATGGATGTGTATATGTACAATATTGGGGAGTCTATATAATTAAAAGAAACAAAAGAAACAACAATAAAAAAACTCAATATCTGGAGAATACGAACCATAATCAATTCAATACGATCGGATGAATCCCCCCCCCCATATCCTGAAAAACGTTGCAATTTGTATTTCCTTTGTTTTTGTCGATTACATTTGTTTGTTATTATTGTTTGTATTATTATCGCTATATATATATGACTACTACTACTACTACTACAATTATTATTATATTAATTTTTACTATAATTATATATCGCTTATATTGTTATTAATCGAATTTATCGAATGCATTTTCTAGTCATTTTTTCTCTTCATGTTTATTCACAAAAATGTTGCTAGCAACATAATATGTCTACTGTATTTATCTTTGCATCATGTTACCAGTAGCAACATGTTGCTGGCATTATACAACTATGTATATGTATTATTGTTCATTGGAATAAGGGGATGAATCCTAATAAAGACGACTCAGATTGACTCCACAAATGATGTTTTATTCGAATTGAGGTCATAAAATGTTGAATTTTGAAACTAATTTATTTAACAGGTTGGCTGATAAGTCCCCGGTCTAACATAGAAAAACACATTTTTTTGTCAAAATTCGTTTTTATTATTCAACATAGTTCCCTTAAAGAGCGATACAACGATTATAACGACCTTCCAATTTTTTGATACCATTTTGGTAGTACTCCTTCGGTTTTGCCTCAAAATAGGCCTCAGTTTTGGCGATTACCTCTTCATTGCAACCAAATTTTTTCTCTGCGAGCATCCTTTTGAGGTCTGAGAACAAGAAAAAGTCGCTGGGGGCCAGATCTGGAGAATACGGTGGGTGGGGAAGCAATTCGAAGCCCAATTCATGAATTTTTGCCATCGTTCTCAATGACTTGTGGCACGGTGCGTTGTCTTGGTGGAACAAAACTTCTTTCTTCTTCATATGGGGCCGTTTTGCCGCGATTTCGACCTTCAAACGCCATATAATAGTCACTGTTGATGGTTTTTCCCTTCTCAAGATAATCGATAAAAATTATACCATGCGCATCCCAAAAAACAGAGGCCATTACTTTGCCAGCGGACTTTTGAGTCTTTCCACGCTTCGGAGACGGTTCACCGGTCGCTGTTCACTCAGCCGACTGTCGATTGGACTCAGGAGTGTAGTGATGGAACCATGTTTCATCCATTGTCACATATCGATGGAAAAACTCGGGTGTATTATGAGTTAACAGCTGCAAACACCGCTCAGAATCATCAACACGTTGTTGTTTTTGGTCAAATGTGAGCTCGCGCGGCACCCATTTTGCACAGAGCTTCCGCATATCCAAATATTGATGAATGATATGACCAAGACGTTCCTTTGTATCTTTAAGGCCTCTGCTATCTCCATCAACTTCATTTTACGGTCATTCAAAATCAGTTTGTGGATTTTTTTTTTATGTTTTCGTCGGTAACCACCTCTTTCGGGCGTCCACTGCGTTCACCGTCCTCCGTGCTCATTTCGCCACGCTTGAATTTTGCATACCAATCAATTATTGTTGATTTCCCTGGGGCAGAGTCCGGAAACTCATTATCAAGCCTAGTTTTTGCTTTCACCGTATTTTTTCCCTTCAGAAAACAGTATTTTATCAAAACACGAAATTTCCTTTTTTTCCATTTTTTTCACAATAACAAAAGTTGCTTCACAAAATACGCTCTATATCACAAACTAATTGACTTACAGACGTCAAATTTTGACACGAATCATTTGAAGGTTGGTACTATATAAAAATTATATGCATTTAATACTAGCGACGCCATCTATGTGTCAGACCGGGGACTTATAAGCCAACCTGTTATTTAGATACACAGAAGAAGAAAATGATAGAATTGTATGAGAATTCATACAATTCAGTTCGCAATTATCAATCGATTGTAGGATGATCGTATGACACAAGGACGAGCGCTATTGAATTTTGAATTATGAAAAAAAAAACAGATGTGGGCCTCATACATATGTATAGCTGCCCTACGGGAAATGGAACAAACTCAGGACCGGTGCAGGACTAGTCCTGGTGTGTATGGACCAGTCCCAGTTCTGGTCAATATGTATAATATGGGTTTGTCATTGAGGGGGTAAATTTACACTTTAGGACACGTCTTGGACTAATTCCAAAGGACACGTCCTGAGACAATACAGCAGGAGCACCCCATAGACAGGTCCTCAGGAACCACAAACTCTTAGAAATCTGTTTCATTTTGGGCATCCGAATCGCATTCGAACTTTTGAAATATGTCGAACAGTAGGTTATTCTGATCATTTTATGTCACTAAATGTGTAGATCCAATAATATTTTAATATCAGGCGAGTTCGGAAATCAATAAATTAAGACTATTTAAAATTTAACTGGAGCACCGGTACCAGTTCGTCAGTGGCAATTTGCACCAATTTTCCGTAGGGTGGTTTCACTAGGGTGAAGTATCTATATACTGTATCGGACAAAATATTTGCAACTTCCATACGAATTTCAATATTTTGTCATAAGATAAGAAGGAGTGTTAGAATATTCCAATTTTTTAATTTATTTGTATTTTGTACAATCCGCCTAGTACATCGGAAAAAAATGTAATAGATAATCAACATTTTATGAAGCTAAATAGATGCATAGTACCAAAATGGATAAGACATAACAATTGCAACTCATAACATCTTGTATTCTAAGGCTTAATATTTTTGAATTATTTTTTCCGAATCCTTTATTTTCAGTAAAAGCTATGCATCGTTGAGACATGGACTTTATTAAATGCTCAATGGTATCCTGTAATATATTATTCCATGCACTCTGCAGCCGCATGAAAAAAGAGTCACTATTTCTTACATTATTCTGATAAATATTTTTATCCACAATTGGACAAAGGATTTCGATCGGATTAAGATGCGGTGATTGGGGCAGGCAACTACATAACCTTAATATTGCAATGCGGAATCCACGTTTTTACAATCTTTGAAGTGTGTTTTTCGTTGGTTTTTGGTCGTTATTCTGTTGAAATGTCCAACGTGACGACATTTCCCATTTCGTATATGTTGACATAACATCTTCCAGAATGTTTTTGTACACCCAACTATCCATTATACCATTAATTCGATCCAGTGGACCTAGCCAATTAGCCAAGAATCATCCCCTGAGCATGACGTGAGCCCCTCCATGCTTGACAGCCTTAGCACAAAACTGTAGCAATGTTGGCCTATTTCCTCTGTAGCGTTTTTCCACCATTTTGGCGACAAAAAAGGGTCGTAGTGAAAATGTTCTTTTTGGATCCTTGCACCACTTCCGGATCCAAAAAAAAACATTTTCACTACTTTTTTGTTGGCGAATTGGCACAGAAGCCAAGAATTTAAAATGGGCTTGTCATAGGACTGATATCCACCATTTCAACAGCCGTTGAACTGAATTTGCATCACTTCTTAAAGTTCGATCCGAATTCAGTGTTTAGTCATCCTAAAAATAACTTTTATTATTTTTTTTTATGATTTTTAACGCATTCTAACGCTTGTCTGAAACGTTTGACCTCAAGTATTTTCAAAACTTTGCAATTTTTCTAAAATGGATTTAGCATTTTTTCGATAATATTGAAATATTTGTACCATTTTATTAAATCTTACTCTGTTTTTAACCAGAGATGGTCTGTATCAAGCTATTTTAGGTTTGCGTCGTAAATATAAGAAAATTAGCAAACGTCGCAAACTCAAAATACTTCAGTCCATTCAGCTAGGCAGCGAATGATATCCAAGATGATGATATGTGCGAAGAAATTTAAATTCTCAGGAATGTTCATAAAGTTATTAACCAGTTTAAAAAAACTTGAGAATAGAGTTATTTCAATTGGAGACTTCTACCCAAAATTACAATGAACTACTTGATGGTGCAGTAAACGTAACGGTCGGTATTCGCTCATCCTTTCTTTCCAAAATTTCTGCAGAAACTGGAATTTTTTGTTTAGAGAGAATTTTATAAAATCACGTTTTTGGCTTATTAGAGCCAGTTTCCATACTAATAAAAATTTTTCAAAATTGTAGCTAGTCATTCGCTGATGCAACTAAGGCTTAGGTGGTTTTTTACATAAGGTTTACGACTTTTGCGACATACGTATTATACCGTCGTAAACGTATGTCGCAAAAGTCACAGTTTGTGACAGGCCAATCCTGTTTATACCCTGCGCCACACTGTGGAACAGTGAATTATAAGTTAGTGCATATGTTTGTAACACCCAGAAGGAGACGAGATAGAGACATGGTGTCTTTGGCAATAATGCTAAGGGTGGGTCCCTGAGTCGATATAACCATGTCCGTCTGTCCGTCCGTCTGTCTGTGAACACATTTTTGTGATCAAAGTCTAGGTCGCAATTTAAGTCCAATCGCCTTCAAATTTGGCACATGTTCCTAATTTGGGTCAGAATAGAACCCTATTGATTTTGGAAGAAATCGGTTCAGATTTAGATATAGCTCCCATTTATATCTTCCGCCCGATATGGACTTATATGGCCCCAGAAGCCAGAGTTTTATACCGATTTGCTTGAAATTTTGTACAAACATAACACTTGGTCGTATAGTCCAGTGTGCTAAATTTGATTGAAATCGGTTCAGATTTAGATATGGCTGCCATATATATCTTTCGTCCGATATGGACTTATATGGCCCCAGAAGCCAGATTTTTGGCGGAATTTGGTTGAAATTTTGCACTACGAGTACAATTAGTAGTATAGTCAAGTGTGCAAAATTTGATTGAAATCGGTTCAGATTTAGATATAGCTCCCATATATATCTTTCGCCCGATGTGGACTAATATGGTCCTAAAAGCCAGAGTTTTGGCCCAATTTGGTTGAAATTTTGCACAGGGAGAAGATTTGGAATTGTAGCTATGAGTGCCAAATTTGGTTGAAATCAATTCAGATTTAGATAAAGCTCTCATATATATCTTTCGCCCGATATGCACTTATATGGACCCAGAAGCCAGAGTTTTATCCCGATTAGCTTGAAATTTTGCACAAGGAGTACAGTTGGTAGTGTAGTCATGTGCGCCAAATTTGATTGAAATCGGTTCAGATTTAGATATAGCTTCCATATATATATTTTTCGCCCGATATGGACTTATATGGCCCCAGAAGCCAGAGTTTTGGCCCAATTTGGTTGAAATTTTGCACTAGGAGTACAATTAGTAATATAGTCATGTGTGCCAAATTTGATTGAAATCGGTTCAGATTTAGATATAGCTCCCATATATATGTTTTTCTGATTTCGACAAAAATGGTCAAAATACCAACGTTTTCCTTGTTAAATCGCCACTGCTTAGTCGAAAAGTTGTAAAAATGACTCTAATTTTCCTAAACTTCTAATACATATATATCGAGCGATAAATCGTAAATAAACTTTTGCGAAGTTTACTTAAAATTGCTTCAGATTTAAATGTTTCCCATTTTTTTTTACTAAAATTGTGTTCCACCCTAGTGCATTAGCCAACTTAAATTTTGAGTCTATAGATTTTGTAGAAGTCTATCAAATTCTTCCAGATCGAGTGATATTTAAGTGTATGTATTTGGGACAAACCTTTATATATAGCACCCAACACATTTGACGGATGTGACATGGTATCGAAAATTGAGATCTAAAGGGTGATTCTTTTGAGGTTAGGATTTTCATGCATTAGTATTTGACAGATCACGTGGGATTTCAGACATGGTGTCAAAGAGAAAGATGCTCAGTATGCTTTGACATTTCATCATGAATAGACTTACTAACGAGCAACGCTTGCAAATCATTGAATTTTATTACCAAAATCAGTGGCAGAAAATCCGCTTTTTTATCGACAAATTTTGTTCAGCGATGAGGCTCATTTCTGGTTGAATGGCTACGTAAATAAGCAAAATTGCCGCATTTGGAGTGAAGAGCAACCAGAAGCCGTTCAAGAACTGCCCATGCATCCCGAAAAATGCACTGTTTGGTGTGGTTTGTACGCTGGTGGAATCATTGGACCGTATTTTTTCAAAGATGCTGTTGGACGCAACGTTACGGTGAATGGCGATCGCTATCGTTCGATGCTAACAAACTTTTTGTTGCAAAAATGGAAGAACTGAACTTGGTTGACATGTGGTTTCAACAAGATGGCGCTACATGCCACACAGCTCGCGATTCTATGGCCATTTTGAGGGAAAACTTCGGAGAACAATTCATCTCAAGAAATGGACCGGTAAGTTGGCCACCAAGATCATGCGATTTGACGCCTTTAGACTATTTTTTGTGGGGCTACGTCAAGTCTAAAGTCTACAGAAATAAGCCAGCAACTATTCCAGCTTTGGAAGACAACATTTCCGAAGAAATTCGGGCTATTCCGGCCGAAATGCTCGAAAAAGTTGCCCAAAATTGGACTTTCCGAATGGACCACCTAAGACGCAGCCGCGGTCAACATTTAAATGAAATTATCTTCAAAAAGTAAATGTCATGGACCAATCTAACGTTTCAAATAAAGAACCGATGAGATTTTGCAAATTTTATGCGTTTTTTTTTTTTTTAAAAGTTATCAAGCTCTTAACAAATCACCCTTTATATAGTGGGGCAGGGTATAATATAGTCGGCCCCGCCCGACTTTAGACTTTCCTTACTTGTTTTAACCTATTGAAACAAAAAAAAAATAATATTACCCATTAAACATATGAAAAAAGCGAGTTAGAAAAAATTTAATTAAAATAACTCCCTTTGTAGTTAAAATAATGAACATCGTTGGGAGGATATTTTTAATCACTTTAGCGCCACCTATTGCATAATTATTATATCACATATGATACTAATCAATAGATGGCAGCATGTTGTCTAAAACACTTCTCTTAAGGAAAAACAAAAACCAAAGGCATATAACAAAAATTAACAGAAACCACAAAACAAGTACACACACATAAAGATACATCAGCACATTTCTTCAATAGATGTTAATTAAACAAATAAGAAAAATCATGTGAAATAAACAAATGCATATATACACAGATACAAATATTGAAAAATAGTTTGAGGGTAGGAATTTTGGCATTTTTCCAAAGACCACAAAGTAAAAAAAAATGTTTTTGGTACTCGTGTAGAGATTGTTTGTTTGTGTGTGTATTTCTTCAATACAATGAATATAATGAACCACAATAACAATTTCATAAAATTTTTAGTGAAAAAGACTAAGTGGAATATCAGAATTCAAAATCTTCCGATTGATAAACCAAATGTTCAAAAGACAAGCAATTTTAGTTGTAAATTGTGTGTGAAATGTACATACATATGTAGCTAAGGAAATCATGTTATCGAAACTTTTGATCATACACGATATTCAATTAAAATTTAGCATATAATATATTCAATAATAATGTGAGAGGAAATAAATATGTACACCCTTAGAAAGAAAAATAAACTCGATAGTGTTTATACATTGTTTGTTTTTTTTGGTTGTTTTTTTTTTACTAAAAAGTTTACGTATATTTTTTTAAAAAACATATAACTTTTTACCAAAAATCTAGAAAATTTTACATACTTTAATTTTTTATTTTTTTTTTTTTAAATAATAATAAATTTTCAATTGCGCAGAATTTATTTATAAATCGAAAATTTACACCAAATATATAAAAAATCGAAGACAGAACTGACATTTTAAAAATATTAAATTTTTTTCAATTTTTCAAAATTTTTCTAAAAAAAAAAACGCAGAATTTCAAAGTTTACAACAAACTTAAAACCAAATAGACCACAGAAGCAGCTTTACTTATTTACAAAGATGATATCATATTGAAAGACAACATATTGAAAACAAGTATATACGGCCGTAAGTTCGGACAGGCCGAATCTTATGTACCCTTCACCATGGATTGCGTAGAAACTTGTACTAAAGACGTCATCCACAATTAAATTACTTGGGTTGCGGCCGATAGCAAGGCATCTTAAAACTTCTTAACATCATCTTCTAAAGGGTGATACGGTCAAAATTTGGTCAAGGGAAAACGCGTGTATACTAAATCAATTAGTATAAAATTCAGGAAAAATATTCAGTTAGGCTTTCGCTTTTCCAAATCCGAATTGCCGGGCCTCACGCTTGACACCTGCCATCAGATTTTGTACAGCCACCTTCTTCGCCGCAGAAAGCCAGTTTGCCTTGAACTGCTGCTCGTCCTTAGCAGTTTTTTTGGTCTTCTTTAGGTTCCGCTTGACAATAGCCCAGTATTTCTCAATTGGGCGGAGCTCTGGCGTGTTTGGAGGGTTCTTGTCCTTGGGAACCACCTGCACGTTGTTGGCGGCGTACCACTCCATGGCCTTTTTACCGTAATGGCAAGATGCCAAATCCGGCCAAAACAGTGAAGAACAACCGTGTTTCTTCAGGAAAAGCTGCAGGCGTTTATTCAAACACTCTTTTCTTGGTTGACAGTCCCGGAAGCTATGAAAATGCTGCTTTTAAAGCCACAGGTACAGATGGCTTGCCAAACCAGATATTTCTTTGCGAACTTTGACAGTTTTATGTGCTTGAAAAATATCTGCTACCTTTCCCCTTCCTTTCTGCCGTATAAAACTCCTGTCCCGGAAGCTGCTTGTAGTCGGCTTTGACGTAGGTTTCGTCGTCCATTACCACGCAGTCAAACTTCGTCAGCATCGTCGTGTACAGCCTCCGGGATCGCGCTTTGGCCGTCGAATATATATAAATATATATATATATATATATATATATATATATATATATATATATATATATATATATATATATATATATATATATATATATATATATATATATATATATATATATATATATATATATATATATATATATATATATATATATATATATATATATATATATATATATATATATATATATATATATATATATATATATATATATATATATATATATATATATATATATATATATATATATATATATATATATATATATATATATATATATATATATATATATATATATATATATATATATATATATATATATACTTTATGGGGTCTTAGAGCAATATTTCGATGTGTTACAAACGGAATGACAAAGTTAATATACCCCCATCCTATGGTGGAGGGTATAAAAATGTTGTTCCACCAAGACAACGCACCGTGCCACAAGTCATTGAGAACGATGGCAAAAATTCATGAATTGGGCTTCGAATTGTTTCCCCACCCATCGTATTCTCCAGAAAAATTAGCTGCAATGAAAAGGTGATCGCCGAAGCTGAGGCCTACTTTGAGGCAAAACCGAAGGAGTACTACCAAAATCGTATCAAAAAAATTGGAAGGTCGTTATAATCATTGTATCGCTCTTGAAGGGAACTATGTTGAATAATAAAAACGAATTTTGAAAAAAAAATGTGTTTTTCTTTGTTAGACCGGGGACTTATCAGCCAACCTGTTAACTATGGCCCCCGTGGTCATATGATATAAATCGGACGAAAGATAATATGGGAGCTAATTCTCAACCGATTTCAACTAAATTTGGCACACTTACACTATTAAACGTACCCCATGTGCAAAATTTGAAGCAAATCAGATATAAGTCCAAATCGGACGAAAGATATATATGGGAGCTAAATCTAAATCTGAGCCGATTTTAACCAAATTTGACACACATAACGACACCGTTAAACGTATCTCTCGTGCAAAATTTGAAATTTGAAGTCAGGGCAAAACTCTGGCTTTTGAGGTCATATAAGTGCAAATCGGACGAAAGATATATATGGGAGCTATATCTAAATCTGAACCGATTCCAATCAAATTTACCAAGCATTGGTACAATGTCAATTCTACTCTCTGTGCAAAATTTCACGAAAATCGGTAGTAAACTTTGGCCTTTGTTGCCATATGAGTCTAAATCGCACGAAAGATATATATGGGAGCTATATCTAAATCTGAACCGATTTGGCTGATATTTTGCAAGTTTTTCGAGACTCATAAAATATTCGGATGTATGGAATTTGAAGAACATCGGTTGATAAACACGCCAATTATGACCAGATCGGGGATAAATATGTATGATCGGTTTATATGGGGGCTATATCAAAACATGGTCCAATAATCAACATTTTCAGCACATCTCTTTATTTTCCTAGAATACCTCCAGATTTCAAATTTCAGGTAAATTGGATTAAAACTACGGATTCTAGAAGCACAAGAAATAAAATTGGGAGATCGGTCTATATGGGGGCTATATCAAAACATAGACCGATACACACCATTTTCGGCACACCTATTTATGGTTCAAGAATACCTCTAGATTTCCAATTTCAGGCAAATTGGGTAAAAACTACGGATTCTAGAAGCCCAAGAAGTAAAAACGGGAGATTGGTCCATATGGGGGCTATACCAAAACATGGACCGATACTCACCATTTTCGGCACACCTCTTTATGGTCCTAGAATATCTCTAGATTTCCGATTTGAGGCAACTTGGGTAAAAATTACGGAATCTAGAAGACCAAGAAGTAAAATCGGGAGATCGGTCTATATGGTGGCTATATCAAAACATGGACCGATAAACACCATTTTCGGCACACCTATTTATGGTCCAAGAATTCCTCTAGATTTCCAATTTCAGGCAAATTGGGTAAAAACTACGGATTCTAGAAGCCAAGAAGTAAAATCGGGTGATCAGTCTATATGGGGGCTATACCAAAACATGGAGCGATACCCCCATTTTCGACACACCATTTTGTGGTCTTAAAATACCTCTAGATTTCCAATTTCAGGCAAATTGAGTAAAAACTACGGATTCTAGAAGCCCAAGAAGTAAAAACGGGAGATCGGTCCATATGGGGGCTATACCAAAACATGGACCGATACTCACCATTTTCGGTAAACTTTTTAATGGTCCTCAAATACCTCTAGATTTTCAATTTCAGGCAAATTGGATAAAAACTACGGTTTTTATAAGCCCAAGACCCCAAATCGGGCAGTCGGTTTATATGGGGACTATATCAAAACTTGGACCGATATAGCACATCTTCGAACTTGACCTGCCTGCGACCAAAAAACGAATCTGTGCCAAATTTCAGTACGATAGCGCTATTATTGAAGGCTGTAGCGTGGTTACAACAGACAGACAGAATTTCTCCCTGATCAAGAATATATACTTTATATAGTCGAAAATCGATATTTCGATCTGTCATTACACACGGAATGACAAACTTATTATACCCCCATCACCATTCTATGGTGGTGGGTATAAAAAGCGAGTTGTAAAAAATTGAAGTAAAGGAACTTTCTCTGCCGTTAATATAAAGAACATCTTTGGAAGGACATTTTAGAAGTGCTTTTCCTTAAGTTAAAAAAAAACAAGTAAGGAAAGTCTAAAGTCGGGCGGGGCCGACTATATTATACCCTGCACCACTTTGTAGATCTAAATTTTCGATACCATATCACATCCGTCAAATGTGTTGGGGGCTATATATAAAGGTTTGTCCCAAATACATACATTTAAATATCACTCGATCTGGACAGAATTTGATAGACTTCTACCAAATCTATAGACTCAAAATTTAAGTCGGCTAATGCACTAGGGTGGAACACAATGGTAGTAAAAAAAATATGGGAAACGTTTAAATCTGAAGCAATTTTAAGGAAACTTCGAAAAAGTTTATTTATGATTTATCGCTCGATATATATGTATTGCAAGTTTAGGAAAATTAGAGTAATTTTTACAACTTTTCGACTAAGCAGTGGCGATTTTACAAGGAAAATGTTGGTATTTTGACCATTTTTGTCGAAATCAGAAAAACATATATATGGGAGCTATATCTAAATCTGAACCCATTTCAACCAAATTTGGCACGCATAGCAACAATGCTTATTCTACTCCCTGTGCAAAATTTCAACTAAATCGGAGTTAAAAATTGGCCTCTGTGGTCATATGAGTGTATATCGGGCGAAAGCTATATATGGGAGCTATATCTAAATCTGAACTGATTTCAACCAAATTTGGCACGCATAGCAACAATGCTAATTCTACTCCCTGTGCAAAATTTCAACTAAATCGGAGCAAAAAATTGGCCTCTGTGGTCATATGAGTGTAAATCGGCCGAAAGCTATATATTGGAGCTATATCTAAATCTGAACCGATTTCAACCAAATTTTGCACGCATAGCTACAATACTAATTCTACTCCCTGTGCAAAATTTCATCTAAATCGGAGCAAAAATTTAGCCTCTGTGGTCATTTGAGTGTAAATCGGGCGAAAGCTACATATAGGAGCTATATCTAAATCTGAACCGATTGCAACCAAATTTGAAACGCATAGCTACAATGCTAATTCTACTCCCTGTGCAAAATTTCAACCAAATTGGGGTAAAACTCTGTCTTCTGGGACCGTATTAGTCCATATCGGGCGAAAGATATATATGGGAGCTATATCTAAATCTGAACCGATTTCAATAAAATTTGGCACACTTGACTATGCTACTAATTGTACTCCTAGTGCAAAATTTCAACCAAATTCGGCAAAACTCTGGCTTCTGGGGCCATGTAAGTAAATATCGGGCGAAAGATATATATGGGAGGTATATCTAAATCTGAACCGATTTCAATCAAATTTTGCACACTTGACTATACGACTAAGTGTTATGTTTGTACACAATTTCAAGCACATCGGTATAAAACTCTGGCTGCTGGGTCCATATTAGTGCATATCGGGCGAAAGATATATATGGAAGCTATATCTAAATCTGAACCGATTTATTTCAAAATCAATAGGGTTCTATTCTGACACAAATTAGTAACATGTGCCAAATTTGAAGGCGATTGGACTTAAATTGCGACCTAGACTTTGATCACAAAAATGTGTTCACAGACAGACGGACGGACGGACGGACGGACAGACGGACATGGTTATATCGACTCAGGGACCCACCCTGAGCATTATTGCCAAAGACACCTTGTGTCTATCTCGTCTCCTTCTGGGTGTTAAAAACATATGCACTAACTTATAATACCCTGTTCCACAGTGTGGCGCAGGGTATAAATAGGAAAAAAATACTACACAGAAAAAAACGTAAATCGTTAAACTAATGTTCAATTTTACTTATTGTTACTGCAATTTTTTTATGTTATAGTTTAGTTTTGCTAATTTTTCCGAATTTGTGTAGAGCCCAATGCAAGTTTGTGGGTATAAAATAGAAAATATTATTAAGCATTAGTCTGTAAGGAATATTTTCCCTAGACGAAATAAATAAATAAATAAATAAATAAAAAAATGTAACTAACGGGTGATACGGTCAAAATTTGGTCAATATAAACTTGACGTATTTCTTTCAATTTTGCATTTAAAAAAGCTTAACATCCCTCATATTGAAGGTGTGTGTGTGTAGAATGTTGCCCCTATTTTGATTTTGGAATTCACTCTTCAGTTGTCAAAATGCCGTCCAAGCAAGAAGAGCAGCGTATCAAAATTTTGCTCGCGCATCGCGAAAATCCGAGCTACTCGCACGCAAAGCTGGCAAAATCGCTAAAAGTTGCCAAATCAACCGTTACAAATGTAATTAAAGTGTTTGGGGAACGTTTGTCGACAGCCAGGAAGTCTGGATCGGGGGAAATCGAAAACCGGAAGCCGCTGAGACGACAAAGAGAGTTGCCGGTAGTTTCAAGCGAAACCCTAACCTCTCTCTCCGAGATGCCGCAAATAAGCTGGGTGTATCGTCTACAACCGTGCATCGAACCAAAAAACGAGCCGCACTATCGACTTACAAGAAGGTAGTGACTCCAAATCGCGATGATAAACAAAATACGACGGCCAAAGCGCGATCCCGGAGGCTGTACACGACGATGCTGACGAAGTTTGACTGCGTGGTAATGGGCGACGAAACCTACGTAAAAGCCGACTACAAGCAGCTTCCGGGACAGGAGTTTTATACGGCAAAAGGAAGGGGAAAGGTAGCAGATATTTTCAAGCACATAAAACTGTCAAAGTTCGCAAAGAAATAGCTGGTTTGGCAAGCCATATGTACCTGTGGCTTGAAAAGCAACATTTTCATAGTTTCCGGGACTGTCAACCAAGAAATTTACGTGAAAGAGTGTTTGAATAAACGTCTGCTGCCTTTCCTGAAGAAACACGGTTGTTCCGTACTGTTTTGGCCGGATTTGGCATCTTGCCATTACGGTAAAAAGGCCATGGAGTGGTACGCCGCCAACAACGTGCAGGTGGTTCCCAAGGACAAGAACCCTCCCAACACGCCAGAGCTCCGCCCAATTGAGAAATACTGGGCTATTGTCAAGCGGAACGTAAAGAAGACCAAAAAAGCTGTTAACGACGAGCAGCAGTTCAAGGCAAACTGGCTTTCTGCGGCGAAGAAGGTGGACAAGGTGGCTGTACAAAATCTGATGGCAGGTGTCAAGCGTGAGGCCCGGCAATTCGGATTTGGAAAAGCGAAAGTCTAATTGAATATTTTTCCTGAATTTTATACTAATTGAACTTGAAAAAGAAATTTAATTTGATTTTTTAAATAAACGATTTCACCGATTAACACGCGTTTTCCCTTGACCAAATGTTGACCGTATCACCCTTTAACACCGTAGAAAAATTTCGTACGATTCCCATCAATTTTCCTCTATGAGAATTTCTAATTTTGTAACTGTTAGTTCAAAGGCCTATTAAGTCATTAAAGTGTCTTTGACAACGAATTGGACACTGAAAAATCTTTAAATTTATTGGCTTTTTTCAAAATGTCTTTAAAAATAGGCGATGTTTTTAACAATTTATTTTAAAGTTGTTTTTTATTTGAAGATATCCTTACCTCAATTATCCGCTTCTTTGGCTCGGAATCAATACCAAAATCATATGTAAAGACAAAATCTTTGGAACCGGGCATGCATTTTTCAGTAAGGAAATTTCAGAAAGTGGCACAATTTTTTTTTCACTTTGTTTTCCTATTTTTTTCTGTGTAGAACAAATGATATGTGCTTCCTAAAAACATATTCGATGGGTACTTTTCATATCGTCAAAAATGGTCTTCCTCATCTGTCTGATTAGAATCATCCGCTATACTTCACAAATGATTTGTGCTTGCCGGCATATTTAGGCAATTGGCAGGGGATATGCTTGCGTTTTGGTTTGGCCAAAAGGAAATTGTTTAAAAGCAACTATTTTCTAGGTTGAAATTGAATACAGTGTGGCTATAGCCACACGTCTTCTTTTTCGACGCTCTGATGTAAACAACAAGAAGAAAAAAATTTGTAAACATGCTACCCCATACAATAATTATCAAAATACTTAAATTTCGTTTTTAGCAAGTGACCTTAGGTTATACTATAATTGTTTTCTTTTTCTGACTATTTTTTTATGGGTTCTAAGCCAAAAACATTTTTGCGGAAATGATTTTGATTGCTCTTTTTTTCATTTTTCTTTTTTTTCTTGGCTGACATATGCTAAACAAATGCTTATCCCTGACATTGCCCTGGATGTCATTTACCTAAAATATCATTTCACTTTAAATAAAAAGAAAATATCTCATAATATGTTATAATATAACAACATACATAGTGACAACTTTCTACATGATATTCGTTAAAAAAAAAAGAATAACAAAAAAAAAAAAAATAATTTAAAAAAGTTTTAACGTTACATAATTAAGAACTGACATCTTTTTATTGGTGATGTATAATTTATATGTATGAAAGACCTTCAATGGAACAAAAAAGAATGACGCCCGATTGACACTTTTAGAACTAAGTATGTAGTATGTAGTATATATAGACATATTCGCATCATATCAGAAGTCAAAGAAACCTTAAAGGCCTTAAGCACAGAAAAACTATCACCAAAATATATTCGATTAAAAAGTTAATTGAAGTTGAAAATTTAGTCAATTAATAAATTAATTGATACAATTAACTTTTTAATCAAGATAGAAGCATTAATATAATTTAGTAAGTGATTGAATTTTTAATTAAAAAATTAATTGATACAATTAACTTTTAATCAAACTCGAAAGACTAAGTCAGTTAAAACAAGTATATACGATCGTAAGTTCAGCCAGGCCGAATCTTATGTACCCTGCACCATGGATTATGCAGAAACTTCTTTTAAAGACTGTCATCCACAATCGAATTCCTTGGGTAACAAAATTTTCTATAGAAATAAAATGTTGGTAGATTATTTTTGGCGATATGGACCAATTTTTGTGTGATTGGCCATTGGCTATATATAACTATAGACCGATATGGACCAATTTTTGCGTGGCTGTTAGCGGCCATATACTAGCGCAATGTACCAAATTTCATCCGAATCGGATGAATTTTGCTCCTCCAAGAGGTTCCGGAGGTCAAATTTGGGATCGATTAATATGGGAGCTATATACTATTATGGACCGATATGGACCAATTTTTGCATGGTTGTTAACACCAAGTAACACCACGTACCAAATTTCAACCGGATCGGATGAATTTCGCTCCTCAAAGAGGCTCCGGAGTTCAAATCTGGGGATCGGTTTATATGGTGGCTATATATAATTATGGACCTATATGGACCAACTTTTGCTTGGTTGTTAGAGATCATATACTAACACCACATACCAAATTTCAACCGGATCGGATGAATTTCGCTCCTCAAAGAGGCTCCGGAGTTCAAATGTGGGGATCGGTTTATATGGTGGCTATATATAATTATGGACCGATATGGACCAATTTTTGCATGGTTCTTAACACCAACTAACACCACGTACCAAATTTCAACCGGATCGGATGAATTTCGCTCCTCAAAGAGGCTCCGGAGGTGAAATCTGGGGATCGGTTTATATGGGGGCTATATATAATTATGGACCGATATGGACCAATTTTTGCATGGTTATTATAGACCATATACTAACACCACATACCAAATTTCAACCGGATCGGACGAATTTTGCTCCTCCAAGAGGCTCTGCAAGCCAAATCTGGGGGTCGGTTTATATGGGGGCTATACGCAAAAGTAGTCCGATATGGCCCATATGCAATACTATCCGACCTACATCAATAACAACTCCATATGTTATGCCAAGATTCAAGTCGATAACTCGTTTCGTTCGGAAGTTAGCGTTATTTCAACAGACGGACGGACGGACATGCTCAAATCGACTCAGAATTTCACCACGACCCAGAATATATACTTTATGGGGTCTTTGAGCAATATTTCGATGTGTTACAAACGGAATGACAAAGTTAATATACCCCTATCCTATGGTGGAGGGTATAATTAATTGGATCAATTAATTTCGTGATTGAATCAGGCATTTTATGTTTTTTTTTATGTGAACTCATGCAAACGGCAAATTCTGTTCAGTTTTTGTTTTGTTATCAAGATGCAACAAATACAGCACATATAAAGTAAATTTCATTAATTTTAAAGAATTTTTTAAGTCAACAAAATTTTATTTAATTTTCCGATAACCATTTTTAAAGACAAAACTACTTTATTGAAAAGTTTATCGTTTTTGAGATAAGGAAAAAAATGTATCAGAAAAATGAGTTTTCTTCGCATTTTAAAGACATGAAATATTTGGCCTCACAACAACATTTTTTCATTGAAGGATATTTAACTTTAGCGATCCAAAATTTCATCCTAAGAATGAAAATAATATTAGCTTTTAAAACATACCAGGAAAACTAACATTTCTGAGATGTTTTCGGGAATGAAAACTACTTGTGTTTGTAGTACTCTTCAAGACTTGTCGTGTGATAGCAAAATATATCGCAGGTATAGTGCACGGTGTTGACATTTTTAAATTGATAATTTTTACAATTTTTAATCTTCACAAATTGTAATTAACCCATTAGGTGGGTTGGCAAAAACGAACTGGTTTGTGTCTCGACTAGTCAAATTTACAATTTATATTCACGCCCATCCTTTCTACTTTGTTTTATTTCATTACATTTTATACTGTTCTGGGAGGATACAATCTAACAAACACAGTCCATTCTAGCTTGATCAATCTCGAAACTATACCGACTGACCAATCGAAGTATTGTCGATTGCTAATCACTATTGTTTTTTTATCTCTGTGTGGCATAATATACAGATACCGCAACGAAAAAATGACTCGTTTTGTCACTCGATCCAATACTCATAAGACTGGAAATGCTGAACAGCTGTCCTTGTTTGGAACAAGCCCTCAAAAAATAAGTCGCTAAAATGGACATGAAATAGTGCCCCAAGATTTTGTGTTTTATTCGTAAAGTCTCATTTTGAGTATGAAATAAAACTTTATCAACAATGAAAAAATGTCCCAATAATCATGAAATAGACCCCATGGATCGATGAGGCGAAACCACGAAACGAAAATGTTACCGTGGTGCAATGGTTAGCATGCCCGCCTTGCATACACAAGGTCGTGGGTTCGATTTCTGCTTCGACCGAACACCAAAAGGATTATCCCACCTCAGTAATGCTGGTGACATTTCTGAGGGTTTCAAAACTTCTCTAAGTGGTTTCACTGCAATGTGGAACGCCGTTCGGACTCGGCTATAAAAAGGAGGTCCCTTGTCATTGAGCTTAACATGGAATCGGGCAGCACTCAGTGATAAGGGAGAAGTTCACCAATGTGGTATCACAATGGACTGAATAGTCTAAGTGAGCCTGATACATCGGGCTGCCACCTAACCTAACTAACTTTGGTCGAAACTGAGATTGAATCCATAACCAGTGACGGGAGCCATCGTGGTGCAATGGTTAGCATGCCCGCCTTGCATACACAAAGTCGTGGGTTCGATTCCTGCTTCGACCGAACACAAAAAATTTTTTCAGCGGTGGATTATCCCATCTCAGTAATGCTAGTGACATTTCTGAGGGTTTCAAAGCTTCTGTAGGGATCCACCGTGGTGCAATGGTTAGCATGCCCGCCTTGCATACACAAGGTCGTGGGTTGGATTCCTGCTTCGACCGAACACCAAAAAGTTTTTCAGCGGTGGATTATCCCACCTTAGTAATGCTGGTGACATTTCTGAGGGTTTCCAAGCTTCTCTAAATGGTTTCACTGCAATGTGGAACGTCGTTCGGACTCGGCTATAAAAAGGAGGTCCCTTGTCATTGAGCTTAACATGGAATGGGGACAGCATTCAGTGATCAGAGAGAGAGAGAGAGTTCACCAATGTGGAATTACAATGGACTGAATAGTCTAAGTGAGCCTGATACATTGGGCTGCCACCTAACCGAACCTATGCCCAGTGACCATTCTAGTATTTTTTAGTTCGCTAGATTTAGCATTTTTTTTATTCAAGCGCAAAATTTTCATTTATCATTTATCATTTTGCATTTTTTTTTAGATTTTTTTCAATTATTAATTTAGCATTATTCGATCTACAAAATTTGCAATATGTTAGTACTTGTTTGGCTAATAATCTCGTCCATTTATAAAGAATATTTAGAAGTAGCGGTTTGAAGCCAAATTTAAGTATAAATACCACGAAGTAAATTTAACGATGTCCGTTTGTCTGCCCATGTATTTTTGCATTCATATTGTGGGTCGTATTAACCCTTTCGACCCTAAAGTTGCCTGTGGGCAACTTTTTGTGTTTTGAGACTCACTGTCAGCGTTGTTTTTGTTTTTGTTCATAAAACTGTAACGGTATCGAAAGCTACAAGTGTTTTCTTCAAGTTGAATGAAAAATCAGCTAATTTGATTGTCAATTAGCAAAAAATTTTTCATTAATACGCACGTACCTCAAGAAAAAAATATTTGCGAATTTAAAAAGAGATTTTTATACATGTGACTTTTTTCAAAAATTACAACTAAAATGTTGAAAGTTTTTATTAAATGTATTGTAGTACATGTCAAATAAAATATTTCAGGAAGTCAAATCTTAGAATTGGAAAAAACAACAGATGGGAAATTTTTAAAATTGAAAAGTTGCCTGTGGGCAACTTTGGGCAATTGTGGTAGTAAAATTACATATTTTTGAACATAAGACCTGGAGAAAAAAGGTTTGAAAAACAATGATTTTGAAAAAATTTTGAACTTCAATTGGGATGTCCCAGTGACGAGAAATGCGACGATGATGTGGAAAACATATCTGCAGTGCAGTGGGGAATTTGGAAGGGGTAGTAAAAAGGGAGGAAGCCACTTCTTGCCAACATACTAGTGGATTAGCACGAATATTGATGCTTTATAATACTTTGGTTTTTTACACCGCCAGTTAAATTGACATGGGTTAAAAACAAAAAAAAAAAACAAAATATTTTCGTGAGTCACGCGTGATTCACGCGAAGCCGTGAATGAAATTTAAACGAAATCTCGTGAATGAAATTTAAACGAAACCTCGTGAATGTGCGTGAACGGGATTAAAGAAAAATGTGTGGCGCGTGAGCGTGAGTAAAAATCAAATTGTGTTCGTGATTGTGAGTGAGTAAACTTTCTCCGAAATCACGCTCCCGATAAAAATTTACTTTCACGATCCAACCGACGCTCACGATCCAACTCACGCTCAAGATAAAATTCACGTTAACAATAAAATTCATATTCACGATAAAATTCGCACTCACGGAAAAACAGACACAAAAAGTCACGATCACGAACAAATTCACGTTCACGATTAAATTCAAGCTTCACCTTTACATATTTAATCACGCTTAAGATTTCACTAGCGTGAGTCACGAGAAATTTCGTTAATTACCAGAATTTTATTGAGCCACGAAAATTGTCGTGTTCCGAAAATATTCGTGACTTACGAGATTTGTCGTGAATTACGAAAATTGTCGTGAATCGTGCGAAAGCGTGAGACATAAACATTGTTCATGTGTGAGCGTGTGCGAGTGAGTACAAATATTTCTTCGTGCATGTGTTTGAGCGTGATTGAAATTCCACTCACGCGCGCATCTAAGTATATATTTACTGTAAAATAACAAAAAACTTAACAAAAATCCAATAAAACGTAATACGTCTATCATTACAAAACAAAATAGTTTGTAGTCACAATTGCCCAAAGTTGCCCACAGGCAACATTCTCTACCGCCTAAACGAATGGGCGTGGCGACCCGAAATTTTGGCTAGACGCTTCTTAAATGACTTCAACATGATTAAAAGTAAAAAAAAATGTTAGCGATACCTATAAAAATTCGGGGTCGAAAGGGTTAAGTCCAATCGCCCTCGAATTGGGGAAAGCTTCCTACTGCGGTTCAATCTGACCAACACTTAGCATATATCCTAACCAATTTCCAGGATGAATTTATTTCCAGGATATGATTAGTCAAATCACTATAGATTTAGATTTAGCTCTCATATATGTATGTACTGCTTTTATATATTATCTGGTTTTATTAAAATTTGGCAAATGTTAATATTTTATTGCATGTACTACAAGTTTGTTGTTAAATTTTGTTTTATTTTGGAATTTATTTTAAATTTTGTTTATTTAAATTTTAAATTTTATTGTGCTCCAGTGTAGGGCTTGTAAAAAAATTGTGTGAACATTTCCAAAAGTTTTCTTACGATTGTTAATTTTTTCCTCAAATACGTGAAGGAGTTCATATATATATTTTGAAATTCATATTGAGTAACAGGTTGGCTGATAAGTCCCCGGTCTAACAAAGAAAAACACATTTTTTTTTGTCAAAATTCGTTTTTATTATTCAACAAGTTCCCTTCAAGAGCGATACAACGATTATAACGACCTTCCAATACTATTTTGGTAGTACCATTTTGGTAGTACTCCTACTCCTTGATACCATTTTGGTAGTACTCCTTCGGTTTTGCCTAAAAATAGACCTCAGTTTCGGCGATCACCTCTTAATTGCAGCCAAATTTTTTCCCTGCGAGCATCCTTTTGAGGTCTGAGAACAAGAAAAAGTCGCTGGGGGCCAGATCTGGAGAATACGGTGGGTGGGGAAGCAATTCGAAGCCCAATTCATGAATTTTTGTCATCGTTCTCAATGGCTTGTGGCACGGTACGTTGTCTTGGTGGAACAATACATTTTTCTTCTTCATATGGGGCCGTTTTGCCGCGATTTCGACCTTCAAACGCTCAAATAACGCCATATAATAGTCACTGTTGATGGTTTTTCCCTTCTCAAGATAATCGATAAAAATTATTCCATGCGCATCCCAAGAAACAGAGACCATTACTTTGCCAGCGGACTTTTGAGTCTTTCCACGCTTCGGAGACGGTTCACCGGTCGCTGTCCACTCAGCCGACTGTCGATTGGACTCAGGAGTGTAGTGATGGAGCCATGTTTCATCCATTGTCACACATCGACGGAAAAACTCGGGTGTATTACGAGTTAACAGCTGCAAACACCGCTCAGAATCATCAACACATTGTTGTGTTTGGTCAAATATGAACTCGCGCGGCACCCATTTTGCACAGAGCTTCCGCATATGCAAATATTGATGAATGATATGACCAACACGTTCCTTTGATATCTTTATGGCAAATCCATTTTGTGGATTTTTTTGATATTTTCGTCGGTAACCACCTCTTTCGGGCGTCCACTGCGTTCACCGTTCTCCGTGCTCATTTCACCACGCTTGAATTTTGCATACCAATCAATTATTGTTTATTTCTCTAGGGCAGAGTCCGGAAACTCATTATCAAGCCAAGTTTTTGCTTCCACCGTATTTTTTTCCCTGCAGAAAACAGTATTTTATCAAAACACGAAATTCCTTTTTTTCCATTTTTTTTCACAATAACAAAAGTTGCTTCACAAAAGACGCTCTATCTCACAAACTAATTTGAAGGTTGGTACTATATAAAAATAATATGCATTTAATACTAGCGACGCCATCTATGTGTCAGACCGGGGACTTATCAGCCAACCTGTTACGCTGCCCACATTACGACTGTTGAAACTGAATATGTTGTCAATGTTTAAAATTCTTTGCAAGCATTCATTCAAATATGCTGTTGTTATAATGGTACCAGCACACGGACGAAAAAGACTGTTTTTCATATGTTTGGATGTAAAAAATATATGTTTTTTAACACAATATTTTTAAGTGCAAGCATATAATGTTCATAAACTAGCATAACATGTTTGGGACATAAACGGTTTGTAAATATATTATGCTTAGATGCAAACATATATGTGTATAGAAAGTGAGACCTAGAGAGTATGCTGCAAGTAAAATAATGGAAGTAACCAATTGGCGTCTTAAAATATATACACACAAAGAAAATTTCATAAAAATCTTTTTCTACCAGTGTATGCTTTAAGGTGAAACATAATATGTTTGAACAATACAAACAATATTTTGTTTGGACCAATCCCTAAAATATATACACACAAAAAAACAATCTGATTCAATCAAAAAATTAATTGATCCAATTAATTTTTTAATTGAAATGTCTTCAATCACGAAAATAATAGTATCAATCACAGTTTTAATTGGGCATTTAAAAAATTCTTGATTAAAACAATAATTGATTTCATTAGCAAATTTCAATTAATTTTCTAATTGATTCAATTAAAAATTTAATTGATGTTGATTGCAAAACTCAATTAATTATACCCTGCGCCACACTGTGGAACAGGGTATTATAAGTTAGTGCATATGTTTGTAACACCCAGAAGGAGACGAGATAGACACATGGTGTCTTTGGCAATAATGCTCAGGGTGGGTCCCTGAGTCGATATAACCATGTCCGTCTGTCCGTCCGTCCGTCCGTCCGTCTGTCTGTGAACACATTTTTGTGATCAAAGTCTAGGTCGCAATTTAAGTCCAATCGCCTTCAAATTTGGCACATGTTCCTAATTTGGGTCAGAACAGAACCCTATTGATTTTGGAAGAAATCGGTTCAGATTTAGATATAGCTCCCATATATATCTTTCGCCCGATATGCACTAATATGGATCCAGCAGCCAGAGTTTTATACCGATTTGCTTGAAATTTTGTACAAACATAACACTTAGTCGTATAGTCAAGTGTGCAAAATTTGATTGAAATCGGTTCAGATTTAGGTATAGCTCCCATATATATCTTTCGCCCGATATGGACTTATATGGCCCCAGAAGTCAGATTTTTGGCCGAATTTGGTTGAAATTTTGCACTAGAAGTACAATTAGTAGTATAGTCAAGTGTGCAAAATTTGATTGAAATCGGTTCAAATTTAGATATAGCTCCCATATATATCTTTCGCCCGATATGGACTAATATGGTCCTAAAAGCCAGAGTTTTGGCCCAATTTGGTTGAAATTTTGCACGGGGATTATATTTAGCATTATAGCTATGCGTGCCAAGTTTGGTTGAAATCGGTTCAGATTTAGTTATAGCTCCCATATATATCTTTCGCCCGATATACACTAATATAGACCCAGCAGCCAGAGTTTTATACCGATTTGCTTGAAATTTTGCACAAGGAGTACAATTGGTAGTATAGTCATGTGTGCCAAATTTGATTGAAATCGATTCAGATTTAGATATAGCTTCCATATATATTTTTCGCCTGATATGGACGTATATGGCCCCCGAAGCCAGAGTTTTGGCCTAATTTGGTTGAAATTTTGCACTAGGAGTACAATTAGTAATATAGTCATGTGTGTTAAATTTGATTGAAACCGGTTCAGATTTAGATATAGCTCCCATATATATGTTTCTCTGATTTCGACAAAAATGGTAAAAATACCAACATTTTCCTTGTTAAATCGCCACTGCTTAGTCGAAAAGTTGTAAAAATGACTCTAATTTTCCTAAACTTCTAATACATATATATCGAGCGATAAATCATAAATAAACCTTCGCGAAGATTCCTTAAAATTGCTTCAGATTTAAATGTTTCCCATATTTTTTTTTACTAAAATTGTGTTCCACCCTAGTGCATTAGCCAACTTAAGTTTTGAGTCTATAGATTTTGTAAAAGTCTATCAAATTCTGTCCAAATCGAGTTATATTTAAATGTATGTATTTGGGACATACCTTTATATATAGCACCCAACACATTTGAGGGAGTTGATATAATATCGAAAATGTGGATCTACAGAGTGGTGCAGGGTATAATATAGTCGGCTCCGCCCGACTTTAGACTTTCCTTACTTGTTTTAACTGACTTATGCTATGGTCACACTGGGTAAATATTTGACAGAAATCGAAAAAGAATCCGTCGCCACAGCCAAACCTGCAATAATTTTGAACTCATATTGGATATATAACATCATTGCAGGGTTATTTTCCAAAACCCGTATCCAGATATTTGGAAAATGTTTCTGGAAAAATGTTTGATACTCATTTTGGTCAAATATTTGCCTAGACCATAGCCTTAGTCTTTCGAATTTGATTAAAAAGTTAATTCTATCAATTAATTTTTTAATTAATAATTTTAGAATTTTCAATAATTACTTAATGTCTCTACCTTGATTAAAAAGTTAATTGTATCAACTAATTTATTAAATGAAGACATTTTCAACTTCAAATAACTCTTTAATTGGAAATATTTTCGTGATATTTGTTTCTGTGTATGCTTGAAGCAAAATGTGTTTGGGGTATATGTTACAGAAGCGATTTTTTTGAGGGTGCAGCCTACGCTTTTAGTAAAGTAGGTAGTTTCAAGAAATTGAAAAACAAAAGCCCCAAAAAACTCGTTTCGTAATGAAAAAAACCCCAAAACTTCATTATGAAGCAGGACCCCAAAAAACGAAACAAATCCCCAAATATCATTGTTTTTTTTCTATATAAAGCTTTGGGTCTGTATTTAATTTCCATTTTTGGGTGGTATTTAACGGAGCCATTATATCATAATGATGAATTGAGGGGGAATTTTCACAAATTAAAAAAAAAAAAACAAGTATATACGGCCGTAAGTTCGGCCAGGCCGAAGCTTATGTACCCTCCACCATGGATTGCGTAGAAACTTCTACTGAAGACTGTCATCCACAATCGAATTACTTGGGTTGCGGTAACACTTGCCGATGGCAAGGTATCTTAAAACTTCCTAACACCGTCTTCTAAATTACAAGGTAGTCCATACGTAGTATATATTAAACTAAAAAAGGCCGATTAAAAAAGTATATAATTAAGTTTAAAGTTTCTATAGAAATACAATTTTGACAACATTTTCTATAGAAGTAAAATTTGGAAAAAATTTTCTATAGAAATAAAATTTGGAAAAAATTTTCTATAGAAATAAAATCTTGACAACATTTTCTATAGAAATAAAATTTGGAAAAAAATTTCTATAGAAATAAAATTTTGACAAAATTTTCTATAGAAATAAAATTTAGACAAAATTTTCTACAGAAATAACATTTTGACAAAATTTTCTACAGAAATAACATTTTGACAATGTATTCCATAAAAATAAAATTTTGGTAGATTATTTTTGGCTCGAGTGGCAACCATGAATATGAACCGATATGGACCAATTTTTGTGTGATTGGGGATCGGCTATATATAACTATAGACCGATATGGACCAATTTTGGCATGGATATTAGCGGCCTTATACTAACACCACGTTCCAAATTTCAACCGGATCGGATGAATTTTGCTCCTCCAAGAGGCTCCGGAGGATAAATCTGGGAATCGGTTTATATGGGGACTATATATATTATTATGGACCGATATGGACCAATGTTTGATGGTCATTAGAGAACATATACCAACACCACGTACCAAATTTCAGCCGGATCGGATGAAATTTTCGTTTCTTAGAGGCTCCGCAAGCCAAATCGGGGGATGGGTTTATATGGGGGCTATATATAATTATGGGCCGATGTGGACCAATTTTTGCATGGTCATTACAGAACATATACCAACACCATGTACCAAATTTCAGCCGGATCGGATGAAATTTTCGTTTCTTAGAGGCTCCGCAAGCCAAATCGGGGGATCGGTTTATATGGGGGCTATATATAATTATGGACCGATATTGCATGGTTATTAGAGACCATATACTAACACTATGTACCAAATTTCAGCCGGATCGGATGAAATTTGGTTCTCTTAGAGCAATCGCAAGCCAAATTTGGGGGTCCGTTTATATGGGGTCCATGTAATTATGGACCGATATGGACCAATTTTTGCATGGTTGTTAGAGACCATATACTAACACCATGTACCTAATTTCAGCCGGATCGGATGAAATTTGCTTCTTTTAGGGCGATCGCAAGCCAAATTTGGGGGTCCGTTTATATGGGGGCTATACGTAAAAGTGGACCGATATGGACCAATTGTTGCATGGTTGTTAGAGACCATATACTAACACCATGTACCAAATTTCAGCCGGATCGGATGAAATTTGCTTCTCTTAGAGCAATCGCAAGCCAAATTTGGGGATCCGTTTATATGGGGGCTATACGTAAAAGTGGACCGATATGGACCAATTTTTGCATGGTTGTTAGAGACCATATACTAACACCATGTACCTAATTTCAGCCGGATCGGATGAAATTTGCTTCTTTTAGAGCGATCGCAAGCCAAATTTGGGGGTCCGTTTATATGGGGGCTATACGTAAAAGTGGACCGATATGGACCAATTTTTGCATGGTTGTTAGACACCATATACTAACACCATGTACCAAATTTCAGCCGGATCGGATGAAATTTGCTTCTCTTAGAGCAATCGCAAGCCAAATTTGGGGGTCCGTTTATATGGGGGCTATACGAAAAAGTGGACCGATATGGACCAATTTTTGCATGGTTGTTAGACACCATATACTAACACCATGTACCAAATTTCAGCCGGATCGGATGAAATTTGCTTCTCTTAGAGCAATCGCAAGCCAAATTTGGGGGTCCGTTTATATAGGGGCTATACGTAAAAGTGGACCGATATACATCAATAACAACCACTTGTGCCAAGTTTCAAGTCGATAGCTTGTTTCGTTCGGTAGTTAGCGTGATTTCAACAGACGCTCAGATCGACTCAGAATTTCACCACGACCCAGAATATATATACTTTATGGGGTCTTAGAGCAATATTTCGATGTGTTACAAACGGAATGACAAAGTTAATATACCCCCATCCTATGGTGGAGGGTATAAAAATGAAATAAATCCCAAAAAATGAAATAAATCCCAATAATTATTGCCTTTGTTTACCGAAGCGGAGACATATTTCATTTTTATTTTTGTGGACTTTTTTCATAGATACTATTAAAGGGTCGTCAATATCCACCAGAAAATGAAATTTATACCAATAAAAGTGTGATGTTTATAGGAGGAAACTCAAATCCCCAAAAGAATCGAATTCGAGCCAGGCATTATCTAAGCATTTTTTTTCTTAATATATTTGGCACACACGATGCTTTGGCTTTGGTTTGTTGGCGATGTCATTTTCGATGTCAGCACTGCTGTGTTGCCACTTCAAAATGACGATGTTGACACACTTCTGTTTAAAAATAAAAACATCTGCAGCACCATTATGAGCGGCATGAAGCGGCGTAGACCCATGCAATGCTTGGATTTTGACATCTTTTGTTCTTTTCGCATGGTTAAGATTACATGCCCGTTATGTATCTGCAACAAACTAGGGAGCAGAAAGAAGTCTACCATCCAAAATGAATGAAAAAATTTGGTATGTGAAACCAAACCGAGAGAGAGAGGAACAAAAATTGGTGCAAGATCCTCATTAATCAGTTTAAATTAAAAGTGAACAAAAGCAGCTAACCATGCACACTCAAATCAAAGAGATACAATGTAAATTGGCTCTTTGGGGGAAATAAATGCGACCCGTTCAATTAGTAATGTCGCCAAAAATAATCCTCAAAATGAAAACAATTGACATCAGACACAGACACTCGAAGACAAGTTGCAGCAATCAACAATAATCACAATGTGGGTTCACAGGCGATGAAGAAATGATCAAACAGAACATTCCATTTTTCTTAACTTATCCATTCGCAATTCGAAAAATTCTATTTACAGAATATGACAACAGCAATGACGGTTTTGTTATTCCTAGGCTGGAGACAAAATACAAAAGCGACTGTTCCAATTCTTCTTCAAGGCAAAGTGATAAAGTACTTAAGTGCTGACTACACCCTCAAAAAAAAAAAAGGAAAAAATATAGATTGCAATCGACAATAGATGGAGTATTTCGAGATATACGCATCAGACAATACTGAAACTATAGGGTGGTTGATATGTAATGCAACAAAGAGAAGCGCTTTATTTGTAAATATTTTGTTTTTTATTATTTTTTTTTTTTTTTTTCAAAAGCACAAAATGTCGGAAATAACATAAAATTTTAGAATCAGTCTAGAGTTGTTCGAAATGGCTACGTTTGACACAAATGATTGCCTTCAAACGGCCATCCAAGCCATCACTCGCTGACAGAGAATGAAGCCGACCCATTATTGTCGGCATCGGCTGATAGTGATTTTTTGGCTCCGGCGGCTACGGCTTGACGGCTGATATAAATTTGTCTACTCGGCGGCGGACAACTATCCATTATAAAATCATTTTGAAGTTATCCGAATGGTAATGAGATTATTTGTACAACTAATCTTAAAATCACATTTACATTTCATTCAAATTTTCTGAGCTAAATTTTTGCAAAGTTATTTTAGCAACTTGATACTGACAGATTTTGGGTGACAAAAAATACCAAATTTATTATTAAATTTTTATACCCTCCACCATAGGATGGGGGTATATTAACTTTGTCATTCCGTTTGTAACACATCGAAATATTGCTCTAAGACCCCATAAAGTACATATATTCTGGGTCGTGGTGAAATTCTGAGTCGATCTGAGCATGTCCGTCCGTCCGTCCGTCTGTTGAAATCACGCTAACATCCGAACGAAACAAACTATCGACTTGAAACTTAGCACAAGTAGTTGTTATTGATGTAGGTCGGATGGTATTGCAAATGGGCCATATCGGTCCAATTTTACGTATAACCCCCATATAAACGGACCCCCAAATTTGGTTTGCGATTGCTCTAAGAGAAGCAAATTTCATCCGATCCGTCTGAAATTTGGTACATGGTGTTAGTAAGTGGTCTCTAACAACCATGCAAACATTGGTCCACATCGTTCCATAATTATATATAGCCCCCATATAAACCGATCCCCCGATTTGACCTCCGGAGCCTCTAAGAGAAGCAAATTTTATCCGATCCGGCTGAAATTTGGTACATGGTGTTGGTATATGTTCTCTAATGACCATGCAAAAATTGGTCCACATCGACCCATAATTATATATAGCCCCCATATAAGCCGATCCCCAGTTTTGACCTCCGGAGCCTCTTAGAGGAGCAAAATTCATCCGATCCGGTTGAAATTGTGTACGTGGTGTTAGTATATGGTCTCTAACAACCATGCAAGAATTGGTCCATATCGGTCCATAATTATATATAGCCGCCATATAAATCGATCCCCAGATTTGTCCTGCGGAGCCTCTTGGAGGAGTAAAATTCATCCGATCCGGTTGAATTTTGGAACATGGTGTTAGAATGTGGTCTCTAACAAACACGCAAGAATTGGTCCATATCGGTCCATAATTATATGTAGGCCCCATATAAACCGTTTCACAGATTTGATCTCCGGAGCCTCTTGGAGGAGCAAAATTCATCCGATCCGGTTGAAATTTGCAACATGGTGTTAGTATAAGGCCGCTAATAACCATGCCAAAATTGGTCCATATCGGTCTATAGTTATATATAGCCGATCCCCAATCACACAAAAATGGGTCCATATCGGTTCATAATCAGGGTTGCCACTCGAGCCAAAAATAATCTACCAAAATTTTATTTTTATGGAAAACATTGTCAAAATGTTATTTCTATAGAAAATTTTGTCAAAATTTTATTTCTATAGAAAATTTTTTCCAAATTTTATTTCTATAGAAAATTTTTTCCAAATTTTATTTCTATAGAAAATTTTGTCAAAATTTTACTTCTATAGAAAATGTTGTCAAAATTTTATTTTGTCAAAATTTTATTTTGTCAAAATTTTATTTCTATAGAAACTTTAAACTTTTATATACGTATTTAATCGGCCCTTTTGTAGTTTAATATATATCACGTATGTGGTATATATTACGTTGTTAGGAAGTTTTATTATACCTTGCCATCGGCTTCAGTAGACGTTTCTACGCAATCCATGGTGGAGGGTACATAAGATTCGGCCTGGCCGAACTTACGGCCGTATATACTTGTTCTGATTTAAATCAATATTTTTAATTAATTGACGGCTAATTTTGAGTCGAAATGAGTCGACTGGTTGGCGGCGGCTAACATCGTCGGCGCTACTCGGCGACTTCATTCTCTGCTCGCTGAATGAAAATGACTCTGCGGTATTTTGGCCCATTCACGGCGAAGCACCGTCTTGAGATAATCAAAACTTCAGAATTTTTTAGTGCCAACCTTACTCTCTAAAATTCCCCAGATGCAAAGATGGCTGGAGTGGCAATCGTGATTTTTCTGTGATTGGGGATCGGTTTATTTGGGGCTATATATAATATGGATGGATACGGGCCAATTTTGGCATGGTTGTTAACGGCCATACACTAGCGAAATGTATCAAATTTCAACCGGATCGGATGAATTTTGCTCCTTTAAGAGGCTCCGAAGGTCAAATCTGGGGATCGGTTTATATAAGGGCTATATATAATTATGGACCGATATGGACCAATTCTGGCATGGTTGTTAGAGACCATAAACTAACACCTCGTACCAAATTTCAACTGAATCAGATGAATTTTGGTCTTCCAAGATGCTCCGGAGGTCAAATCTGGCGATCGGTTTATATGTGGGCTATATATAATTATGGACCGATGTGGACCAATTTTTGCATGGTAGTTAGAGATCATATGCTGACACCATGTACCAAATTTCAGCTGGATCGGATGAAATTTGCTTCTCCCCGCAAGCCAAATTTGGGGGTCCGTTTATATGGGGGCTATACGTAAAAGTGGACCGATATGGCCCATTTGCAATACCATCCGACCTACATCAATAACAACTACTATCAAGTTCGAAGATGGGCTATATCGATCAAAGTTTTGATATAGTCCCCATACATACCGACCTCCCGATTTGCGGTCTTGGGCTTATAGAAACCGTAGTTTTTATCCAATTTGCCTGAAATTGGAAATCTAAAGGTATTTAAGGACCACAAATAGGTGTGCCGCAAATTGTGTGTATCGGTCCATATTTTGGTATAGCGCCCATACAGACCGATCTCCCGTATTTACTTCTTGGGCTTCTAGAAACCCTAGTTTTTATCCGATTTGCCTGAAATTGGAAATTTATAGGTATTTTGGGACCACAAGGTGCGTCGAAAATATTGTGCATTGGTCCATATTTTGATATAAAGGGTGATACGGTCAAAATTTGGTCAATATAAACTTGACGTATTTCTTTCAATTTTGCATTTAAAAAACCTGAACACCCCTCATTTTGAGAGTGTGTGTGTGTAGAATGTTGCTCCTATTTTGATTTTGGAATTCACTCTTCAGTTGTCAAAATGCCGTCCAAGCAAGAAGAGCAGCGTATCAAAATTTTGCTCGCGCATCGCGAAAATCCGAGCTACTCGCACGCAAAGCTGGCAAAATCGCTAAAAGTTGCCAAATCAACCGTTACAAATGTAATTAAAGTGTTTGGGGAACGTTTGTCGACAGCCAGGAAGTCTGGATCGGGGGGAAATCGAAAACCGGAAGCCGCTGAGACGACAAAGATAGTTGCCGGTAGTTTCAAGCGAAACCCGAACCTCTCTCTCCGAGATGCCGCAAATAAGCTGGGTGTATCGTCTACAACCGTGCATCGAGCCAAAAAACGAGCCGGACTATCGACTTACAAGAAGGTAGTGACTCCAAATCGCGATGATAAACAAAATACGGCGGCCAAAGCGCGATCCCGGAGGCTGTACACGACGATGCTGACGAAGTTTGACTGCGTGGTAATGGACGACGAAACCTACGTCAAAGCCGACTACAAGCAGTTTCCGGGACAGGAGTTTTATACGGCAAAAGGAAAGGGAAAAGTAGCAGATATTTTCAAGCACATAAAACTGTCAAAGTTCGCAAAGAAATATCTGGTTTGGCAAGCCATCTGTACCTGTGGCTTGAAAAGCAGCATTTTCATAGCTTCCGGGACTGTCAACCAAGAAATTTACGTGAAAGAGTGTTTGAATAAACGTCTGCTGCCTTTCCTGAAGAAACACGGTTGTTCCGTACTGTTTTGGCCGGATTTGGCATCTTGCCATTACGGTAAAAAGGCCATGTAGTGGTACGCCGCCAACAACGTGCAGTTGGTTCCCAAGGACAAGAACCCTCCCAACACGCCAGAGCTCCGCCCAATTGAGAAATACTGGGCTATTATCAAGCGGAACCTAAAGAAGACCAAAAAAACTGCTAAGGACGAGCAGCACTGGCTTTCTGCGGCGAAGAAGGTGGACAATGTGGCTGTACAAAATCTGATGGCAGGTGTCAAGCGTGAGGCCCGGCAATTCGGATTTGGAAAAGCGAAAGCCTAACTGAATATTTTTCCTGAATTTTATACTAATTGAACTTGAAAAAGAAATTTAATTTGATTTTTTAAATAAACGATTTCACCGATTTACACGCGTTTTCCCTTGACCAAATTTTGACCGTATCACCCTTTAGCCTCCTTATAGACCGATCTCCAGACTTTACTTCTTGGGCTTCTAAAAACCGTAGTTTTTATCCGATTTGTCTGAAATTTGAAATCTAAACGTATTTTAGGACCAAAAATAGGTGTGCAGAAAATGGAGCCTATCGGTCCATGATTTGCTATAGCCCCCATATGGACCGATCTCCTGATTTTACTTCTTGGGCCTCTAGAAACTGTATTTTCTATCCGATTTGCTTGAAATTTGAAATTTAAAAGTATTTTAGGACCAAAAATAGGTCTGCCGAATATGGAGTGTATCGATCTGTGGTTTGCTATAGCTCCCATATAAACTGATCTCACGATTTTACTTCTTAAGTTTGTAGAAACCGTAGTTTTTATCCAATTTGCTTCAAATATAAAATCAAGATTTTTTTAGGACTATAAATAAGTGTTCCGATTTTATGTTGTATCGTTGTAAACTCGCCCTCAAGATTCTGTAGGATTTTTAGAACCACAATTAGGATTTACAGATTTTACTTCTCGTAATAATTTGAATAATGGGGGTAAAAGTCTACCGATTAGATTTCAAATCAAGGCGTCATTTCATTATTTATCTTGCACACTTACATGAGATTTTTTATGATTCCCCAAAAACTCAACCAAAAATAGTTCCTATAAATCCAGAATCTGATTTAGTCTTCATAGATGAAACCTTTAAAATTATCTTCGGGAAGTGCACTGGTTGAATTGATCTGATTGAGAGAATATCTCTCATCAAACCCCCTGAAATCTTATATATTATCAAGTAAACCGCAACGACAAAGAGTTATCAAAGGAAACTATTATATTTGTTTCATGGTGGTGGGTATTTAAGATTCGGGCCGGCCAAACTTATTGCTGTATATACTTGTTTTATTAACTATAGTATTAATTTAAAAAAATATTGACACTTTATTGAAAAAATCTCTGCGTTAAAAAATGATCAAGATTAAATTCACTATGAGAAAACATACTATAGAAATCGAAAACAGTTTGTGTAAAATGTATTCAAAAGATTTCTATCATTAGCTCCTTAATAATCCGCCCACCTGGTCGTGAAAGATTTTTCCTATGTTTATCATGATTCACATAAGACAAAAAAAACGTAAATGAAAATATTCCTAAGAGTCATCATATATAAATTCACTTTCAGGTGTCAAAAAAAGTTATGAGATTATTTTTGATGTCTTGAGATCATCATAAATATGAATCATAAAAAAAAAATTATAAATAAATTTAATTAAATATATAAAACTCATAGCCGACGTCTGTAGTTGAGATATATGTATAATGTAGTAACGTTGTTCAAATTCATGAGTAATAATATTTATATAAATGTAATCTATCTAAGATATATAATTATTACACATAAATACCCAGCAAAAAAAGAGCTTCCAAAAAAGTAGTTTGGATCCCCAATCTGTGATCCGGAAGTAGTGCAAACTTGGATTATCTCCAATGAATTTTACATGAGCTTGTCGTAGGACGGAAGTACTCCCTTTTTGGATCCTTTGCTTTGCTTTAGAAGTTGTGCCATGGAAGTTAATTTGAATGAAGAAATTTAAAAAGCGAAAAACATTTTTTCAACCAATTTCACTTTTTTTCATCCATATATTTTATTACACAATTATTTTCCTATTATCTATTTTTTTTTACAATTTGAAAAACTTTTTCGCTCCGACCAGGGGTTGAACCTGGGTTTGCTGGTACCATAACAGAACGCCGAAAGGTCAATTCAAATGTTTTTGATATGGTCGTAATACGACACCAAGGTTAGGTATAGTGGCAACCCGAGATTTCAGGCTCACTTATACTATTCAGTCCATTGTGATACCACAGTGGTGAACTTCTCTCTTATCACTGAGAGCTGCCCCATTCTATGTTAAGCTCAATGATAAGGGACCTCCTTTTTATAGCCGAGTCCGAACGGCGTTCCACATTGCAGAGAAACCACTTAGAGAAGCTTTGAAACACTCAGAAATGTCACCAGCATTACTGAGGTGGAATAATCCACCGCTGAAAAACTGTTTGGTGTTCGGTCGAAGCAGGAATCGAACCCACGACCTTGTGTATGCAAGGCGGACATTCTAACCATTGCACCACGGTGGCTCCGTGGTGCACCAAGGAATAACATTCTAATTGCTTCTCAAGATGTTCTTTATTAGTATGAACGAAAAAATAAGAAACGCAGGTTCAAATCTCACCAGCGGCAATTTTTATACCCTCCATCATAGGATGGGGGTATATTAACTTTGTCATTCCGTTTGTAACACATCGAAATATTGCTCTAAGACCCCATAAAGTATATATATTCTGGGTCGTGGTGAAATTCTGAGTCGATCTAAGCATGTCCGTCCGTCCGTCCGTCTGTTGAAATCACGCTAACTTCCGAACGAAACAAGCTATCGACTTGAAACTTGGCACAAGTAGTTGTTATCGATGTAGGTCGGATGGTATTGAAAATGGGCCATATCGGTCCACTTTTACGTATAGCCCCCATATAAAGGGACCCTCAGATTTGGCTTGTGGAGCCTCTAACAGAAGCATATTTCATCCGATCTGGCTGAAATTTGGTACATGGTGTTGGTATATGGTCCCTAACAATCATGCAAAAATTGGTCCATATCGGTCCTTAATTATATATAGCCCCCATATAAACCGATCCCCAGATTTGGCTTGTGGAGCCTCTAAGAGAAGCAAATTTCATCCGATCCGGCTGAAATTCGGTACATGATGTTGGTATATGGTCTCTAACAACCATGCAAAAATTGGTCCACATCGGTCTATAATTATATATAGCCCCCATATAAACCGATCCCCAGATTTGGCTTGCAGAGCCTCAAAGAGAAGAAAATTTCATCCGATCCGGCTGAAATGTGGTACATGATGTTGGTATATGGTCTCTAACAACCATGCCGGAATTGGTCCACATCGGTCCATAATTATATATAGCCTCCATATAAACCGGTCCCCAGATTTTGCTTGCAGAGCCTCTAAGAGAAGCAAATTTCATCCGATCAGGTTGAAATTTGGTATGTGGTGTAAGTATATGGTCTCTAACAACCATGCCAGATTTGGTCCAAATCGGTCTATAATTATATTTAGCCCTTATATAAACCGATCCCCAGATTTGACCTCTGGAGCCCCTTGGAGGAGCAAAATTTATCCGATCCGGTTGAAATTTGGTATATTTCGCTAGTGCATGGCCGATAACAACCATGCCAAAATTGGTTTGTATCGATCTATATTATATATAGCCCCCAAATAAACCGATCCCTAATCACAGAAAAATCACGATTGCCACTCGAGCCAAAAATAATCTCCCAAAATTTTATTGCATAGAAAATTTTGTCAAAATTGTATTGCCATAGAAAATTTTGTCAAAATTTTATATTTCTATAGAAAATGTTGTCAACATTTTATGTCGAGCCAAAAATAATCTACCAAAATTTTATTGCATAGAAAATTTTGTCAAACATTTTTTTGCCATAGAAAATTTTGTCAAAATTTTATATTTCTATAGAAATTTTTGTCAAAATTTTATATTTCTATAGAAAATTTTGTCAAAATATAATTTCTTTACACAATTTTGTCAAAAATATATTTCTATAGAAATTTTGGACAAAATGTTATTTCTATAGAAAATTTTGTTAGATTTTTTTTTTTTAGAAAATTTTGTCAAAATCTTATTTCTATAGAAAATTTATGAAGCGTTTCATAGTTGGGGGAGGAATATTTTGCAAAATCTTCCAAAACATCAAGAATTCTACCAATCTACCAAACAGTAAAAATTCTGCCATTTTTGGTAGACTCGTGTTCATAATTGTATATAGCCCCAATATGAAGCGGCCTCATATTTCAATTGTGGATCTATAATTACCGCACAAAATTTCATATCGGTTCGTATATACCGATCAAGAACTGAATTATATACATATTTAATCGACCTTTCTTTTGTCTACTATGTATCCCGCATGGACTAACTTACAATTTAGAAGATGATGTTAAAAAGTTTTAAGATGCCTTGCCATCGGCCGCAACCCAAGTAAATTAATTGTGGATGACCGTCTTTAGTAGAAGTTTCTACGCAAACCATGGTGGAGGGTACATAACATAAGATTTGGCCTGGCCGAACTTACGGCCGTATATACTTGTTCTTTTCTAAATAGATCCATTATCCATTATAATGCACCCATGATTGTATGAAACGCTAAAAACATTTTTTTCAAGGTTATTGTTTGTACTAAAACAAAAAAGATGTTAAATTTCACTCTCGTTCCGTTTTACGATTGTAGTTTATTATTTCTATGCATATGGTTTCTATGCATTCACTAAACAAAAGTTGTGTGAAAATACGATAAACAGCGGTCTTATTAAAGAGTCATTAGGAAACATGTATGGAAAATGTCGACAAACTCAGAACAACGCGCAAATGAGAATCTTTGAAATACTGTCTAGTGCAAAAATTTAATGCCTTCAACTATTCGTGGGCCTTGAAAGGCGAATTGTTTAGACAATTAATAAATATGTTATAGACGATACAACCTTCACTAGTGAGGAATGAAAATAGGTTGTACCGACTATAGACGCATACGAAACTAATAAAGATACCATTAAATATTTAATTATTTTGTGACTATCCTGACTCAATTCATTTCCTAGAAAAAAATTGGAAGTTGTCCCACAAATATTTCTTTTTAAGCACATCGGCTTTTAGAAAAAAATAGAGGGTCTCGTATCACATTTTTTTTTCTATTTCCGATAACATTTTTTGGACAAGTCATACTGGGCAAATGTTTGGTAAAAATCAATTAAAAGAATTGATAAAATTAAAAAGTAAAACAAGTATATACGGCCGTAAGTTCGTTGGTTGTTAACGGCCATATACTAGCAAAATGTACCAAATTTCAACTGACTCGGATGAAATTTGCTCCTCCAAGAGGCTCCAAAACCAAATCTCGGGATCGGTTTATATGGGGGCTATATATGATTATGGACTGATATGGACCACTTTTGGCATGGTTGTTAAATATCATATACTACCACCACGTACCAAATTTCAACCGGATCGGATGAATTTTGCTCCTCCAAGAGGCTCTGCAAGCCAAATCTGGGGATCCGTTTATATGGGGGCTATACGTAAAAGTGGTCCGACATGGCCCATTTGCAATACCATCCGACCTACATCAATAACAACTACCTATGCCAAGTTTCAAGTCGATAGCTTGTTTCGTTCGGAAGTTAGCGTGATTTCAACAGACGGACGGACATGCTCAATTCGACTCAGAATTTCACCACGACCCATAATATATATACTTTATTGGGTCTTAGAGCAATATTTCGATGTGTTACAAACGGAATGACAAAGTTAATATATCCCCATCCTATGGTGGAAGGTATAAAAACAGGTACATTTTTATACCCACCACCATAGAACGGTGATGGGGGTATAATAAGTTTGTCATTCCGTTTGTAACACATCGAAATATCGATTTCCGACTATATAAAGTATATATATTTTTGATCAGGGAGAAATTCTAAGACGATACAACGATGTCCGTCTGTCCGTCTGTCTGTTGTAATCACGCTACCGTCTTCAATAATGAAGCAATCGTGCTGAAATTTTGCACAAACTCGTCTTTTGTCTGCAGGCAGGTCAGGTTCGAAGATGGGCTATATCGGTCCAGGTTGTGATATAGTCCCCATATAAACCGACCTCCCGATGTGGGGTCTTGGGCTTGTAGAAATCGTAGTTTTATCCAATTTGTCTGACATTTGAAATCTAGAGGTATTTTATGACCATAAAGAGGTGTGGAAAAAATGGTGAGTATCGGTCCATGTTTTGGTATAGCCCCCATATAGACCGATCTCCCGATTTTACTTCTTGGGCTTATATAAACAGCAGTTTTTATTCAATTTACCTGAAATTGGAAATCTAGCGGTATTGTAAGACCACAAATACATGTGCCAAAAATTGTGAGTATCGGTCCATATTTTGGTATAGCCCCCATATAGACCGATCTCCCGATTTTACTTCTTGGGCTTATAGAAACCGCAGTTTTTATTCAATTTACCTGAATTTGGAAATCTAGAGGTATTGTAGGACCACAAATACGTGTGCCACAAATTGTGAGTATCGGTCCATGTTTTGGTATAGCCCCCATATAGACCGATCTCCCGATTTTACTTCTTGGGCTTATATAAACAGCAGTTTTTATTCAATTTACCTGAAATTGGAAATCTAGCGGTATTGTAAGACCACAAATACATGTGCCAAAAATTGTGAGTATCGGTCCATATTTTGGTATAGCCCCCATATAGACCGATCTCCCGATTTTACTTCTTGGGCTTATAGAAACCGCAGTTTTTATTCAATTTACTTGAAATTGGAAATCTAGAGGCATTTTAGGACCCTAAGGAGGTGTGCCGAAAATGGTGAGTATGGGTCCATATTTTGGTATAACCCCCATATAGACCGATTTCCCTATTTTACTTCTTGGGCTTATAGAAACCGCAGTTTTTATTCAATTTACCTGAATTTGGAAATCTAGAGGTATTGTAGGACCACAAATACGTGTGCCACAAATTGTGAGTATCGGTCCATGTTTTGGTATGGTCCCCATATAAAACGACCTCCTGATTTGGGGTCTTGGGCTGTTAGAAACCGTAGTTTTTATCCAATTTGTCTGAAATTGGAAATCTAGATGTATTTCAGGACCATAAAGAGGTGTGCCGAAAATGGTGAGTATCGGTCCATATTTTGGTATAGCCCCCAAATAGACCGATTCCCGATTTAACTTCTTGGGCTTCTGGAATCCGAAGTTTTTATCCTATTTGCCTGAAATTGGAAATCTACAGGTATTTTCGGGTCATAAAGAGGTGTGCCGAAAACGGTGAGTATCGGTCCATATTTTAGTATAGCCTCCATAAGAACGATCTCCCGATTTAACTCCTTGGGTTTCTAGAAACCGTAGTTTTTATCTGATTGGCCTGAAATTGTAAATATTCTGGTATTTTAGGCTCACAAAAACGTGTATCGGATTAATGCCTCCATTTGGTAATGCCTCCATATAGATCGACTTCACTTCTTGAGGGTGTAGAAGGCGCACTGATCATGAGAATAGCTTGCTGTAAAATTTCCGGATTTTACTTCTACAGATTTAAGATTTCAAATCAAGACGTTATTTTATAATTTTCTTGCACACTTATAAGAGATGTTAATGATTCCTCTAAAACTCAAACAAAAATGGTTCTTATAAATCCAGAATCTGATATAGTCCTCATAGGTGAAATCTTTAAATTTATCTTCGGGAAGTATCCTCAAGTCCTCAAGCCCTCCTGAAATTTCAAAGGAAACCCTAATATTTGGTTCATGGTGCGAACTTACTGCTGTATATACTTGTTTCAATTACACTTTCCTTTTTTGTCTTCACATAAAACCACGTGCCACTTCTGAATAAATAAATTGACACAAAACACAGTAAATCCGTATTCTCCGTCCATTCCAAGAAACAACACACGATTGACGCGCAAAATGAAAATCGTGTGTACTTGCTCAATGTTTTTATAAAATTCTTTTCGCTGCAAAAAAGTTAAAAAAAAAATTAAATGGTCACGAAAACAATCTTTACGTCTTTATGGCCATGTAATGGTTCTAGACATGTCTATACTTAACCTATAAAAATACTTTTTTTCCCGGTAAAAAAGTAAAAAAAAATTAATGGCCAGGTACATGATTTTCCCGACTATTTAATGGTCTCAAATTTTATCATTTAAATGATATAACATGTTTGCGGTATTTGTGAACCATTCAAATGCTTATTGCCACCATAAATTTTTCTCCGCTCTAAAACTATATTTACAAAGACAAAATACATGGTTTCCGCGGCAATTACATGCTAAGCATTAAATGGATGCGGCATTTAATGCTTATCAAACATGGTTTTTCTGTGCGTGTATGAAACAGTCTTTTTTCGTCCGTATAACGCTTATCTGAAACCTCATAGTTTCAGCATTTTTTTTTTATACCCTGCTCCTCACTGTGGAACAGGGTATTATAAGTTAGTGCATATGTTTGCAACACCCAGAAGGAGACGAGATAGACACATGGTGTCTTTGGCAAAAATGCTCAGGGTGGGCTCTTGAGTCGATATAGCGATGTCCGTCTGTCCGTCTGTCCGTTAACACATTTTTGTAATCAAAGTCTAGGTCGCAGTTTTAGTCCAATCGACTTAAAATTTGGCACAAGTGTGTGTTTTGGCTGAGAATAGAACCCTATTGATTTTGGAAGAAATCGGTTCAGATGTAGATATAGCTCCCATATATATATTTCGCCCGATATGGACTTATATGGCCCCAGAAGCCAGAGTTGTATCCTAATTTGCTTACAATTTTGCACAAGAAGAACAATTAGTACTATAGTCAAGTGTGCCAAATTTTACTGAAATCGGTTCAGATTTAGATATAGCTCCCATATATATCTTTCGCCCGATATGGACTAATACGGTCCCAGAAGCCAGAGTTGTACCCCAATTTGGTTGAAATTTTGCACAGGGAGTAGAATTAGCATTGTAGCTATGCGTGCCAAATTTGGTTGAAATCGGTTCAGATTTAGATATATCTCCCATATATAGCTTTCGCCCGATTTACACTCATATGACCACAGAGGCTAATTTTTTGCTCCGATTTAGTTGAAATTTTGCACAGGGAGTAGAATTAGCATTTTCGCTATGCGTGCCAAATTTGGTTGAAACCGGTTCAGATTGAGATATAGCGCCCATATATATGTTTTTCTGATTTCGACAAAAATGGTCAAAATACCAACATTTTCCTTGTAAAATCGCCGCTGCTAAGTCGAAAAGTTGTAAAAATTACTCTAATTTTCCTAAACTTCTAGTACATATATATCGAGCGATAAATCATAAATAAACTTTTGCGAAGTTTCCTCAAAACTGCTTCAGATTTAAACGTTTCCCATATTTTTTTTTACTAACATTGTGTTCCACCCTAGTGCATTAGCCGACTTAAATTTTGAGTCTATAGATTTGGTAGAAGTCTATCAAGTTCTGTCCAGATCGAGTGATATTTAAATGTATGTATTTAGGACAAACCTTTATATATAGCCCCCAACACATTTGACGGATGTGATATGGTATCGAAAATTTAGATCTACAAAGTGGTGCAGGGTATAATATAGTCGGCACCGCCCTACTTTAGACTTTCCTTACTTGTTTTCGATAAAAATTAAATAATTTGTGTCATTTTATTATTTGGTTGCTATAAATATCAGCCACTTTATAGGCGCTTAACACAAAGAATAATTAATAACAATTGAGCCAAGGAAACTCTTTCAATATATGAAAAAATGTCATTAGAACAAAACAGTTTCATACTATTAATGAACAATTTACATTAATAGTATTAAAATTTTATTTCTGTAGAAAATTTTGTTAAAATTTTATTTCTGTAGAAAATTTTGTCGACATTTTATTTCTGTAGTAAATTTTGTCAAAATTTTATTTCTGTAGAAAATTTTGTTAAAATTTTATTTTTGTAGAAAATTTTGTCATCATTTTATTTCTGTAGAAAATTTTGTCAATATTTTATTTCTATAGAAAATTTTGTCAAAATTTTATTTCTATAGAAAATTTAGTCAAGATGTTATTTCTATAGAAAATTATGTCAACATTTTTGAAAATTTTGTCGAACTGAATTATATACGTATTTAAACTTTAATTTGATTTTCACTGCAATGTGGAACGCCGTTCGGACTCGGCTATAAAAAGGTAAAGACGGGCTATCGGGTCTAGCATTCCAGTAATTTTCTATCTCTTGTCCCTAAATCAGGATGTTTTCGTTTCCAAAAATGCTCAATTTAAACCAAAGAAAATTCCCTGAAAATTCCCTGAAAATTTTTGACTCATTTTTCACAATATTTTCTATAGAAATAAAACGTTGGTAGATTATTTTTGGCGATATGGACCCATCGTAAAAAAATCTTTCAGTACCACCCAATAGACAACAAACGATTCTTGTAAAATATATATATGATAAAATATATCTTTGAAGCAATGTTGGCCATCTACAAAAAAAAAAAAACAACAAGTAAGGAAAGTCTAAAGTCGGGCGGGGCCGACTATATTATACCCTGCACCACTTTGTAGATCTAAATTTTCGATACCATATCACATCCGTCAAATGTGTTGGGGGCTATATATTATAAAGGTTTGTCCCAAATACATACATTTAAATATCACTCGATCTGGACAGAATTTGATAGACTTCTACCAAATCTATAGACTCAAAATTTAAGTCGGCTAATGCACTAGGGTGGAACACAATGGTAGTAAAAAAAAAATATGGGAAACGTTTAAATCTGAAGCAATTTTAAGGAAACTTCGAAAAAGTTTATTTATGATTTATCGCTCGATATATATGTATTGCAAGTTTAGGAAAATTAGAGTAATTTTTACAACTTTTCGACTAAGCAGTGGCGATTTTACAAGGAAAATGTTGGTATTTTGACCATTTTTGTCGAAATCAGAAAAACATATATATGGGAGCTATATCTAAATCTGAACCGATTTCAACCAAATTTGGCACGCATAGCAACAATGCTTATTCTACTCCCTGTGCAAAATTTCAACTAAATCGGAGTTAAAAATTGGCCTCTGTGGTCATATGAGTGTAAATCGGGCGAAAGCTATATATGGGAGCTATATCTAAATCTGAACCGATTTCAACCAAATTTGGCACGTATAGCAACAATGCTTATTCTACTCCCTGTGCAAAATTTCAACTAAATCGGAGTTAAAAATTGGGCTCTGTGGTCATATGAGTGTAAATCGGGCGAAAGCTATATATGGGAGCTATATCTCAATCTGAACCGATTTCAACCAAATTTGGCACGCATAGCAACAATGCTAATTCTACTCCCTGTGCAAAATTTCAACTAAATCGGACCAAAAAATTTGCCTCTGTGGTCATATGAGTGTAAATCGGCCGAAAGCTATATATGGGAGCTATATCTAAATCTGAACCGATTTCAACCAAATTTTGCACGCATAGCAACAATGCTAATTCTACTCCCTGTGCAAAATTTCAACTAAAACGGAGCAAAAATTTAGCCTCTGTGGTCATTTGAGTGTAAATCGGGCGAAAGCTATATATGGGAGCTATATCTAAATCTGAACCGATTTCAACCAAATTTGGCACGCATAGCAACAATGCTTATTCTACTCCCTGTTCAAAATTTCAACTAAATCGGAGTTAAAAATTGGCATCTGTGGTCATATGAGTGTAAATCGGGCGATAGCTACATATGGGAGCTATATCTAAATCTGAACCGATTGCAACCAAATTTGAAACGCATAGCTACAATGCTAATTCTACTCCCTGTGCAAAATTTCAGCCAAATTGGGCCAAAACTCTGGCTTTTAGGACCATATTAGTCAATATCGGGCGAAAGATATATATGGGAGCTATATCTAAATCTGAACCGATTTCAATCAAATTTTGCACACTTGACTATACTACTAATTGTACTCCTAGTGCAAAATTTCAACCAAATTCGGCAAAACTCTGGCTTCTGGGGCCATATAAGTAAATATCGGGCGAAAGATATATATGGGAGGTATATCTAAATCTGAACCGATTTCAATCAAATTTTGCACACTTGACTATACGACTAAGTGTTATGTTTGTACAAAATTTCAAGCAAATCGGTATAAAACTCTGGTTGCTGGGTCCATATTAGTGCATATCGGGCGAAAGATATATATGGGAGCTAAATCTGAACCGATGTATTTAAAAATCAATAGGATTCTATTCTGACCCAAATTAGGAACATGTGCCAAATTTGAAGGCGATTGGACTTAAATTGCGACCTAGACTTTGATCACAAAAATGTGTTCACAGACAGACGGACGGACGGACAGACGGACATGGTTATATCGGCTCAGGGACCCACCCTGAGCATTATTGCCAAAGACACCTTGTGTCTATCTCGTCTCCTTCTGGGTGTTACAAACATATGCACTAACTTATAATACCCTGTTCCACAGTGTGGCGCAGGGTATAAAAATAGTGAATAAACAAATAATTCACAACTAAAGAAGAAAAATGTTTTTGCAAAAAAAATCGTATTCTTTATTTTTCAAAAATTAAAAACAGCAAACAATTAATTTTCTGCAAAATTTCGCACGAGCCACCAAGAGCAGGGGAATGGCTATAGTTAAGATAAAACTATGCACGCTTATGTTCAAACGGCATTGAAAAAGGGTGGGTGGATGTGGTAAAGAGATTTTGGCAGAGAATTAAAAGCTGCCAAGGTCATCAACAAATTTTTTAAATGTTCGGATTATAAAACATGATGGGGAGAAATTAACAATATCCGTTTCGCATGTTGTCAGAGCTTGGAACTCCTTTGATGCTTAAACCATCACCATCACCACCATCACCATAATCATCTTTAGCATACCTAGGATATGGGGGAAAACTTATTCATCCCAAAGTAAAAAAAAAGAAAAGAAAAACAAAGCAACAATCCCATAAGAAAATCTTTGTGCAACAAAACATTCACTAAAAATAGTGAATGATCTCATGGATCTCATATAAATTTCACCATTAATAATGAGTGGATCCAAAGTATAT